>NC_035444.2:51281838-51628519 GCF_002127325.2 Helianthus annuus | reverse complement strand
TATATGCATGCTAATTGTCGAGTCAAACATGTTTCTAAAAAGTCAACAGAAGCGATTTTTGTGAAAAATGACATGATTAATGATATAGATGACATGCAACCTGATTGATCATTAAAAATAACTTGTAATACATATAAGAATGTGTTTTAATCATCATCAACTCGACAATCTATAGTATAGCCACGAATCGGAACCGAAAGTCTTATAAAACGATTATTTCGTAGACTATCGATTCGGATTCATACATGCATGTTCGAGATCTGTATTGGAAAGTATTTTTGACTATTTTTATTTTAGTTAAACTTTCTGGAATTTTCTTTGATTGAGTCTATGCTTAGCCGATTCGAATGCATGTTTCCTATTTATGCATAAAGTTGACTATTTTGCCCTTTTTGATTTAGAACGTGATTTTTGGAAAAGTGAAAGGATAGAAATCTTCATTTCTAATATATAAACTTGCACCGAAAATTTCGGATCAGTTGGTGGTCCAGATTGTGAGTTATGGCCATTAGCGTAAAACTATATTATAAATTTACATAAACGGTCCTTTTTGCGTAGAACCCGTTTCTGGCCACGTTTTGATACGAAACTCTTTACCAACAGAAGTAATATAATATTCTGGGAATTTTGATGATTTTTAATTAATTTTTGGGCTGAACGGATCCTAGATCGCCTAGTCATTTCGGCTTATGTCGGTTTTGACCGTTTTAGCCATAAAATGAGTTTTACACATCCTTTTGACCCGAAACCTTTTTCTACTGATTTTATATGATGAATAAATTATTTTAAGTATTCTGGAAATATAAAAATCTCAGATTTAATTTGAAAACCCGAAAACGCCCTTAAATCGCATATTTAGCGTTTTACGCGCATAGTGAGCGTTATACTTGTTTTAAACATATAAGACCTATACCTACTGATGTGTTTAGCATATTTTCATATAAAAACAGTAAGTATAAGTATATGAACTCAGATTTCCAGTTTTGGCATTTTTAGCCCTTGTGAAATTACTAAATTACCCCTACGGTGCATAGTTTGGTTTTAAATGATATATTTGGTATATGGGTCATACCCTACTGATATAATATGTTATATTAAGTATATTTACTGTATGAACCAGACCCGAAACTCAGATTTCTAATTTTACCCTTTTATTATCTTTTAAATGACCAAAATGCCCTTCTAAGGCATGAATTGGGTTTAAAAATTATTCCGGGCAATATAGGACATAACTTACTGATATAATATCATATTTTAAGCATATTATCTCAGGGAACTTGCATTTGAATCTTTGGTCTACCCGTATCGCCCTTTTTCGCGTTCGGTTCGGTTTACGTAACTAGTTTGCGTAAATCGACCGAAACGGGTCAAACGATATCATTTTTATTTCAAAATCCAGAATGTATTTAGTATACCTATATTATACAAGTATTCAAACTTGTCGGGTCTAAATCACATTCTATCCGGTCTTTCGCTTAATCGTGCGTAAACCGTATCATTCTTAAGACTAACCGGTCAAAGCTTAGGCTTAAATAAGAAGACCCGTTAGGAATCTAATAGGTTAATTATAAACCTTTGTTCCAGATTAGGAGGCCCGGTAAAAGCTACCAACACTTATCGTTTGTGACTTATACTTGCTCAGGTAAATACATTTTGACTTATTTTCCCTATACGGGCTTGGGGTACGGTGTTTAAAATACCGCTTGATCGGGCGCACAAGTCCTGCGCCCTATGGGTGTACAGTCTTGAATAGCTTGTGCGACTTCGTTTAAACAGTTTTGTCTTACTTAAAGGCTTTGGGGGGGTTATTGACCATGTCCCGGATATCCTTGGCATTATCTTACGAGATGGCCACGACCAGAGCACGGGGTGTAGGCGTACACCCGTCGTGTATAACTCTTTAATGTGGTGTGTCATTTAATCTCTAGCCCGGACAGCAGATCCCGGGCCACCAGAGATATGAGTGCATGTAAATCGTTCACAAGTTTATATTTTATAATTATCCCAAGTTAATCAAATATTTATGCCTTGTGCAATTAAATCAATTTTAAATCATTTTCAAAATGAGTCGGTTGATTTGTATTTACCAGTGTAAACTGACGTATTTTTCCCAAAAGGTTAAGTGCAGGTACTATACGAAATAGGCTGGCTGTTTCCTATAGAGCGTCCACTATAGTCTCGCAAGCTCGGACGACAAATATCTGTTGAACTATTTTTATCTTATTTTATTGATCCGCCTGTGGATCCGTTTCAACTACTTATGATATTATTATGTCATTTTAATTAAAGTTGAAATGTATCTATTCTGCTTCCGCTGTGCATTATTATATTGTGTTGATTGTCTATGACGATGCCAACTACGTCACTGTACCCCACACCGGGCCCACCGGTGACACGTGGAAATTCGGGGTGTGACAGGTTGGTATCAGAGCCAACGCTGAGTGAATTCAACACTAGTCTTTTGTGTTTAATCTCAGTTACACAATTGCACATTCCTCGATTTTCGAGTCTAGACAAAGAACTTAGGAAATGTTCAACATTTTGTTTAATTTATTTTTATTATTTTGCATTGTCTTATATATTTTGTTGTGCAACTTGTTTGACTTTTGACAGGATCACTATGCCGCCACGTATGAGAGGTCGAGGAGGATTTGCTACATCCCATGACCATGAGGCAGGGCCCTCACATAGGCGAGCTCCATCCGCCACGCACAACACAGCCGCCAACGACCTTTGGAGGTCTTTCGCCGAGCCTGCTAGACACTCGGTATCCGCCAGCACTTCACCGTCTTTACCCCACTCGTTTGGGCCCCACTCGGAGAATGGGCCCCATGGTTCGCATGGATCCTACATACCTTTGCATCAGTCACCGCACCAGTATCCAGCGCCAGTCTACCAGGGTTTATATGACCCTAATGCTTTTGGGGATGAGCCAGTGGGCCATAACCCACTTGGACCGGAGGACCACTTTTCTGGTGGTCACGAGATGGACGTCGACGAGGATACGGACCCCTCGCTACCGCCATCAGGTACGCCTAACCATCCGATTGAGATATCGGATGGGTCGCCATTTAGGGGATCACCCTACAATGGTGGGGACAGCTTTCAGGAGAGATTTAAGCAGCATGATTGGTATTACACCCCCAGCCACAACTCTCCGATGCTCCAGTCTCACCAGGTTTCACCGGTGCACTCGCAGCACCACTCGCAGCAGCAGCAGCCGCCTCTACCGCAGGACCTATCTGAGGCCCTATGGCGTGACGTGATCACTCCGTCACCACCGCCGCCACCAGTTTTACCTCCTCCGCCTCAGAGGCCTAGGAGGAATGCGCGCATGTCTACGCGCGGAGGGATTCGCATAGGCACCCCTCCACATGTTAGTAGCAGCCGCTACACGTCTCTACCCGGGGAGTCCGAGACAGGGGAGTCTCAGCATCCCGTATCGGAGGTTACTTCTGTACCGATCCCGCCTCTGCCACCGCAGAACTTTGGAGAGCCGATTCCGGCTTATGCTAGTGCAGCTCAGTATAACCCGTTCGAGCATGTTTTCCCTCAGGGTTATGATTACACAGGAGACCCTTATTGGCAAGCTGTGAACTACAGCTCACTCCCTCCTAGTGGTCCATTGGGAGACACTTGGACTGCTGGGCAGTCTACTTTTGGTTACCCTCCGGGTTACCAACAGCCACCGCAGCCGCAGCCGTACCAGCCGCCGCAGCCGCAGCACTTCCAGCCACCGCCACCGGCGCCTATGATGTCGCCGCCGCAGGTTCAGGAAATCCTGCATGGGATTGATAGCATGCGACGGGAGTTGCAAAGTGATCGCCGTCACAACCGTGGCATGTTCAAGAAGGTGTTTGACCTGCTCAAGGGTAAGAGCAAGAGGGATCATTGAATCCTTCGATTTTGTCTCATGTACTCATGTCCCTGCGTGGACATCTATCCTTGTACTCTACCCCTGCGTGGGTATATCTATCTTATTCTACCCCTGCGTGGGTATGATATTCTGTTAACCCCTGCGTGGGTTTGCTTTGTTTTATTTTGTTATTGTTGTTAGTTGTTTAGCCCCTGCGTGGGCATGTTGTCCCTGTTATTCATGTTATTTCAAAGTCCCGTTTAGGGCAAATATGTACTGGTATTTTATTTGAGATTTGAAATGGTTAGTTTGAATTTATCATTTTATTTATATGCATGAATAATAATAAAATAATGGAAAATATCAATTTTTATTTGATTTGCCATTTATAAGAATCTTAGTAAGGTATAACCTAGCTTGAATGCCTTATTAACAGGCCTGGCCATGATGGTAAAACCTGGTTGAAAGGATTCAACTCCCTGTTAACATCTGAGAACATGTTAACATTCTGGCTAAGCGTGATCTGTAGAATCACACAAGCCACCCTTTTTAATGAATTATCTACAGATTCTATCTGTATACAAGTCTATTAATGACTTGATACCTTCGGGTTATGACTATGTCATATAGTGGCAGTTGTGGTCTATGACTCCCTGCCTAGTAAAGAATTATCTACAGATTTTATCTGTACACAAGTCTGTTTATGACTTGATACCTACGGGTTATAACTATGTTATGTAATGACAGTTGTGGTTTATGACTCTCTGTCTAGTAAAGGATTATTTGTTTAATTATACAATTTATAATCCTATAAAAATCTAAATCATAATTTAGTAATTGTCCGTTGTGACTAGGCCTATGGTGCCGATATATATATTTTCATTCCTTGATTGCTAATAAGAGCCTGAATGAAATTTATTAAATTAACTGCTAAGGTTTTTGATACCATGGTTAATAAATCGTCTAGGACGATAGTACTGTTAGGTTCTAAATTAGACCTTGTCCTTTATTGTAGCTTAAAGCTACGATGGCCAAATCGGAGGAAACCAACAGTCATTCTGGGGAACACTCAGATAATGCAAAGATTCACGTCACTGGTGCAGAATTGCAAGCACTGATAGATAATGCTGTCGCCAAGGCTATGGATCGGCAGTTCAAGGAATCTAGTGGTACTCGGAGTAGGACCCGAACAGAAACGCACGCAAAGCCCAAGACTCATTCTGAGGCTCATAGTAAGCCACCCTCTAAGAAGAGTGAGCCGAAGAAAGCTGAGGATGATAATCACTCCTTCAACCACAGCAGCGTCCCAAAGCAGGAGATTGAGCTGAAACATGACACGTACAGCAGGTCCTGTACGTACAAGTATTTTGTATCTTGCAAGCCCAGAGATTTCACTGGGGAAAAGGGAGCCGTCGATTGCATGACGTGGATTGATGAGATGGATACTGTGGTTGATATCAGCGGATGTGCTGATAGGGACGTCGTGAAATACGTGTCCCAGTCATTCAAAGGAGATGCGTTAGCATGGTGGAAGTCACTCCTACAAGCTGCCGGTAAGGCCACACTGTACGGTTTGTCATGGGGACAGTTTGTGGCCCTGATTAAAGAAAACTTCTGTCCGCAGCACGAGGTCGAGCGAATCGAATCGGATTTTGTATCCTTAGTTATGAAGAATCTCGATTGTCAAGCGTATCTTACTACGTTCAACACCTTATCCCGGTTAGTGCCTTATCTGGTGACCCCGGAGCCGCGTAGGATTGCGCGATTTATTGGGGGCCTGGCACCGGAGATAAAGGCGAGTGTTAAAGCTTCAAGACCTACTACATTTAGATCCGTAGCAGATCTATCCCTCTCCCTCACTCAAGACGTGGTTAGATTGAGAGCCATGAAGAGCTCTGAGGAGAACAAACGGAAACGTGAGGATGACACCTCACGAAGATCTGAAAAGCGACATAGAGGGAACAACGACCACAGGAAAGGGTCGGGGTCTAGGAAAAATGATCATCAGTCGGGTGAGAAACCCAGATGCAAGATCTGCAGGAGGCACCACTTCGGGAGGTGTCGGTTAGAAACGAAATCCCAGTCTTCGGAGAAACGATGTGGAATCTGCAAGTCCACAGACCATAAAGCTGTGGATTGCAAGAAAATGAAGGATGCAACTTGTTTTGGTTGCAACGAAAAAGGTCACATCCGGCCCAACTGCCCAAAGTTTGCAAAGAAGGCCGAGGAAGGGAAGAAGACTAATGCGAGAGTCTTCAGAATGGACGCAAAGGAAGCAGTCCTTGACGATAACGTCATTACCGGTACGTTTCTTGTAAATGATGTTTTTGCTAGAGTCTTGTTTGATTCAGGAGCTGATAAGTCGTTTGTAGATAATAAGTTTTGTAAACTGTTAAACCTTCCTGTTAAAACCTTAAGCGTGAAATATGAGGTGGAGTTAGCCGATGGAACCATAGAAACCGCCTCGACAGTTTTAGATGGATGTGCTATATCCATTAGGAATCATTCTTTCCCGTTATCCTTGCTTCCCTTTAAGCTAGCTGGATTCGACATAGTAATAGGCATGGATTGGTTGTCGAGTAACCAAGCCCAGATTCTGTGCAACAGAAAGCAAGTAATAGTTAAGACTCCGTCCGGTGAGTCACTTACTATTCAAGGAGATACCCAGCATGGATTGCCTGAGCAAGTGTCCATGCTCAAAGCATCCAGATGCATGCAGAAGGGATGTGTCATTTATATGGCACAAGTTACCATAGATGAGCCGAAGCCGAAGATTGAGGATATCCCTGTTATCTCGGAATATCCTGAAGTATTTCCTGAAGAGCTACCCGGGTTGCCACCGGATAGACAAGTGGAGTTCCGGATAGACATTATTCCAGGTGCAGCACCTGTAGCAAGAGCACCATATAGATTGGCACCAACGGAGATGAAGGAATTGAGGACGCAGTTGGATGATTTATTAGCCAAAGGTTTTATTAGACCTAGCTCGTCTCCTTGGGGAGCGCCAATCTTGTTCGTTAAAAAGAAGGATGGTTCGATGCGTCTGTGCATCGATTATCGTGAGCTTAACAAGGTCACTATTAAGAATAGGTATCCGTTACCCAGGATCGACGATCTGTTCGATCAGTTGCAAGGAGCAAGCTATTTCTCCAAGATTGACCTGAGGTCAGGTTATCATCAGTTGAAGGTCAAGGAGGAAGACGTACACAAGACCGCGTTTAGGACTCGTTATGGACATTACGAGTTCCTAGTGATGCCGTTTGGGCTCACTAACGCACCAGCCGCGTTCATGGACCTCATGAATCGCGTCTGTAAACCCTATTTAGATAAGTTCGTTATCGTCTTTATTGACGACATCCTTATCTACTCGAAGAGCCAAGCTGACCATGAGAAACACCTTCGTTGTATTCTCAAACTTCTGTATCAAGAGAAGCTTTATGCCAAATTTTCGAAGTGTGAATTTTGGCTTCGAGAAGTCCAGTTTCTTGGACATGTTGTAAGCGAGCGTGGTATCCAAGTGGATCCCGCTAAAGTAGAAGCAGTCATGAACTGGCAGGAGCCGAAGACTCCTACCGAGATTCGCAGTTTCCTCGGATTGGCAGGATATTATAGGCGATTTATCGAGAACTTTTCAAGGATTGCTGCGCCCCTAACTTCGTTGACCCGTAAGAAGATTAAGTTTGATTGGGGCCCTAAGCAGCATGAATCCTTTGACATTCTGAAGCAGAAGCTGAGCAATGCGCCAGTGTTGACATTGCCCGATGGTATAGATGAATTTGTGGTGTATTGTGATGCATCACATACTGGCATGGGCTGCGTACTCATGCAGAAAGGCAAAGTCATTGCCTACGCTTCTCGACAGCTCAAAGTGCACGAGAAGAACTACACCACCCACGATTTGGAATTGGGTGCAGTGGTATTTGCTTTGAAGCTATGGAGACATTACTTGTATGGAACCAAGTGTATCATCTATTCAGATCACAAGAGTCTCCAGCACCTGTTTAATCAGAAGGAATTGAACATGCGACAAAGGCGATGGATGGAAACTCTAAATGATTATGATTGTGAAATCAGATACCATCCAGGCAAGGCAAATGTAGTCGCCGACGCCTTAAGCAGAAAAGAAAGGATTAAACCAATCAGAATCAATGTCAAGCGCATTGAAATAAGAAATAATCTGAGTGAAAGGGTGTTAGCTGCACAGAAGGAAGATGTGCTGGAAGCTAACTATCCTGCAGAGAAGTTAGGAGTAACTGAGGAGCAGTTATCCTACAACAAAGATGGTATGCTACGATTAAACGGACGAATATGGGTTCCGGTATACGGAGGACTTCGGGATGTTATCCTCCAGGAAGCCCACAGCTCTAAATACTCAGTTCATCCTGGAGCAGATAAGATGTACCAGGATTTGAAATCAAACTACTGGTGGATTGGTTTGAAAAAGTCCGTAGCTGAGCATGTGGCTAAGTGTTTTACTTGTGCGCAAGTCAAGGCTGAGCATCAGAAGCCGTCAGGTTTGCTTCAGCAGCCTGAAATTCCCAAATGGAAATGGGAAATGGTGACAATGGATTTTATCACCAAGTTGCCGAAGACGAAAAAGGGAAATGATACCATATGGGTCATAGTAGATAGACTGACTAAGTCAGCTCATTTTCTACCCATCAAAGAGACGTATAGCTCAGATATGTTAGCTCAATTATACGTCGATAAAATTGTAGCATTGCATGGTATACCTGTATCTATTATCTCTGATAGAGATACGAGGTATACGTCGCATTTTTGGAAGAGTTTCCAACAGTCGTTGGGCACTCGTTTGAATTTTAGTACGGCTTATCATCCTCAGACTGATGGTCAGAGTGAGCGTACTATTCAAACATTGGAAGACATGCTTCGTGCATGTGCAATTGATTTGGGTGGTAGTTGGGATAAGAACCTACCACTGATTGAATTCTCCTACAACAATAGCTACCATTCCAGCATAAAGGCTGCGCCTTTTGAGGCCCTATACGGTAGAAAGTGTAGATCGCCCATTTGTTGGGCAGAAGTTGGAGATGTCCAGTTGTCTGGACCAGATATCGTCTTTGAGACGACAGACAAGATCGTTCAGATCCGTGATCGTTTGAAAGCTGCCAGGGATAGGCAGAAAAGTTATGCGGATCCTAAGCGCAAGGATTTTCACTTCAATGTGGGTGAAAAAGTGTTGCTTAAGGTATCACCTTGGAAAGGTGTAATGCGATTTGGAAAGAAAGGCAAGCTAAGCCCGAGATACATAGGACCTTTCGAGATTATCGAACGTGTCGGGTCAGTCGCTTACAAGTTAAACTTGCCTGAAGAGCTTAGCGCCATTCACAATGTGTTCCACATCTGTAATTTGAAGAAGTGTTTCGCTGACGATTCACTGGTTATACCGCATACAGATATACACTTAGACGAAAGTCTAAAATTTGTGGAAAAACCTTTGTCGATTGAGGATCGACAGGTAAAGAAGCTTCGACGGAAGCACGTGCCTATTGTTAAGGTCAAATGGGATGCCCGTAGAGGACCCGAATACACGTGGGAAGTGGAATCCACGATGAAAGAAAAATATCCCCATTTGTTCGAATAAATCTCGGGGTCGAGATTTCTTTTAAGGGGGTGAGGATGTAACACCTCGAAAAATTTCGTCCAATAATGTCTTGACACGTGTCATAAGGTTCCGTGATGTGAAAACATACTTTAGAGGGACTAAAAGTGACAAACAGTGAAAACTATGGAACGTAAGGGTCCAAAGTGTCAACAATGGATAAATAGGCTCTATGATAACCCTACATAATGTTTATAACCTTAAACGGATGGTTCATGGATCATACGACGCGGAAATTGCACAAAAGTGAAGTATTTCAAACTATAGGGGCCAAAAGTGTCAACATGTTTAATTTATACCTCTGAGTGAACTTTTGGCAGGCCCGAAGCTTTGTATAGCTAAAATATACTCACTAGAATATGTGGTAAAAATTTCATGAAGTTTCGTCAACGTATGAGAAAGTTATGGCCAAAACCGTACTTAAGGGACTAAAAGCGTCAACGTCGAATTTCATGGCTTTTCGGTTGAGCGCAAAGTTATCCGAGGGCATTACCATGTTGGTAAAAGTCCTAAGGTTCTTAAAAACCAAGTTTGGGGGTTTACGGGTCGAGAAAAGTAGCCGAAACATCGCGTACAAGTTCAGGGGTCAAAGCTGTCAATACATGAAACTTGTTTGGCTGAACCAGGGGTCAGGCGACCCGCCTGGGAAAGCCCAAGCGGGCCGCGTGGGTTGCCCAGCGACAGAAAATCGAAAATGGGTTGATTTGGGTCCGATTTCAAGTGCCATACAGCTATAACTCGCCTCCAAAAGCTCCAATAGGATTGCTTGCATGGCTATAGCAACAGTGTGCTATCTATAACCTCTGGAAAACACCATAAATCAGATTATTGAGCTCATTCTTGAACATTTGCATTAGTAACCAAAGTGCTCTCAACATTCAAGAACTTCAAGGCAGACTTCTGGAGTTAATCTGATCCTCAAGGCCGATCCTAGTGTTCACTAAACATCTATAGGACCTTTGTAAGCTTTCAATTCGTTCTTTAATCCGTTCTTGTTGTGATTATTGCTAAAAGTCAAACTGGGTGTTCATAACCTTTGACTTTCTGATTAAACGGATTTCTTTCAGTCATTTCTCGAATTGAAACTTGTTATAGATTGGTATTTATGTGGGAAACAAACCCTCTAAAGGGCACTATCTGATTCCCACTATATGCATGCTAATTGTCGAGTCAAACATGTTTCTAAAAAGTCAACAGAAGCGATTTTTGTGAAAAATGACATGATTAATGATATAGATGACATGCAACCTGATTGATCATTAAAAATAACTTGTAATACATATAAGAATGTGTTTTAATCATCATCAACTCGACAATCTATAGTATAGCCACGAATCGGAACCGAAAGTCTTATAAAACGATTATTTCGTAGACTATCGATTCGGATTCATACATGCATGTTCGAGATCTGTATTGGAAAGTATTTTTGACTATTTTTATTTTAGTTAAACTTTCTGGAATTTTCTTTGATTGAGTCTATGCTTAGCCGATTCGAATGCATGTTTCCTATTTATGCATAAAGTTGACTATTTTGCCCTTTTTGATTTAGAACGTGATTTTTGGAAAAGTGAAAGGATAGAAATCTTCATTTCTAATATATAAACTTGCACCGAAAATTTCGGATCAGTTGGTGGTCCAGATTGTGAGTTATGGCCATTAGCGTAAAACTATATTATAAATTTACATAAACGGTCCTTTTTGCGTAGAACCCGTTTCTGGCCACGTTTTGATACGAAACTCTTTACCAACAGAAGTAATATAATATTCTGGGAATTTTGATGATTTTTAATTAATTTTTGGGCTGAACGGATCCTAGATCGCCTAGTCATTTCGGCTTATGTCGGTTTTGACCGTTTTAGCCATAAAATGAGTTTTACACATCCTTTTGACCCGAAACCTTTTTCTACTGATTTTATATGATGAATAAATTATTTTAAGTATTCTGGAAATATAAAAATCTCAGATTTAATTTGAAAACCCGAAAACGCCCTTAAATCGCATATTTAGCGTTTTACGCGCATAGTGAGCGTTATACTTGTTTTAAACATATAAGACCTATACCTACTGATGTGTTTAGCATATTTTCATATAAAAACAGTAAGTATAAGTATATGAACTCAGATTTCCAGTTTTGGCATTTTTAGCCCTTGTGAAATTACTAAATTACCCCTACGGTGCATAGTTTGGTTTTAAATGATATATTTGGTATATGGGTCATACCCTACTGATATAATATGTTATATTAAGTATATTTACTGTATGAACCAGACCCGAAACTCAGATTTCTAATTTTACCCTTTTATTATCTTTTAAATGACCAAAATGCCCCTCTAAGGCATGAATTGGGTTTAAAAATTATTCCGGGCAATATAGGACATAACTTACTGATATAATATCATATTTTAAGCATATTATCTCAGGGAACTTGCATTTGAATCTTTGGTCTACCCGTATCGCCCTTTTTCGCGCTCGGTTCGGTTTACGTAACTAGTTTGCGTAAATCGACCGAAACGGGTCAAACGATATCATTTTTATTTCAAAATCCAGAATGTATTTAGTATACCCATATTATACAAGTATTCAAACTTGTCGGGTCTAAATCACATTCTATCCGGTCTTTCGCTTAATCGTGCGTAAACCGTATCATTCTTAAGAGTAACCGGTCAAAGCTTAGGCTTAAATAAGAAGACCCGTTAGGAATCTAATAGGTTAATTATAAACCTTTGTTCCAGATTAGGAGGCCCGGTAAAAGCTACCAACACTTATCGTTTGTGACTTATACTTGCTCAGGTAAATACATTTTGACTTATTTTCCCTATACGGGCTTGGGGTACGGTGTTTAAAATACCGCTTGATCGGGCGCACAAGTCCTGCGCCCTATGGGTGTACAGTCTTGAATAGCTTGTGCGACTTCGTTTAAACAGTTTTGTCTTACTTAAAGGCTTTGGGGGGGTTATTGACCATGTCCCGGATATCCTTGGCATTATCTTACGAGATGGCCACGACCAGAGCACGGGGTGTAGGCGTACACCCGTCGTGTATAACTCTTTAATGTGGTGTGTCATTTAATCTCTAGCCCGGACAGCAGATCCCGGGCCACCAGAGATATGAGTGCATGTAAATCGTTCACAAGTTTATATTTTATAATTATCCCAAGTTAATCAAATATTTATGCCTTGTGCAATTAAATCAATTTTAAATCATTTTCAAAATGAGTCGGTTGATTTGTATTTACCAGTGTAAACTGACGTATTTTTCCCAAAAGGTTAAGTGCAGGTACTATACGAAATAGGCTGGCTGTTTCCTAAAGAGCGTCCACTATAGTCTCGCAAGCTCGGACGACAAATATCTGTTGAACTATTTTTATCTTATTTTATTGATCCGCCTGTGGATCCGTTTCAACTACTTATGATATTATTATGTCATTTTAATTAAAGTTGAAATGTATATATTCTGCTTCCGCTGTGCATTATTATATTGTGTTGATTGTCTATGACGATGCCAACTACGTCACTGTACCCCACACCGGGCCCACCGGTGACACGTGGAAATTCGGGGTGTGACATGATGAAACAAGCTATTCTTTTGGGTTCCGGGGTCACCAGATAAGGAACCAACCTTGACATTGTATTAAAGCTTGTAAGGTAAGCTTGGCAATCCAGATTTTTCATAACCAATGACAGAAAATCCGACTCAATCTTCTCTACCTCATGCTGAGGGCAGTAGTTCTCTCGGATGAGGGCAACAAATTGTTCCCATGACATACTGTACAGTGGGACCTTCCCAGTAGCCTGAATCAACGATCTCCACCAGGCTAAGGCCTCACCCTTGAACGGTTGAGACACAAACTTTACTACATCCTTCTCAGCGCAGCCGCTGATATCAACCACTGTGTCCATATCATCCAACCAAGTCATGCAGTCTATTGCTCCTTTCTCCCCAGTGAAATCCCGGGGCTTGCATGAAACAAAGTATTTGTATGAGCAACCCTTATCACGGGGTCCTCGATTCAGCACGATACCTTGAGATGGGACACTATGATGGTTTGAAGAGTGACGATCGTCGTCATCTTTCTTTGGTTCTTCCTTCTTGGAGGGAGGCTTGCTATGCGCCTCAGAATGAGTCTTGGGCTTAGAACGCGGTGCGGATAAGGTCCTACTCTGAGTACCGCTCGATTCGCTATACTGCCTATCCAAGGCTTTTGCAACAGCATTGTCAATTAACGCTTGTAGTTCAGCACCCGCTATATTAATCCGAGCATCATTCTAGTTCTCTATTGGGTGACTATTTATTTCATCCGAATCAGCCATTGTATCTTGAACTGTTACATAAGATATCGGCAAAAATTTTATTTGGGAGTTTATTATGGAATTGCCTTTTTGGGCAATTCATTAACCATGGTAAACATAGACCATATTTGGTTAATTTGTTACTCACATTTATTTAGGATTTTTATTATAATTTATCCTAATTACAAAACAACAATAGTATTATTAGCACAAAAGGCCTAGTCACAGGGACATTTTAAATAACAAGTCATGATTTTAGAGAATCATGGCATGAAGGTTTGAATATAGTTCCTTACCTTTTTCTGACAGGGAGTCATAGACTACTTGTGACAACCCGGATAATTAAGGTTAACACTACTCGAAACCCCATAAATCTTTTAGTGTGTGTCTCTATGGTTATCTGCCTATCTCGTGCACCATTATATGATTATGTGTGTATAACTCCGTTAAACCAATTTGTACGATAATTTACTAGTTAATGTTTCGGCTTTTGGGCCGCATATTTTCTGGGCCGAGAATATCAGCATAGCTTATGCACATATTGGGCCGCACACCTTTAGAAACCCTCACCATATTACATATCGGCCCACATAGCCATTTGAACCAAACTGCCATGTAGTTAGCAACTATATGGGCTTAAGCCCAGATTTCGGCCAAAAGACCAACTGCCCAATCCCAATTCCTTACTTGATACCCGATCCCAATTCCTTATTTGATAAGTATACGAATTATAGTAGTTTGGCATAAAACTCAAAACAAACCCTACTTGATCTCCTCCATATCTTGCGTACGACAGAAGAAGACCACCCCCCCCCCCTTCAAGAATACGCACGACAGTGGATGCCATCATCTTCAAGGCCCCACCGTATTTGAACGAGTTCCTGGTCAGTAAATTCGCTTTGATGATTCTAATTACTCAATCTTGCTTTATGGGCCGATTATCATGATGATGAGTGGTTGTGTATATGTGGTGAACGATCATGATTATTATTGTAGGAGCCATGTGATGCAATGATGAATATTATATTAGATATATTATGGAATTAACACAAAACTTAGGAACTGTGGATGATAATAAATCGATTACATTGAAGATATATGCAGTAGCTTTGTTAATTATGTATTGATATTGGTTAAAGTGATAGGAATGATAATTGATGAATTAGAATGGGTGATGATTGTCTGTTTATGTATGCATATTGAATGAAGTTGCTTGGACATATTCTACAACACTCAAATGGTTGTCAGTATCACATGAGGGTGGGTCTAATCAAATGATAGTTCTCTCAAGGCTATATGACAAAAGTTTAAAGGTCCAATTAGGTTATGTGATATTAATAATTTCAATCTTGTTGACTATTATTGATGTGTATGTATATTATAACAGTAAATATTGAAGTCTGCCGTCACTTTTGTCATGGTGTATGTTGAAGTTTTTGATGGATAAAACCCTCCAATTAATTCTCGCATGTGTCGTAACTGACAAAATTATAACTTGTTGCCTTGCACGTGATATGGCTGCTCAAAAGAATTGATTTCATTGATGTTATGTGCCCCTGTAAAACCACCACCAAGTGATATGATTCTTCTGTTTATCATTCTTAAAATAATAAACTAAAATAAATGCCCTACTCCAAAACAATTCCTTTTTCGTTTAAGTCTCCAAGTCAAATGTTTTAATGGATGATGTGATGTTCAAGTCCCCTATGGCTGCGTGCATACATGTTGACTTCTTGTTCACCAATTCATGTGTGTTATCGGCCCAGAAGTCTTGCCTCTCTATCCAGTGTGTATTATGATAGTAAATACTGAATAAGGATGTAGTTTTGATTCGTGTAACATTCACGTAAATATGTAGACATCTTTGGGTTGCACAAACACTTGGGCTATTGTACCGTTTGGGCCGAACACTTTGGGGAAATCGCACAGTTTAGTCGGGTTATAGACGGGTGAGCCTGGGCCGCAGTTGGTGTGGGTTATATATATATATGTGGGCCTGGTAGAATGTAGGGGAAAACATTGGGGTTATATGTTAAGTGTTTGGATTATAATTGCATATTGTGTGTAACGAGATTATGACATGCTATGTTGAGATATGACTAATTCAGTATACATGTGTAAATGCTATTTGTTGATTTAGGATTTCTTATGTTAGGTGCTCATCGTAATATGTGATTATGTGTTTGATGGCAGAAATGTGTCAACGGACTTAAAGATATATAATATTACGTGTATGTTATGATATGACAGTTGGTTAACCTGGATTACTTAAACCTTGAGTTGTTTGGAAACACTAGGACATTGCATGACCCTGTGTATGTGTACTTACGTTTACTATACATTAGGTCGCGTGTAACGGGTTTAACATTTAAAGTGAAGACGTAATAGTTCTAACCGAGCAAATCAAAGGTGAGTTCATCTCTTGAGCATGCGTCCCGGTGGTTGGGACAGTTAGTGGGTATCCCGGGAAGGGACAAGTCTTTTGGGTAAAAACGGGAATGTTGGATAATATACTCTTCCTATCACCTTTAAAGTCCCTCCGTGTTGTTTGGTTACCTGGGTGGTAACATGGTATTAGTTAGTAGCGCTACTTAGGTTTGGCAACCTCACCCCGTTCCTGGGAGGACGGGTGTTGAACTAATGACCTAGTCATGACCAATGCTTTGATAGGAGCATTGGAGAAAGGGCAAAATAATCAGAAGCCGTCTTGTATTGGGGTATTATCAACATTGTTTTCAACATTACTTCAGGAATTAACTTCAATGGATTAACTACATACTTGGTAAACAACGTTTTCGTAAAACTATGAACTCACCAGCGTTGTCTGATACACTTGTTGCATGCTCGCAGGTCGTTAGGTTATATGGATTTGGAACTTGCTGTCTGAAGTAGCTGGAGTGGTCATGGGTCGTGCTGATTGGATACGAATGATGGGTTTATTAATTACATACATTTAATTTGACACAGTTAACTATGTTTTCTTTTATATGCTTCCGCTAAACATCTTGGTTTTCATTTAAACTTATTAACGGTACTTTTCAGTAGTAATTGATGATTTTATTCAACATTTGTGAATGGTTCAATATGATTAGTGGCTCGTTATTGGTTTGTCACACGCCTAACAGGGACACTCCCTAGGTGGTATTTTGGGGGTGTGACAGTTTGGTATCAGAGCCAATGGTTATAGTGAACTTGGTTTTAAAACGTTTTCATAAGACCAGACTATAACCGAACAGTACCGACATCGACCATGACACTCAGCTCCAGACTGCAAGGTTCGTTTCTCATTTACGATTGCATAGTATATCTAGTGTACACTTATGTATAACATTACATGTGAATGCACACTTGGCACAACAACATGAGCCCTTATATTACCAACCCCTGTTATTTGAACTGTTAGTGTGACACAACCCTTTGACTATTGTGATTCTTGATCCTGTAAAACCTTTTGTTGCTATTTGAATGCGAAGAACCTTTTAGCGCGAGTTAAGGGGCACTAAGATAAGCATGCAAATTGCCTTATTATTATGGGTGCACACATAATAATAACGCGAGGTGCATGCAAATCCCAGTGAGGCTTAATGAGCGTGAGAAGGGTTCTGCCCTATTGTGTGTAAACCTGGTAGTTTGTAGATTTCAATGTGATACTCGACTTTTACCTCATTTCGACCCTTAAGATTGTTCCCTTCTCTTATATAGAACCATGAGTGGACGTGGAGGAGGCCGAAGTGGTGGACGTGGCCACATTGCTATGACGCAGGCCGAATTAACCAACCTGATTGGAGTTATGTGCTTTAGGGTTCAGTCGTCAGTAAGGACTGACTCCCACCTTTCTTGTAAATAAGCATGTAGTAGAATTAACTGATAGTAAATCGATAGAAGCTTCTCATGTTCTTTTTGAACTTGATCTCATGGGTCAAGTGTTCGACATTGACCTACTTCCCAATACTCTTGTAAGTTTTGACATGGTCGTTGACATGGACTTGGTTATCTATGTATCAAGCAGAAAATTCTCTGCAAAAAGAAAATCGTGCGTTCCCTCTCCCCAGTGGGGAAATCCTTATCCGTTTAAGATCATCGTAGTGGTGCCGCTGTTGGCATTGTCACCGTCGTGAAAGCCCAGAAGTGCCTACGGAAGGGCTACTCTGTTATACTAGCTCTTGTCACCGATTCGCCACTTTAAGAAAGGAAGATCGAGTATCTTCATGTTATTCGTGAAATTTTTGACATGTCTTCCAAAGAGTTACCTGGTTTACCTCCACATCGTTAGGTGGAATTTTAGAATTGACCCTATGCAAATCCTGATTTCCTTCTGGGGTACAGCAATCCCTTGGATTCGCTGGATACTATCACAGCTTCATCATAGGATTTTCGAAGGGTTCGCAACTTCAACCTCCTTAGCATAGCGGGGAGCTGTGAATTCTTGAGAAATAAAATCGGGGAACGTCTTTTCAGCTTTTGAAACCCAACCCTACAACACGCGGAGCATCACTTCCATCCGAGAGCACCGATGATCCAGCGATATACCATGATGGTTCGAATCAAAGTCCGAGTTACACAATGACGCAACACTTGTGATACCCTTGTTGAGAGACCCACTGTTAACACAGACAAATTTTAATCGTGAGAGTTCGTTGGAACTCAAGACGTGAACTGAGGATCCTGTGAAAACATAAAGGTCAATTTAAGCTCTGTTATCCCCGATTGATCAAACGGTGGGATCGACTTTCGATATCATTAGCGAATTTCGGGACGAAATTCCCTTTCAAGTTGGGGATGATGTGGCACCCAACTGACCTCGCAATCCTGTTTTACAATTTGGTTTACGTGGTGTCTGTGCAGTTATCTGGATGCCTAGTGATTGCGTGTAATGCTTGACTATTATTTGTGATTATTATTTGTGTAGTATTACATATAGTTTAACTAGAGTTCCTATCGCTTCACTCTTATGTGCTTACTTGTCAAATTTCGGGACGAAATTTCTTTCAAGTTGGGGATGATGTGACAACCCGGATAATTAAGGTTAACACTACTCGAAACCCCATAAATCTTTTAGTGTGTGTCTCTATGGTTATCTGCCTATCTCGTGCACCATTATATGATTATGTGTGTATAACTCCGTTAAACCAATTTGTACGATAATTTACTAGTTAATGTTTCGGCTTTTGGGCCGCATATTTTCTGGGCCGAGAATATCAGCATAGCTTATGCACATATTGGGCCGCACACCTTTAGAAACCCTCACCATATTACATATCGGCCCACATAGCCATTTGAACCAAACTGCCATGTAGTTAGCAACTATATGGGCTTAAGCCCAGATTTCGGCCAAAAGACCAACTGCCCAATCCCAATTCCTTACTTGATACCCGATCCCAATTCCTTATTTGATAAGTATACGAATTATAGTAGTTTGGCATAAAACTCAAAACAAACCCTACTTGATCTCCTCCATATCTTGCGTATGACAGAAGAAGACCACCCCCCCCTTCAAGAATACGCACGACAGTGGATGCCATCATCTTCAAGGCCCCACCGTATTTGAACGAGTTCCTGGTCAGTAAATTCGCTTTGATGATTCTAATTACTCAATCTTGCTTTATGGGCCGATTATCATGATGATGAGTGGTTGTGTATATGTGGTGAACGATCATGATTATTATTGTAGGAGCCATGTGATGCAATGATGAATATTATATTAGATATATTATGGAATTAACACAAAACTTAGGAACTGTGGATGATAATAAATCGATTACATTGAAGATATATGCAGTAGCTTTGTTAATTATGTATTGATATTGGTTAAAGTGATAGGAATGATAATTGATGAATTAGAATGGGTGATGATTGTCTGTTTATGTATGCATATTGAATGAAGTTGCTTGGACATATTCTACAACACTCAAATGGTTGTCAGTATCACATGAGGGTGGGTCTAATCAAATGATAGTTCTCTCAAGGCTATATGACAAAAGTTTAAAGGTCCAATTAGGTTATGTGATATTAATAATTTCAATCTTGTTGACTATTATTGATGTGTATGTATATTATAACAGTAAATATTGAAGTCTGCCGTCACTTTTGTCATGGTGTATGTTGAAGTTTTTGATGGATAAAACCCTCCAATTAATTCTCGCATGTGTCGTAACTGACAAAATTATAACTTGTTGCCTTGCACGTGATATGGCTGCTCAAAAGAATTGATTTCATTGATGTTATGTGCCCCTGTAAAACCACCACCAAGTGATATGATTCTTCTGTTTATCATTCTTAAAATAATAAACTAAAATAAATGCCCTACTCCAAAACAATTCCTTTTTCGTTTAAGTCTCCAAGTCAAATGTTTTAATGGATGATGTGATGTTCAAGTCCCCTATGGCTGCGTGCATACATGTTGACTTCTTGTTCACCAATTCATGTGTGTTATCGGCCCAGAAGTCTTGCCTCTCTATCCAGTGTGTATTATGATAGTAAATACTGAATAAGGATGTAGTTTTGATTCGTGTAACATTCACGTAAATATGTAGACATCTTTGGGTTGCACAAACACTTGGGCTATTGTACCGTTTGGGCCGAACACTTTGGGGAAATCGCACAGTTTAGTCGGGTTATAGACGGGTGAGCCTGGGCCGCAGTTGGTGTGGGTTATATATATATATGTGGGCCTGGTAGAATGTAGAGGAAAACATTGGGGTTATATGTTAAGTGTTTGGATTATAATTGCATATTGTGTGTAACGAGATTATGACATGCTATGTTGAGATATGACTAATTCAGTATACATGTGTAAATGCTATTTGTTGGTTTAGGATTTCTTATGTTAGGTGCTCATCGTAATATGTGATTATGTGTTTGATGGCAGAAATGTGTCAACGGACTTAAAGATATATAATATTACGTGTATGTTATGATATGACAGCTGGTTAACCTGGATTACTTAAACCTTGAGTTGTTTGGAAACACTAGGACATTGCATGACCCTGTGTATGTGTACTTACGTTTACTATACATTAGGTCGCGTGTAACGGGTTTAACATTTAAAGTGAAGACGTAATAGTTCTAACCGAGCAAATCAAAGGTGAGTTCATCTCTTGAGCATGCGTCCCGGTGGTTGGGACAGTTAGTGGGTATCCCGGGAAGGGACAAGTCTTTTGGGTAAAAACGGGAATGTTGGATAATATACTCTTCCTATCACCTTTAAAGTCCCTCCGTGTTGTTTGGTTACCTGGGTGGTAACATGGTATTAGTTAGTAGCGCTACTTAGGTTTGGCAACCTCACCCCGTTCCTGGGAGGACGGGTGTTGAACTAATGACCTAGTCATGACCAATGCTTTGATAGGAGCATTGGAGAAAGGGCAAAATAATCAGAAGCCGTCTTGTATTGGGGTATTATCAACATTGTTTTCAACATTACTTCAGGAATTAACTTCAATGGATTAACTACATACTTGGTAAACAACGTTTTCGTAAAACTATGAACTCACCAGCGTTGTCTGATACACTTGTTGCATGCTCGCAGGTCGTTAGGTTATATGGATTTGGAACTTGCTGTCTGAAGTAGCTGGAGTGGTCATGGGTCGTGCTGATTGGATACGAATGATGGGTTTATTAATTACATACATTTAATTTGACACAGTTAACTATGTTTTCTTTTATATGCTTCCGCTGAACATCTTGGTTTTCATTTAAACTTATTAACGGTACTTTTCAGTAGTAATTGATGATTTTATTCAACATTTGTGAATGGTTCAATATGATTAGTGGCTCGTTATTGGTTTGTCACACGCCTAACAGGGACACTCCCTAGGTGGTATTTTGGGGGTGTGACACTACTACTGTCCTTTGTCTTATATGACAAGGGGTATGGCCCGTAGGCACTATACTACCAATGTATAGTCAACATACGATCATCTTAATTGATGATTTAAACTCATGATTTATAGATCATTAAATTAGGTTTAGGAATCTTTTGAAGAATCCTTATATAAGAATGACGTGTGTGATTTTTAACAAATCACGTCTGCCAGGAGTGTTAACATATTTACAGAGGTTAACAGGGATCTGAATCTTTTAAACAGGTTTTACCATCTTGGCCAAGTCTTATAAAGACATGTAGGCTAGGTTATACCCTTGAGATTCTTATTTAATATTTGGTAGGCATATTATTTTAAAAGGAATGATTTTGAATTATTTATTTCATATATAATGTACAAAATGACAAAATGGATTTCATAAATTTAACATTCCATTAAACATAAAAGGATTACACACTGCCCTAAACGGGACTTTTTAAATAGACAAATTACTCACGCAGAGGCTAAACAGAATACAAGTCCACGCAGGGACCAATTACTAAGATAGGTGTCCTCGCAGGGACTAAGAAGACAAGTCCACGCAGGGACTAAATACACAGATAAATGTCCACATAGGGACTAAATACATAGATAAATGTCCACGCAGGGACTTGATTGAAATAGGAAATACAATAATACATATAGGGATTAATGATCCCTCTTTTTCTTTCCCTTTAACAAGCTTGCCAGGTCCTTGAGGAAACCACGGTTGTTCTTACGCTCTTCTTCAAGATCTCGTTTCACCCTGTTTAACCGGTGGAGGATTTCTTCTTGCTCCGGTGGGGAAAAACGTGGCGGCTGCGACTGCTGTTGAATCGAAGGTCGAGCAGGTATTTGATACCCATGAGCTGGGTATCCCACTCCCCAGGGAGTTCCATATGGTCCTTCAGGATGAAGGGCGTTGTAGTTTGCCACTACCAGGTATGGGTCGGTTTCAATATAGTTGTAGTGAGTGTGAGTTGGTTGCTCAAATGGGTTATATGCCGTGGAACCGGCGTATGTAGGTATCGGGTTATCATAACCAAACGGTGGCGGTGGGGGTGCAACTGGTGCAGAATTCGCCTCTTGAACTGGGTTTAAGGGTCCACCCATTTGTGGGTCTTCCTGCAGTGGCGGGTAATTCCTGCCACTGGAGTGTCGAGGGGTGCTAAAGTGAAAATCCCCTCTTCGTGCGGATATCCGCGCGCCCATTCTCCTACGCCTTGGTGGTTCTGGAGGTGCTTGATGAACTGGTGGCGGTGGAGGCGGTGGCGTAACTGCCACGAAACGCGAATCCCCCGAGGGATCCTGCTGCTGCTGCTGGTGAGGTGATGAATGGTGAGAGGGCATAAAGTACCACTCACACTGGTTGAACCTTGCTTGGTAACTATCTGGACCCTTGTAGGGTGTTCCGTGGAAGGACGATCCATCAGAGATCTCGATGGGATGGTTGGGGGTACCTCTTGCAGGTTCGACGGGATCCGTGTCCTCGTCCATGTCCATTGCATTGTCTTCTGAGAAGTGGTCCTCTGGTCCTAGTGGGTTAAAACCCACTGGTTCTTGGATATAGCTTGCCGGGTTGAATCGGCCCTGAAAGACAGGAGTAGGGTCGCCGAAAGAATGGTGCGAAACGGAACGCTGGAGAGGTATATATGAAGGTTGAGGGTTATCGGGCTCGTTTTCCGAGTGCGGCCCAAACGAGTGACGGTAAGAAGGTGTTGAACTGTGAGAGGTAGACTGTCTAGCGGGCTCAAAAAGGTTCCTCCTATTTCTCTGCGGATCGGCACTCATTGTAGTGGAAGGAGCTCGCAGGTTAGAAGGCGCGGCCTCGTGATCGTTGGGAGCGCTCATTGGCCCCTTGCCTCTTCCTCCTCTTCTGAATCTTGGCGGCATATTCTTGTTTAAACAATTGAAATAAATAACAAATAATAAAGGACAACTAGAGCAACAATTTGGAATTGTCCTAAGTTCTTGTCTAGACTCGAGTATGTGCAATTGTGTCATTGAGATTAAACACATAAGGCTAGTGTTTAATTCACTCAATGTTGGCTCTGATACCAACTTGTCACACCCTGATATTTACACGTTTCACCGGTGGGCTCGGTGGGGGATTATCGTGACGTAGTTGGTAACATTACAGTCGTGGCCATCTCGTAAGATGATGCCAAGGATATCCGGGACATGGTCATTAACCCCCCAAAGGCTTTAAGCGAACAAAACATTTCAAAACAAAGCATATCAATGATTTAATCTCTATTCGATTAAAGATTCAATGCTGGACCAAGCGGTATTTTATATACCGTACCCCAAGCCCGTATAAGGGAAATTAAGTTAAAAGTATTTACCTTTGCAAGTATAAATCACAAATAGCAAGTGCGTGTAGCTTTTACCGGGTCTCCTATTCTGGAACGAAGGTTGATAACAACCTATTAGAATCCTAACGGGTCTTTAAGTAAGCCTAAACTTAGACCGGTTAGTTTTAACGAAAGATACGGTTCGAACGCACGATTAGGCGAAGACCGGAATAGAATGCGATTCAGACCCGACAAGTTTGAAGACTTTCCTAATATGGGTAATCTAACCACATTCTGGATTTTGAGATAAAAACGACAAGGTTTGACCCGTTTCGGCTAAGTTATGCAAACTAGTTACAAAAACCGAACCGAACGCGTAATTAGCGTAACGAGTAACCGTAAGAGTCCTATACAGGTTTCCTAAGTCAATATGCTTTAAATATGTTGTGATATCAGTAAGATATCTTCCATTATGCCCAAAACGAGTTTAATCTCATATTAAGCCCCGAAGGGGTATTTTGGTCATTTTAAAGATCATAAAAGAGTTTATTTATAATTCTGATGTTCAGGTCTGACGAAATCAGTAAAACCACTTACTTTAACAAGTTATATCAGTTGGTGATAAGTCTTAGGTGACAAAATGGTTTTAAACCCAAACTATGCGTTTAATACGCTTAAAAAGCCATTTTAAGCGATTTCCGGGTTATACCGGAAATCTGAGTTTTCCGATCAGGTTATAAAGTTCAAAATGCTTTATTTATTGAATAAAATCAGTAACAATTGGATTTGTGTCAAAACATTATGTAGAACTCGTTTTATGGTAAAAAGGGACGTTATGGTCAACATTGAGCAATTAACGAAAACGTGCAAATGAATTGGACGCTCAACGAACCAATCACAGAGGGTTATACCATCATGTAACTTGTTCCTAAGGAAGCTCTAAGGCATTTCCAAACTCTACTAAAACGGGTCAGAACTAAAGTCAAAGCAAAAGTCAAAGTTTTGCGACTTTCGGTTCCGAACCGGGTCAAAACAGAAAATTGTCGGATCAAATAAGCTTAGACCAGTTCTTATACTTATTATCAAGTTATATGAGTGATAAAATAGGTTACATGCCTTCTACATTGCTAATTACATGTTAAATCGCAAATTAAGTTTTTGTTGACTTTTTAATACAAACTTTGACCCGACATTTGATCTAGTTAGAGTGGGAATCAGAGGGTGCCCTTTTAAGGGTTTAATGCCCACATAATTACCAACATATAACTACTCTTGATTCGACTAATCACTGGACCATTAATGATTAATCGTTAAGTCAACCGTTAATTACGACGGTTTGACTTTTAAGCTAAAACTAAGTAAAAACTCAACTAAGAAAGGTTAAGCATACTTACTGAAGTCCTATGCACGATTAGGAAGGCTTAGGATCTGCTCTTAAGCTCCAGGATGCTCCAGAAATGCAGAAGTGAGGTGTGAGCACAATGTTGCAACACAAGGGCCTTTTATAGTGTTCTTGAGAACTTGTGATCATGACAACTAAGTCTAGGATTGATCCCAGATCATTACAAGTGTTTCCTAGTACCTAGGAACAGTTAGGGGTCGCCCATGAAGTGAAAATATCTGATTTAAGTCGGTTAAAACGTTTATAACTGCCAACAGCCAACTTGCTGTCGCTGGGCACTCCTTACGGACCGTAAGGTAGGACCTTTACGGTCCGTAAGCCTTTACCAGAAGGCAAAAAAATTAACCTTTCAAGCTTTGAACAGTCAACTTGCATAGAATGATTTTGAGCTAGAATTTGTCAGTATGAGGCCTTTAACCCATGCTTGATCAGTTGTGTCTACCATATCATGTAGAATTATTGGTTTGCACAATGATGGAAATTATACACGAAAGTTTTATCGAGCATTATTTCTTAGGATCCATTCTTGCAAATTTGGAATCCATTATTAATAGAAAATCACCGGATTTAAAGGTATACTTAGATGTTTATTAATCCGGTTAGGGTCTTGGGATTTTTAACGAAGTCGTTCAGAGGTATAAATTAACATGTCGACATGTTCAAAAATCCTGCCATACATCTTTAACTAAATCCGGGTTTATAATACTTTTGTCGTACATGACACGTGTCGTTATATATTGAACACAAATTTTCGAGGTGTTACAATCTTCCACACCGGTACATAAGACAACTAAACCTAGGGACTTTCGTTCCCAATCGGTGTATGTGTTTTGTTTCTAGTTATCTTACACATTTGATTCAGTTATGTGACTACTTGTTTTCTTGATGGTGGGGGATGGTTGATGGTGGCAGGTCTTGGTGGTTGTGTGTGTGATGGAGGGCGGGAGAAAGAACTGAAGGGGGGGGGGGTTGCGGTGGTGGCTGGTGGTGGTGGTGGGGGCAAGGAGAGAGAAAGGGTAGGGTGGGGTGGGTGGGTGGGTGGGTGGGTGGGGTTTTTTTAAAATAAAATTATTATTGTATGAGGATAGAAAAAGACAATAATACCCCCATGTGGGGTCCATTTGTTCAGATTTAATCATAAAACTTAACTGAGTTAGGGCTAAAGGACATAACGTGTAAAGGTTTGCAAATATCGAGTACGTTTTTTTCATGTTTTGAAGATAAAGAACATAGTTTGCAATTTGGTGTTAACATAAATGACGATTTTTTGTAATTTACTCTATTAAATATAAAGTATTTAAATACATTTCTAAGAATTATTTAGTCTTACAACTTTAAACATTAGGCTAATGTATTCGAAGGGTTCATGTAATGAGGTGAGTATGGGTTTTTTAAATGTTGTAGAGTTATTTAAGCTATCAAATCAATCTCAAATTTGTTGGAAAAGTATCTCCAAGTAATGAAATTCGACAACATTGCTATTGAGCAAGGGCACAACTTATAAGGGGCCAGGGGTACCCTGGTTCCCGCCGATGTTTCAATTAGTAGTATTAATTTTTGGATTTTTCATCCAAATTTTTTATAAGTTTAGAGGCCGGCTCCCACCAAATTTTAGATCGGAAATGCATAAATTTTTCGCAAGCATAGTATATATATTTTTAGTTGTGCTTAGTTTGTAATTCCTTAACGTTAAATTAGTATTAAATCATAAACCAGGACGAGAATCCCTAGTTCGATATTCGATCTCATTCTTTCTTTTAATTCAATCATTATTAAATTTAGTAATCATTCAAATGTTACGATAACTCATGTTTGGTGACTTTCAACGCTTTTGTTTCAAGACTTATACTTAATCATTTTGCTAGCAAAGGTGAGTATTCATCGCCCCTTTTTGTTTTATTTGTTTTGGGGTGTATTATGTATACGTATTCAATCATAAATCGTTTTATACAATCATGCTGATTCATTCATGTCTATGTGTTAATTTTTGTTATGTTTTAAACATTATTCGTTGTGGGTTATTCATGCATTCATTCATTCATGCTTTAATCATTAACAACACCAAGCCTAAGGAAGTAGATAATATCTCTATTGAATTGACCCCCCTCCCAAATTGGTATTTGGGTATTGAAACCGAATTCATTCATTCATTGTGATTCGAGTCGTGTAGGTTTGATCAAATGCAAATTTCCTTTATTCATATATGCTTAAATTATATCGGCGACTTATGATTGATGCTTAAATTATATCGGCGACTTAAATTTCCAACTTGTTATGATCAAATACAAATTCGTTTATTCAACTTGTAATTTTATAAACAAAACAGGTGAAGAAGTTTAGGATGCATGAGACTTAGTTCTAAATAATAAAACGTTATGTTATGCTTGGATGTATTTTGTTAAGAAAAAATTGATTTCTTTGTATTTGAATCCTTAATATGGTTTGATTAAATAAATGTCACTTTTAATAGTACCAAGTGTTATGAACAATCTAGACGCCCTGAAACATTCTGTCGTCGGTTGGGGTGTTACAACTTGAGGGGGATATGGAGCTCAGTTAACAGACATTTAACCTCTGTCACTTTCAAGGAGTAAGAATGTTATATGAAAACTTAAACACTTAAAGTGATAAAGGTTAAAAATGCCCCTTAAGGACTAAATATTGTTGTTGTTGCATCATTGGACGACCTCGATATCTTACCATCACTATATTACACCAACGATGGGTGCACTTACCCAACGTGGTGCACTCTTCATCATTATCATCATCATTATTATCCTATATTCCTAAACCTTGGTTGCAAAACCCTTTTCGATGAAGTCAACAATGAAATCAACTTCCAAACCTGTTCTCCATGCTATAATCCCCCACCCTTTGACCAAAGACTACACAAGCACATACAAGATTCAATTTGGAGCTAAATCGCTAATTTCTCCAATCATGAAGCCAATTCGGCCACCGGCAACCACCATCACTTCTAATCAGAATATCAATCGCCCACTTCGTCATCCTGAGCTAACCGTGCCCTTGCCTCAAAGAGATCCCCAAATTACTATCTGTTTCCACCGGGCAACCGTCACCACTGCCACCTCGCCATTGCTGGTTGCAAAGGTCAAAAGAGGGGGTGAAGACTGAAGAACGTTTTTCCTATTTTTTAGTTTGATGGGGTGGTGGTGGTGTGCGACTATAGTGGTGGTGACGAGATTAGGGTGGTGTGCAACTATAGTAGTGGTGGTAGCGAGGTGGTGGTGTTAGGCGATACCAATGGTTACTGTTTACGGTGGTAGCTGCCGGTGTTAACAGATTTGGCCATTGGGCAAAGATGGCTGAAGATGATGGATGATGGTGATCAATGGTATGGTTGAAGGTTGTTACATGTGATAATGTCATCAAAGATGGTGATTGACAGTGTGACTGGAAATGACGGGGAGACGGCCTCCGACCATCGGAACTGTAAGGAATGACGGGAATGGTTATTATATTTTGAATGTGGTGGTGTTGAACGGTATGGTTGCGAGTTTTCGATGAGGGAACAAAGGTGGATGGTGGTGGTTGTTAACAATGTGGGTTATAGATGGTGTTTTGGAGATGGATATAGATATCGTGGTGCTAAGTAGTGTATGGTGGCTAACAACAATGATGTCAGGATATAGATACTGCAAAGCCTGCAGAAAGAAGCATTCAGGAAGATGCTCCACTCACTGCAATTTCTGCAAAATACCAGGACATA
Source organism: Helianthus annuus (assembly GCF_002127325.2). Taxonomy (NCBI): domain Eukaryota; kingdom Viridiplantae; phylum Streptophyta; class Magnoliopsida; order Asterales; family Asteraceae; genus Helianthus; species Helianthus annuus. Next base: position 51,599,487 of record NC_035444.2, on the reverse strand, counting down.
AGGAAGAAACCTACAGAAGGAAACCAACCAATGGATTGTGCTTCAACTGTGGAGAAAAGGGTCACATCAAGCCAAACTGTCCGAAATTAGCTCCAGCTGCAAACAACAAGAACCCTAAAAATGCTAGAGCATTTGTTCTAACTGCAGATGAAGCCAAGATGATTCCGGACGTCATAGCTGGTACGTTTTTAGTTAATGATATTTTTGCTAAAGTATTATTTGACTCTGGTGCAAACCAAAGTTTTATTAATACTTCGTTTTGCAAACTTCTGAATCAATCATTAACTAAACTACCACAAGAATGTCTAGTAGAGACCGCAAATGGAGAAACCGTTAGGATCTTTGAAATCTTGCAGGGAGCAAGAATAGAAATTTTTAATCAAAAATTTATTGCAAACCTTTACCCAATGAATCTGGCAGGATTTGATGTCGTATTAGGAATGGATTGGTTAATAGCTAATAAAACCAGTATTATGTGTGATCAAAAGTCAATTCAAGTAAATTCACCAAAGGGTGAAAAGATCACAATTAAAGGAGATAAACTATCTAGATCCACAAAATTCATCTCTGTGATGAAAACTGCAAATTGTATAAGGAAAGGATCTATAGTGTATTTGATTTCTATAATCACTAACACTAAAGGAAAAGAATTAAAAGACATTCCAGTAGTGTCTCAGTTTTCAGATGTCTTTCCAGAGGAATTGCCAGGATTGCCGCCAGACAGGGAGGTTGAATTCAGAATCCATCTGCTACCAGGGACAGCCCCAATTGCCAAAGCACCTTACCGTTTGGCACCCGCTGAAATGCAATGTGACAACTCGAACTTTAGGCTTGCTTGATGTAACGTTTGTGCACGATATGTGATTTTATAAACCCGAATGATTAATTGATTTCATGATATATGTTATGTTATATGCATTATGTGTGTATGTATGTCGTATGTATGTGAACCGGCCACACAAAGCCCTTGGGGCCACTCCTTGTTCTCGGGTCCATTAGACAACCGAGTGGGCTCGGCCCACTCCCCATTCGCAACACAAAACCGGAACAAGGGGCTTGTTTCACCACTTTTGCAAATCACAAACACACACACACAAACCCTAGAAGCTTTGCTCTCTCTCGGCTTGCTTGGAACCCGACGGCACACACACACACTTTGAAGCTTGTGAAGTGAATCGATCCTCTACCTTCAATCCAACCGGTTAGTGCTTGATAATTAGATTGCTTGTTAAATGGTTATCGTATGGTTTTGTATGTTGGTGTTGCTTAATCGAGAATTCTTGTTAATGTATTGATTGGGATGATAATTGATTTAGTTTTGTTAATCGACTCATGTATGCTAAACATGATCACAATAATTGACGTTTTGGATATAAGCACCGAGTAGTTAGTAATCGGCTGTTAGACATTGTTTGATCGGGTAGAGTTGGTAATCGGGATCCATGTTAGAATGTATGTATTGTTATGAATGTTACTATTGTTCATATGCATGATTACTAATTAAATTGCCGGTTTGATGTTCTTGAATTGTTATGGATATGCATGAAATCTGAATTAACTGTTGATGAATTTCTGTGATTGATCTGATTTCGAAACTGCCTTAGATGTTTGCTAGAATCACGGATAAGTCAATGCAGGAATTATGGAAATCAGTTACATACGCGGTTTCGACACCTGGTTGCGAGTCGGGACCATAGTTGCGAGTCAGAATCCCACTCGTAACCAAGCCAGCACAAGTCGGGACTACGGTTGCGAGTCCCGTTGCGACTCGTAACCAGCACATGATCAGTCGTAACCAGGCCATGATGAACCGAGATCACCGTTGCGACTCGCAACCAGCTGTTGCGACTCGTAATCTCCGGTTGCGACTCGAGATCTCCGTTGCGACTCGAGACCATCGTTTACACGCACACTGTTGGGCCTTCACTGTCACGGGCCCAATCTATTGAGCCCAACGATTTGAATTGTGGACTGTTTTGCTAATGGACTTGTATGTGTTTGCTACTTGGGCCGATTGGGAATCTGGATTGTTATATTATTGGGCTGCTTATGTTATTGGACCGGGCATTGTTGGACTTAGACAATTGGATCCTCACATGCTATGTCTTATCTGCTTACGTGCGTACATGTTTGCCATGACTATACGTGATTACTACATACGTGTTATATACGAACCTGACTCGTATAACAACCATGCTAGGACGTGATTGACAAATTACTAGCTTATCTATACTCTTTGTGTATCTGCCGAGCAAACCAAGGTGAGTTCACACAGCCAAGGCATGGGATTCCCGGGTTGGGAATTGGGTTGGATTTGTTACTGTAAAATGAGTTACTCGTACTTACGCATATACCAGACTATAGACCATCGTCCTCAGGTTAGTCAGGACACGTTACGTAAAGCCTACGTAACCCAGTATACTTGCCATATGTCTCCCGGGTCGGGAAGGACACGTTACGTAAAGCCTACGTAACCCAATACCATTCACTGGCTTCCAGGTCGGAAGGCCACGCTGCGTAAAGCCTACGTAGCCCCCACGCGTACCACTGTCCTCGGGGAAGGGCACGTCACGTAAAGCCTACGTGACCCTGTACGTTTTCCTGTTCTCGGTAAAGAAGAACACATGGTCGGAAGTTAGTCTAGTAAGTACCGTTAATGAGAAGCCCTCATTAGCCAAGATGAACATGGGAAGCCCCCACCTTTAGTACACACTAGTATGGGAAGCCCCCCACTAGCTACACTTATGCATGTTATGAACTTACTTTCTGTGAACTCGCTCAACTAGTTTGTTGATTATTTGCTGCATGCCTTGCAGGACCTTAGGTATACTTGGGAGCTTGCACAGGGAAGGAGCAGGTCGTTGTGGGCAGATGGATCGTTAATGATGTCGAACTCATAACTCGTTTTGAATTTACTTTACTATGCTTCCGCTACTTAAAACAGTATTTGGTTTTGAAACATCAATCATGTCATGGTGACTTACGTTAATTACTTTTATTATTATTAAATGCTATGTTTGATATGATTGATGGCTTGATCCTGGTCAGTCGCGCTCCCAAGCGGTGGTATTCCGCGGGTGGATTTTGGGGGTGTGACAGATTGGTATCAGAGCCATTGGTTATAGAGAACTTGGTTTTAATATGGGGAAAACGTTTTTATTAAAACCGGACTATAACCAGAACAGTGCTCTCAATGATCCACAACGACGCTTCGCTCCACGTGCAAGACTCGACATCTTAGGTAATAAGGTTTATGTTTATTGCCTGTATGCTAGAATTGTTTAGAACTTTGCTCGCATTACGCTTAGATACACATGCTTTGATTTCATGAGAACACCTATATGCCTACGCTTTTCTGTCATCGCCCTACCCGCGAACCATTCTTACGTATGCTACTTGTTACTATGAAGATCATGTCTGGACGAATCAACATGACACAAGCCCAGCTAGAGGCTCTTGTTCAAGCTCAAGTTGCTGCGGCAGTTGCAGCAGCTCAAGCAGGTAGTATATCCTGCAGTATAGGCACACACTAGGATCTTTAGATCCTACATTAACGCTCGTATTTAACTCTCGTCCTATTCGTACACAATAGGTCAACACGCGCAGCAGCCTGTCTGCACGTTCAAGAACTTCATGGACTGTCGTCCGAACTCTTTTAGCGGCACAGAGGGGGCAGTGGGACTCCTCCATTGGTTTGAAAAGTTAGAATCGGTTTTCGAAATGTGCGAGTGCCCTGAGGCTCGCAAGGTCAAGTTTGCCACCGGTACTTTGGAAGGGATAGCACTGACTTGGTGGAACGCCCAAGTTCAGATCTTAGGGTTGGCAGCTGCTAACGCCACCCCATGGAACGATTTCAAGGAACTCATTAAGCGTGAGTACTGTACACGTGAGGATATTCATAAGTTGGAGGACGAGCTGTATAACTTGAAAATGGTTGGATCAGAAATCGAGGCATATACTAAACGGTCTAATGAGCTGGCCGTTCTGTGTCCAACTATGGTGGACCCTCCATACAAGCGCATTGAGTTGTATCTCAAGGGATTAGCGCCAGAAATTCAGAGCCACGTGACGTCGGCTAACCTCGAAAACATCCAGGAAACCCAACGCCTAGCTCACCGTATCACCGATCAGGCAGTGGATCAGAATAAACTGCCCAAGCGTGTTAATGCTATTGCTAACGTCACCACCTCAGTTACTCCTGCTACATCTGGTGACAGTAAAAGAAAATGGGATGGGGATTCCAGTAAAGGTTCAGCATCTGTTCAGCCACAGTCTCAGCAGCAGAAGATTGATCACTATCAGAGTCCCAGTCAGCAATCCTCTAGTGGTCACAGACAGAGGAGATATCAGGGTAGTCAACCCAGGTGCCACAACTGCAACAGGCATCACCACGGCCCATGTAACAAGGGTCGTTGTCAAAGGTGTCTTAAGATGGGCCACGAGGCCAAAGACTGTAGGAGTCCACGGCCTGTGAATCAGAACCAGCAGCCTCAGCAACCAGCTCCACAGAACCAGCAGCAGCAGCAGCAGCCACAGCGTGGAAACCGGGGATGTTTCCAGTGTGGGGCTGAAGGTCACTTCAAACGCGATTGCCCTCAGTTGAACCAGAACCGCAACAACAACAACAACAACCAGGGCAATGGGCATAACAACGGGGGAAACAACAACAACAACGGCAATGAAGCTCGTGGTCGTGCTTTTGTGCTAGGTCGAGGCGACGCAGTGAACGATCCCAACGTTGTTATGGGTAAGTTTCTCCTCGACAATATTTACGTTACTGTTTTATTTGATTCGGGTGCGGATACAAGCTATATGTCTGTGAAAATGTGTCAACTGCTAAAACGTGCACCAACACTTTTACCCACCAAACATGTAGTCGAGTTAGCTAACGGTAAAAGCTTAGAAGCCACGCACGTAGTTCAGGGTTGTAATCTTATCCTAGCTGGTCAAGCCTTCTCTATTGATCTCATCCCCATAGTTTTGGGTAGTTTCGACGTCGTGATTGGGATGGATTGGTTATCCCAACACCAGGCAGAAATCTTATGCAGCGAAAAGGTTATTCGCATTCCTCGTTCGGGTCAGGAACCTCTAGAAGTTCAAGGCGACAAGAGTGGTGCTGTGGTTGGCATCATCTCTTTCTTGAAGGCTCAGAAATGTTTACGTAAGGGTCACACAGCCATTCTGGCTCTCGTTACAGACGCATCAACAAAGGAAAAGAAATTGGAGGATGTTCCAATTGTACGTGATTACCCTCAGGTGTTTCCTGAAGACTTACCTGGCTTACCGCCTCATCGTCAGGTCGAATTTCAGATCGAGCTCACTCCAGGAGCAGCACCCATAGCTCGCGCACCATATCGTCTAGCTCCATCAGAATTGGAGGAATTGTCAAAGCAACTGCAAGAACTCTTGGAAAAGGGTTTTATTCGACCAAGCTCTTCGCCTTGGGGAGCTCCAGTACTTTTCGTGAAGAAGAAAGACGGTACGTTCAGGATGTGCATCGACTACCGTGAACTCAACAAGGTGACGGTGAAAAACCGTTATCCTCTTCCACGCATAGACGACTTATTCGACCAGTTGCAAGGGTCGTGCTACTATTCGAAGATAGACTTAAGGTCTGGGTATCATCAGCTGAGAGTCCGGGATGAGGACATCTCCAAGACAGCTTTCAGAACTCGTTACGGTCACTACGAGTTTCTCGTCATGCCATTCGGGTTAACGAACGCGCCTGCGGTGTTTATGGATCTTATGAACAGGGTGTGCAAACCCTACCTTGACAAGTTCGTCATAGTATTCATCGACGACATTCTGATTTACTCCAAGAGTCAGGAGGAACACGAGCAGCATCTTCGTCTCATATTGGAACTCCTTCGGAAGGAACAGTTGTACGCCAAGCTTTCTAAATGCGACTTCTGGCTTCGTGAAGTCCACTTCTTAGGCCATGTAGTGAACAGAGATGGGATTCATGTCGATCCGTCCAAGGTAGACTCGATCAGAAACTGGCCTGCGCCGCGTACACCGACAGAAATACGCCAATTCTTGGGTCTGGCGGGTTACTACAGACGGTTTATCAAGGATTTCTCGAAGATTGCTCAGCCGCTTACGCTACTGACACAGAAGGGTGTTACCTATCGCTGGGGAGAGCCCCAGGAGACTGCTTTTCAGCACCTAAAGGATAGACTTTGCAGTGCACCTATCCTCTCATTGCCAGAGGGCACAGATGACTTCGTGGTTTATTGTGATGCATCCATTCGGGGACTTGGATGTGTGTTAATGCAGCGCGACAAGGTTATCGCTTACGCCTCTCGTCAACTCAAGATTCATGAACGCAACTACACGACGCACGATTTAGAGCTGGGAGCTGTTGTTTTCGCGCTTAAGATATGGCGACACTACCTGTACGGTACCAGGTGCACGATTTACACCGATCACAGGAGTCTCGAGCATATCCTTAAGCAGAAGGATTTGAACATGCGTCAACGGCGATGGGTCGAATTACTAAACGATTATGAATGCGCTATCAAGTATCATCCAGGCAAAGCCAATGTGGTGGCTGATGCCCTTAGTCGAAAGGACACTTTACCGAAGCGCGTGCGAGCACTACAGCTTACGATTCAGTCTAGCCTTCCTGCTCAGGTACGAGCTGCTCAGATAGAAGCACTGAAGCCCGAAAACGTCAAGGCTGAAGCCTTACGCGGCTCACGGCAGCAAATGGAACAGAAGGCAGACGGCGCCTACTATGTAACGGGCCGGATTTGGGTCCCACTCTATGGCGGTCTACGCGAACTTGTGATGGATGAAGCACACAAGTCTCGCTATTCGGTACATCCAGGGTCGGATAAAATGTACCACGATATCAGCACTACCTATTGGTGGCCTAGTATGAAGGCCCACATTGCTACGTACGTTGGAAAATGCTTGACCTGTGCAAGAGTCAAGGTCGAATATCAGAAACCAGCTGGTCTACTTCAGCAGCCTAAGATACCTCAGTGGAAATGGGAAGAAATTTCCATGGATTTCGTTACAGGCCTACCTAGATCCCAGCGTGGGAACGATACGATATGGGTCATAGTTGATCGACTCACTAAGTCTGCACACTTCCTGCCGATTAAGGAAACGGACAAGTTCTCCACACTTGCAGACGTCTATCTTAAAGAAGTTGTCTCGAGGCACGGGGTGCCCACGTCCATCATTTCGGATCGCGACGCACGATTCACGTCAGAACTTTGGCAAGCAATGCATAAATCCTTTGGCTCACGACTAGACATGAGCACAGCATACCACCCTCAGACGGATGGACAGTCTGAGCGTACGATTCAAACTCTTGAAGACATGCTTCGGGCATGCGTCATCGATTTCGGCAACGGCTGGGAAAAGCACCTCCCTTTGGTGGAGTTTTCTTACAATAACAGTTATCACACCAGCATTCAAGCCGCTCCATTCGAGGCATTGTACGGGCGTAAATGCCGGTCACCTCTCTGTTGGGCAGAGGTGGGAGATAGTCAGATCACGGGTCCAGAGATTGTAGTGGACGCCACAGAAAAGATTGCACAAATACGACAACGCATGGCGGCAGCACGCGACCGTCAGAAAGCCTACGCGGATAAGCGTAGAAAGCCATTGGAATTTGAGGTCGGGGACCGGGTTTTATTGAAAGTCTCACCCTGGAAGGGTGTGGTTCGTTTTGGCAAACGGGGCAAACTGAATCCGCGGTACGTCGGACCATTCGAAATCATAGAAAAGATTGGCAAGGTAGCCTACAAGTTGAAACTACCAGCTGAACTCGGGGCAGTTCACAATGTCTTTCATGTATCGAACTTAAAGAAGTGCCTATCAGACGAAACACTCATCATTCCTTTTAAGGAACTCACTATCGACGAGCGGTTGCAGTTCGTCGAGGAACCAGTTGAAATCACGGACCGGGATGTGAAGGTCCTCAAACACAAGAGAATCCCTCTTGTCCGAGTTCGTTGGAACTCCAAACGTGGCCCAGAGTACACCTGGGAACGCGAAGACAGGATGACAGAAAAGTACCCCCAGTTATTCGGGAACAAGGCAACCACTACTGAGGCTGAAGCTACTACTTCGGAATTTCGGGACGAAATTCCAGATCAACGGGGGGAGGATGTGACACCCCAGGAAAACCAGTGAACAGTACAGTTTACCTAGCTTCCTCAGTGAGTGCATACCAAATTTCGGGACGAAATTTCCAATTAGTTGGGGATAATGTGACAACTCGAACTTTAGGCTTGCTTGATGTAACGTTTGTGCACGATATGTGATTTTATAAACCCGAATGATTAATTGATTTCATGATATATGTTATGTTATATGCATTATGTGTGTATGTATGTCGTATGTATGTGAACCGGCCACACAAAGCCCTTGGGGCCACTCCTTGTTCTCGGGTCCATTAGACAACCGAGTGGGCTCGGCCCACTCCCCATTCGCAACACAAAACCGGAACAAGGGGCTTGTTTCACCACTTTTGCAAATCACAAACACACACACACAAACCCTAGAAGCTTTGCTCTCTCTCGGCTTGCTTGGAACCCGACGGCACACACACACACTTTGAAGCTTGTGAAGTGAATCGATCCTCTACCTTCAATCCAACCGGTTAGTGCTTGATAATTAGATTGCTTGTTAAATGGTTATCGTATGGTTTTGTATGTTGGTGTTGCTTAATCGAGAATTCTTGTTAATGTATTGATTGGGATGATAATTGATTTAGTTTTGTTAATCGACTCATGTATGCTAAACATGATCACAATAATTGACGTTTTGGATATAAGCACCGAGTAGTTAGTAATCGGCTGTTAGACATTGTTTGATCGGGTAGAGTTGGTAATCGGGATCCATGTTAGAATGTATGTATTGTTATGAATGTTACTATTGTTCATATGCATGATTACTAATTAAATTGCCGGTTTGATGTTCTTGAATTGTTATGGATATGCATGAAATCTGAATTAACTGTTGATGAATTTCTGTGATTGATCTGATTTCGAAACTGCCTTAGATGTTTGCTAGAATCACGGATAAGTCAATGCAGGAATTATGGAAATCAGTTACATACGCGGTTTCGACACCTGGTTGCGAGTCGGGACCATAGTTGCGAGTCAGAATCCCACTCGTAACCAAGCCAGCACAAGTCGGGACTACGGTTGCGAGTCCCGTTGCGACTCGTAACCAGCACATGATCAGTCGTAACCAGGCCATGATGAACCGAGATCACCGTTGCGACTCGCAACCAGCTGTTGCGACTCGTAATCTCCGGTTGCGACTCGAGATCTCCGTTGTGACTCGAGACCATCGTTTACACGCACACTGTTGGGCCTTCACTGTCACGGGCCCAATCTATTGAGCCCAACGATTTGAATTGTGGACTGTTTTGCTAATGGACTTGTATGTGTTTGCTACTTGGGCCGATTGGGAATCTGGATTGTTATATTATTGGGCTGCTTATGTTATTGGACCGGGCATTGTTGGACTTAGACAATTGGATCCTCACATGCTATGTCTTATCTGCTTACGTGCGTACATGTTTGCCATGACTATACGTGATTACTACATACGTGTTATATACGAACCTGACTCGTATAACAACCATGCTAGGACGTGATTGACAAATTACTAGCTTATCTATACTCTTTGTGTATCTGCCGAGCAAACCAAGGTGAGTTCACACAGCCAAGGCATGGGATTCCCGGGTTGGGAATTGGGTTGGATTTGTTACTGTAAAATGAGTTACTCGTACTTACGCATATACCAGACTATAGACCATCGTCCTCAGGTTAGTCAGGACACGTTACGTAAAGCCTACGTAACCCAGTATACTTGCCATATGTCTCCCGGGTCGGGAAGGACACGTTACGTAAAGCCTACGTAACCCAATACCATTCACTGGCTTCCAGGTCGGAAGGCCACGCTGCGTAAAGCCTACGTAGCCCCCACGCGTACCACTGTCCTCGGGGAAGGGCACGTCACGTAAAGCCTACGTGACCCTGTACGTTTTCCTGTTCTCGGTAAAGAAGAACACATGGTCGGAAGTTAGTCTAGTAAGTACCGTTAATGAGAAGCCCTCATTAGCCAAGATGAACATGGGAAGCCCCCACCTTTAGTACACACTAGTATGGGAAGCCCCCCACTAGCTACACTTATGCATGTTATGAACTTACTTTCTGTGAACTCGCTCAACTAGTTTGTTGATTATTTGCTGCATGCCTTGCAGGACCTTAGGTATACTTGGGAGCTTGCACAGGGAAGGAGCAGGTCGTTGTGGGCAGATGGATCGTTAATGATGTCGAACTCATAACTCGTTTTGAATTTACTTTACTATGCTTCCGCTACTTAAAACAGTATTTGGTTTTGAAACATCAATCATGTCATGGTGACTTACGTTAATTACTTTTATTATTATTAAATGCTATGTTTGATATGATTGATGGCTTGATCCTGGTCAGTCGCGCTCCCAAGCGGTGGTATTCCGCGGGTGGATTTTGGGGGTGTGACATGCAAGAACTGAAGAAACAGTTAGACGAATTGTTGGAGAAAGGATTCATACAACCAAGCTCATCACCATGGGGAGCACCAATACTGTTTGTAAAGAAGAAGGACGGATCAATGCGTATGTGCATTGACTACCGTGAATTGAACAAGGTCACGATTAAGAATCGGTATCCATTACAAAGGATCGATGATCTGTTCGATCAACTTCAAGGAGCTCGATTTTTCTCTAAAATCGATTTAAGATCAGGATATCATCAATTAAAGGTACAGGAAGAGGACATTCCTAAGACCGCATTTAGAACAAGGTATGGTCATTATGAATTTACTATCATGCCATTTGGTTTAACTAATGCCCCAGCCGCATTTATGGACATGATGAACCGAATATGTAAGCCATATTTGGATAAATTCATAATTGTCTTCATAGATGATATTCTAATTTACTCTAAGAGTAAAGAGGGCTATGCAAAGCATTTGCAAGCACTTTTAAGTTTATTAAGAAAGGAAAAGCTTTACGCTAAGTTTTCAAAGTGCGAGATTTGGGTAGAACATGTACAATTTCTTGGACATTTAGTTAACCATGAAGGAATTCATGTGGATCCAACAAAGATCGAGGCGATTACCAAACGGAAAACCCCCGAGTCACCAACCGAAGTTAGAAGTTTCTTAGGATTGGCCGGTTATTATAGAAGATTTATTCGGGATTTTTCTAGAATAGCAATTCCCTTAACTAAGTTAACCTGTAAATCTGTTAAGTTTGAATGGGGACCAAAATAAGAAGAAGCATTTAGAATCCTTAAGCAAAGACTAACCCATGCACCCATATTAGCGTTACCAAAAGGAACTGAAGACTTTGTAGTCTATTGTGACGCTTCTAAATTAGGTTATGGATGTGTATTGATGCAACGTCAAAAGGTTATAGCTTACGCCTCTAGACAACTTAAGAATCAGGAAGAGAATTATTCAACCCATGATTTGGAACTAGGAGCTATAATTTTTGCCCTTAAGATTTGGAGACATTACCTTTATGGTAGTAAGTTTACCATATTCACAGATCATAAAAGTTTAAGTTATATTTTCGGGCAAAAAGAGTTGAATATGAGACAAAGACGTTGGATGGAATTGCTTAGTGATTATGATTGTGATATCCAATATCATGCAGGAAAAGCCAATGTAGTGGCAGATGCGTTAAGTCGGAAGTATCACGAAAAACCAAAAAGGGTACGTTCTCTTAATTAAATCTACAAGTAGATTTAAATGATCAGATTAGAAAAGCACAAGAATTAGTAATCAAGGATGATACTGAAAAATTAAAAGGAATGATTAAGGAATTAGAACAAGAACATATGGAATTTGGAGATTCCATAAAAAGAGAATGTGGATACCTAAATTAGGAAATTTACGTTATCGTATATTAGAAGAAGCTCAAAATTATAAATATACGATGCATCCAGGAAATGATAAGATGTACCAGGATTTAAGGAAAAATTTCTGGTGGATAGGAATGAAAAAGGATATAGCAGCTTATGTTTCTAAATGTTTGACTTGTTCACAAGTTAAAGCTGAACATCAGAAACCCTCAGGTCTGTTACAACAGTTAGAAATGCCAATTTGGAAATAGGAATTGATAACAATGGATTTTGTTACCAAATTACCCAAAACAAGACAAGGTAATGATACAATCTGGGTGATTGTAGATAGGCTAACTAAGTCAGCTCATTTCCTATCAATGAAGGAAACTTTTAGTATGGAACAATTATGTAGGATCGTTGTTTGACCCGACTGAGTCGATCAGAAGAGCTTTAAATCCAGTTCAAAGGTGGAATCAGTGAAACGGACGTGGAAACAGCTTGATACTATTTAATCTGTCACTTATATTGATTTTAACATCAATTACAACCTGAACAGATTTTGGAAGCACTTCGTTACAAATCCGGAAGTCGCGTGTACCAAATAAATCAAACAGTGCACTATATATAGCCTGCTGATTTCGCTCCTAATGAACAATTACCATTTGGGGCGAAATCAGAACCTTCTGATTTCGCTCCTGATGACCCATGTTATTTGGGGCGAAATCATTAGTTTCTGATTTCGCTCCAAATGGTCTTTGTCCATTTCGAGCGAAATCAGCACACTAACATCTAAGATCTGTTTCTCGATCCTCGTGCACTGATATTCCTAACCTATCCTATTACATGATACAAGACGAAGTCAATAGACGTAATGCACTAACAGACCCCCCCTCGGATATTGACGAAGTCTTCAGTGTCTAGTCTTCATCATGACACATCTTCAGTCTTGATCATTCTGCCTTTTCTTTTCAAGTTGTAACAATGTAAGCATCCATCAATCTTTCTCTTCTTCAGCATCTTCAAGATCTTTTCCTGACTCTTGCTTTCTCATCTTCTTTAGGCTCCCCCTTTCGTCAAGCTTTCGTGCTTTGGGATCGACACCTAGCTATTCATCTACAAGCTCCTCTTTTCTTCAAGCTTGTCTTCAGACTCCCCCTTAGACTCTACTCTCGGGATCGTAGTCTGGACTATCTGCAATCACTCAAACATTCATAAATACAATGTTTTATATTATCAATCAAATTCTCTAATCCACTCCCCCTATCAACAAACTTAAATGATTTAGAAGCATTAAAGAATCCAACTCCCTCACAGTTAATCATCCAAGTCCAAACTAATGACCTTGGAGATTTTCACAAACTGTTTTTGAAATTTTTGATTTTTAATTCAAGTATCAATTTAATGAACTTGTTTTATTTTCAGAAACACAATCAGCTTACTTAGATTTTGAAACTCAGCATCTCAGACATCGGTTGTCGAAAATAAAGCAGAATCAAAAATCTTTTTGATTTTTTCTGAAAATATAAAGCAGTAAAGAAATATGTACAAACATATTTACAGATAATATTTTTGTTTGAGTATGCGTCGGAGGATCATATCAGTTTTTGACAAGTCACAAGTACCGTTGAGCTTAGTTACACATTAAGAATTAAACAATTCACTTAGATTGTCGATATACTGATCCACTTAAATTTTCACACAAATTTCAACTGATTCAGGATACGAATTAGGTGTTTTAAGAACTTAAACTCATGCATGTGTCCCACCTCTTGAATATACTCCCGTATCCAGATCCCAATATTCAGTCTTACAGGTGAGTATACCACAGATGATATCTGTAAGGGGTTAAATGCGAGGGCCGTGAGAGCTCAGGTTGATACTTCCGTATACGCAGAGAGATGACGGCTTCGACTTTTTGGTGTGTCCCCTTTAGAGGATCTTTTGTTTCAACAGCAATGATTACCAATTTTATTGTTTAATCAATTTGCTGAGGGCTGCGCTATGTTTCAAGCAATGCGGAAAGTATTATTCGGGGACTAGGTCAGAACTTCCATTCAGCAGAAGTCCCGGAATAATACCCCAGATATCACTGAGTATAAAGACCTAGTATCTCAGAAAGAGGGACCTTTCAAACGAGATTTCAGGGGTTACCTATATATCCAAGTAGTGTTCCCCACGAAATAAGCAAGTGTTTGAATTTAGGTTTATATCCCGAAAAAGTTTACTAAATGTATAAAAACCTATCGGCATATCATCAGTGGGATTGTCTAACGCTATTTAATCATTACATTTCTTGAGCATACTGTAACTGTCTACTGATGTACTATCATTTCCTCTTTTTACGCAAAACTCAAATTTTTGAATTTTATCATGTTTTTGACTTTTTCAAATTTTCTAATGTTTTTGTATTTTCTGACAATTTTTCTCCCCTAAAATGCAAAATCATTATAAAGAAATTTGACAACACGATGTTGATAGCTTTGTCTCGCCATCCATTTTCTGCATCTTGTGCACTGAATTACACTAAAAGCAGTAATTACCCCCATGATTTACAACACATTGATTTTTTACAGTTTGAAAACCGTTTTTCAATCTGAAGAAATTAATCATGTTTAATCAGCCGTGAGGGTTTCGGCGTATTCAATCAACACATATTTTTGTAATTTTCTATTTTTGACAAAAATCAAAAACAAACATATTTTTGGGTTTTTAATTTTTCATTTTTTAGGGTTTTTGAAATAATGTTTATTTATGTACAGAAAAACAAATAAACTCCCTGTTTCAACCAACACAGGGTTCAGCAGCCTCCTCCTCTCGTCGTGCCAGGCTGCTCCAATCTCACAATCTTTGTTGTAATTGAGCACCTGCACATTCAACTAACTCAATTACTTGAACAATTTGGCCCAGGTCTGTTGGACCTTAGGCATCTCAACACAATAATTTTCATTCAATGCTGGAAATTCTTTGTCATTTTTCACCAATTCAACATGTTTCTTAACACTCCATGTTTGACCTTTTGGTGTTCCACGTTTGTAAAAATGCGAATCTTTTTGAACACTTTGTTTTTGAACAACATTTTTTGGTTTCCAAAACTCTTGGGGTTTTGTCATATCAACAGATGTTTTCCAGCTTTGTGTTGTTCTAAATCTGGGTGTGTGAGAATTCCAGGTCTGTCTCGAATCGAACCTGTTCTGGTTTGGTTTCCAATTTTGATTTGAAGAAAACTTGTTTGTATTGTACCTCCAAGTTTGTTTCGAATCAAATCTGGTTGACCTTTGTCTCACATTCTCAGATTTTTGTTTCTCAACATCAATCTTCTTTTTGTCAACATCCACAAGTTTTAGATTTGGACACTTGCGTGCAAGATGTCCTTTTTGATCACATTTGAAACATGTTCTCATGGACACATATTTGACTTGTGGTTGTTGCTTTTTGTTTTTAGCAAAGAACTCATCATTGGACTGTCTCATTTTGAGTTCTTTTTCTTCATCTAAACTGTTTCCTTGAACAAAACTCATTTTTGCCTGAAAATTTGTTGTTTCATTTTTGTTTCGATTCTGTTTCTTCTTATAACCCAACCCAGCCTTCATGTTCTTCTTTTTGAAACTAGGTTTGTTATACGAACCTTTACGACTCTTACCGACAAACTTTGAAATCTCAGACTTCTCAATCTCAACCATTTTGAAAACTTTGTCAACCTTTTCTGAAATCACATTCTGAATCGGGAAGACAACATCTAAGAACAATTTGTCCGATCCAATCATGGTATAAACCAATCCTTTTGAATCATCATTCAAATTTTTCTCGGATTTTGTGTTTTTCAAATATCCATCATGAAGATTTCCTTCATCTTCATCCTGTGATTCAGATTTACCTGTATCAACCGACTCTTCTTTCAACACACTTTCAACGACTTTACCTACCACCTCTGAATCATGAGAATCATCAGATTTGGAATAGGTTATGTCAATGTTGTCTGGCAATTGGTCTACCATGTTGAAAGCTTTTTCGACCTTTTCCTCATCATAAAATGCAAACTTTTCCGGTGGTGGAACTTGATGAAACTCTGAGCCAATGCCTTTCTTGTTCTGCTCAGACTCACCATCACCCGGTTTTATATTGAAAATTCGTTCAAGCACATATGACGACACGTGGTAACTCTTTAACTTGTTGTTTTCCTGTTCTAAATCAGCAATCTGTCGCTTTAACTTAGCAACATCCTCAATATAGGAATTAACAACATCTTGTTTTATAGCATACATTCGTTTAAGCTATTTGGTTGTTTCAGAAAGATAATTCATTCTTGATTGAGCATATTTCATTTCGTCTTTTACTTTCTCATATGACTCTTTTGTAATATGATATGATAATTTCATTGAGTCATATTCCTTTTTCATTTCTTGACAAGCAATTTCTTTTTGTTCACATTCATTTTTCATTTTCAAAACATCTTCTTTCAAAACTTCATTTTATTTTTCTATCTTTTTACATTTTTCGGAAAGTTTTTCATCATTTTCTTTAAAAACTTTTTCTTTTTCTAGCATTTCTTTGCATTTTTCTTTGAAAATGTTTTCGATTTTTGTGAATGCAAGATCTCTTGTTCTGAATTGCTCATCTTTTTCAGTACAAACTCTGCATGGTTCCATGCATTTCTTGCACTGATCAATCAGTTCCAAGTTTTCAGAATCAGAATTTACCTCAGTGATTGGCACTTTGGTGTTTTCAGCAGCTTTTGTCTGCTTCTGATCAGCATCAATTTGCTTCTTTTCAACACTGACTTCATCACCAGCATCACCATCTTCCAAATTCTCATTCTTTTCTTCTTTCTTCACCTCTTCTTCAATCTGCTGTTTTTCAGTAACAACTTCCTTAACCTCTTCATTCACCTCAACTTCTTCACTTTTGATTTCTTTCACAGCTTCAACTTCAACAGCTTCTGTGTTAACCTCTTCAGCATTCTTCTTCAGATTGTTCACCATCTCTTCAACACTCTTCTTCATTCTCTCTTCATCCCTTTTTCTCAGACACGATAACATGGCATATCTGATCTCCTTTTCATGCCTTTTAGCATATGTGTCATCTTTCATCACCTTACTATAATACTCAGCTCTCAAAGGAATTATGAGAAGAACATCATCAAAGATTATGTCTTTCTTTGGAACTATCGGTTCTCCTTCTCTGTTGTAGTAACACTCTCTCTTCTTATCCCATCTTCTGTTGCTAACAGCACTCTCATACTCTTCCTGCATCTCATCCATTCTGTTGTAGACCACGTTTCTTTCTCTGTAAGTCTTCTCACTCAAGATCTCTTCTCGAGTTTTCTCTTTGATCTCAACATTTTCTTCACGGATTTCAGCAGTGTCTTTGTCTTTGTTTTCATCTTGAATCTCAGCAACAAAAACAAACTTTCTTTCCTCTGTCATAGCTCTGCCATGAGCTGTTTTTGAACATTCTCCAGACGATCTTCTTCTGGACAAATTGAGCTCCAATCAAAACCTTCATCTTCTTGAATTACAAAACAGGCTCTTGATTTTTCTCTTGGTTTATCTTCAATCAAATTTGGCTCTTCTCTACTTCGGTGATAAATCGCCTTTCGATAATAGTCATCGCTGAAAGGACGTTTATTTCCTTCAGCAACTTCAGAGTTTCTGCATTCTCTTTTGAAATGACCCTTTTGCTTGCATCTGAAGCAGGTCACTTTGGATTTGTCAAATCCAAGCTTTGTTGATGCACCTCCAAGAGATTGTTTCCCGGTAATCTCCATATACCTCTGAGCTCTTCGAATACAACTAGCTAAACACCAACAGATGTCAATGAGCTCCATCTCTTCCGGATCAATCTGGTCGTAGTCTTCTTTGGTCAATTCGGAGTTTCCAATTTTGCCAGCTACAAGACCTTCATATGACTCCAGAACAGATGTAAGGAAACTCATTTGCTGCTTTGCTGCATTGATGCTCATTGCAGGAGAATTCTTCAGTTTAAGAGCAATGTTGCACAGAATTTCTTCAGCTTCATCAGAATTTGCCTTTGAAGATGAATGATATCCAGAATGATGACGTGTTGACGTTGTTTGTGGTTCTATCATCTTCTCACCACTAAATGCTGTTTTTGGTGAACCAACGCCTTTATCAGAAGGTACACTGCCTTTGTAGTACAAGCCAACATTTTGTTGATGTGAAGAACCAGTCATCTTGTTCTGTTTCTGTAGCTCCAAGTCATGACTTTCAATCTTTTCAAACAAAGAATCAAGAGAAATTTCATCATATGAAGCATCATTTTTTAAGATAAAAACAAACGTTTGCCACTGATCAGCTCGTGGTAACGCTTCAATCACTTTATCTATAAGTTCCTCTCTTGTTTTCTCAATTTTAAAACGTTCAAGTTCAATTTTGAGATGACAGAATCTCTCAATCATTTGTCTCACTGTCTCTCCTTTTAGACTATCAAACAGATCAAATTCTTTTTTAAGTAAAGCAATTTTGTTCTTTCTAATCTGTTTACCCCCCTCAGCTTTAACTCGTAAAACTTCCCAGACTGATTTTGACGACCCATCATGAGTGAGCAGGGCAAATATATCATTTCTGATTGCTGTCTGGATCAAAGCAATCATTCTCTGTTCAGCTGCGTATTCTGCTTTGTCATCTTTTGAAAATCTCTTGAACGTAGTTCTTCGTTTTTGTCATCTTTTGGCCGTTCGTATCCAAAATCTAGACAGAACCAGCTTTCATGGGCATACGCTTTCGCCCAGTTAATAAACCGTTCTTTCCATCATGTGTAATCCTTAATGCTTTCCAGAGTTGGTGGCTTTGAGTGCGTTCCGTAAAAGTTATCATGCTTGATGTTTTCGTTGTTCGCCTTCGTGATGGTTTTTGGTGTAACATTCGTAATCTCGGTCGATTCGGATGTGAATGCGTTGAAAAACGTGTTGTAGAATTCCTTAGCCATGATGTAAACCTGAACAGATAATCAAACAAACACAATTAGTACAATCAATATCAAATAAACTGTAACAAACTGACACTCGATCGACGCGAAATGATTTCGACACAAAAATCTTCTTTTCGAGCGAAATAACACTTTGGGGCGAAATTAGAATGTTGCAATCTCAAGCGAAATCGGACTTTGACATGTTGGAGCGAAATCAAACTTTGACACTTAGAGCGAAATTAGGCTTTGACACACTGGAGCGAAATCAGATCTGAATTTTGGAGCGAAATCAGATCGGTTCGAGCGAAATCAAGTTTTGTCTGTTCAAGCGAAATCAGCTCGAAGTCCATTTTGGTCCATTTTTAGTCCGAATTTAGGTATGAGACTTTCAAGGGTTTATCTATGTCCAATTTTAAACAATCTGTGAAAATTTGATCCGGTTTTGTTCGATAAAACTTCCTGAACAGATGAAAGAAGGTGTAGAAGTTAGAAACTGAATGATATCAAGCTAAACTCTTCTTCCTGAGCTCTGATACCACTTGTAGGATCGTTGTTTGACCCGACTGAGTCGATCAGAAGAGCTTTAAATCCGGTTCAAAGGCGGAATCAGTGAAACGGACGTGGAAACAACTTGATACTATTTAATCTGTCACTTATATTGATTTTAACATCAATTACAACCTGAACAGATTTTGGCAGCACTTCGTTACAAATCCGGAAGTCGCGTGTACCAAATAAATCAAACAGTGCACTATATATAGCCTGCTGATTTCGCTCCTAATGAACAATTACCATTGGGGCGAAATCAGAACCTTCTGATTTCGCTCCTGATGACCCATGTCATTTGGGGCGAAATCATTAGTTTCTGATTTCGCTCCAAATGGTCTTTGACCATTTCGAGCGAAATCAGCACACTAACATCTAAGATCTGTTTCTCGATCCTCGTGCACTGATATTCCTAACCTATCCTATTACATGATACAAGACGAAGTCAATAGACGTAATGCACTAACAAATTAGCCAAATTGTATGTAAATAAAATTGTTTCATTACATGGAATACCTTTATCAATTGTTTCTGATAGAGATAGTCGTTTTACCTCTCATTTTTTGACAAGTTTCCAAAAAGCAATGGGAACCAAGTTGAATCTAAGCACAACTTATCATCCTCAAATGGACGGACAAAGCGAAAGGACAATTCAGACAATTGAGGACATGCTTAGAGCTTGTGTAATTGATTTTGGAGGTAATTGGGACGACCACTTACCTTTAATAGAATTATCTTATAACAAGAGTTGTCACACAAGTATCAATGTTGCACCATTCGAAGCACTTTATGGACGAAAGTGCAGAACCCCAGTCTGTTGGGCAGAAACTAGGGAAAAGCAACTATCTGGACCTGAGATAGTACAGGAAACAACCGATAAAATCATCCAAGTCAAGGAATGACTGAAAGCAGCACGTGATCGACAGAAAAGCTACGCTGATAACAGACGTAAGCCGTTATAATTCCAGATAGGTGATAAGGTATTGTTAAAAGTCTCTCCTTGGAAAGGAGTGGTAAGATTCATCAAAAGAGGAAAGCTAAGTCCCAGGTATATTGGACCTTTTGAAATTGTTAGAAGAATAGGACCTGTAGCCTATCAGCTACAATTACCAGAGGAAATAGCAGGGATACATGATGTATTTCATGTATCAAATATTAAGAAATGCTTAGCCGATGAATCACTGATAGTACCTTTTAAGGTTATAGAGGTAAATGAACAACTTAAGTTTGTAGAAAGGCCTCTACAAATTGAAGATAGGAAAATCAAGAATCTCAAGCATAAGAGATTAGTTCTGGTCAAAGTGAAGTGGGACTCCAAAAGAGGACCTGAGTACACATGGGAGCTTGAATCGGAAATGCAAAGAACATATCCACACTTGTTCCAGTAGACCTCGAGGACGAGCTCTAAAACAAGGTGGGGAGGATGTAACAATCCTCAAGAAAACCGACACCCTCACAATTTTTCCGACACCCTAATATATTTTAAAATATCCCAATATGTCCCAAAATGTACCCCATACGCGAAAACGGACCTCAAATACATTAAATATTATTAAAAATTAATTAAAAATCAATTTTGGGGTTTAGGCGGGCCGCGTAAATGTCACACCCCGATTTCCACGTGTCTCACCGGTGGGCCCGGTGGGGGATTACCGTGACGATGTTGGCAACAATATAGTCAAACCACACAATTATATAATGCACAGCGGAAGCAAAAGATAAATATATAAACTTCAACCTCTGATTGTAATATCATAATGTATTACAGGGGTTGGATATATCCACAGTGGATCGTAAATAAATACAAAGTACTGTTCCATTAGATACTGCAATCAAGCTTGCGAGGCTTATCCCGACGCTAGGGAGCTAATACCAGCCAATTACGTTTAGGTACCTGCACTTAATCTTTTTGGGAAAAATACGTCAGTTTACACTGGTAAATACATTCAACTGACACATTTGAAAATGTTTATTAAAATTGATTTGAATGCACAAGGCACAAACTCTTTTATAACTTGGGAAAATTCATAATGATCTTGTGAACGTTTTACATGTTCTTTTATGCGTTCAGTAGCCCGGGTCGTGCCGGGTTAAAGATTTATAGACACACCACATTTGCGTAAAACCGTAGTACAGAAACCAACGGCTACGTCTTTTAGTTTTAATGTCGACACTTTATACCGGGTGTACGCCTACACCGGGATGTCGATGGTCGTGGCCATTTCGTAAAATGATGCCGAGGATATCCGGGACAACGGTCATTAAACCCCCCAAAGGCTTATAAGCAACAAAACTATTTAAATGAGCCAATCATATTATTTAGTTATCCACCTAAGCGGTGGACGAATATAGTGCTCAATCAAGCGGTATTAATATACCGTAACCCAAGCCCATATAGGGGAAATAAGTCAAAAGTATTTACCTTTGCAAGTATTAATCCTTAATTTAGATCAAGTCACCGATAGCTTTTACTGGGGCTCCTAATCTGGAACGAAGGTTTTAATTAACCTCTTAGAATCCTAACGGTCCTTGTATTAGCCGTAGCTTAAACCGGTTGATTCCGATATATAGATATGGTTAATTCGCACGAAAAGGCGAAAACCGAGAATGGAGTATGATTTGGACCCAACAAGTTCAGAGACTTGTTTCATATGGGTTTATAGTTCATACTCTGGATTTTGGGGTTCAAATAATATAATTTGACCCATATCGGCTATTGCACGAAAACTAGTTCCGTGGGCCGTACCGTGTGCGCAAATAGGCGAAACGGTTAACCATAAGAGTCGTACGCTTATTTCCTAAGTCAATATGCCTTAAAAGTATTTTGGTATCAGTAGGATACCTTCCGTAATGCCCGTAACGAGTTTAAGTTTATATTATGCCCCGTAGGGGCTTTTCGGTCGTTTTAAAGACTTTAAAAGGGATTTTCGAGTTCTACAGGAAATCTGAGTTTCCCGAACAGCTTATAAAGCTTAAAATACTTTATTTATTATTTGAAACCAGTGGCAACTGGAATCGGGTCAAAAGACCTTGTAGAACTCCCGTTTTGGCCAAAAAGGGCATATTCGGTATTTACCGAACCGTAGCCATAACCGCAGGTTATGAGCAAGGTAAAATTTATTAAAAATCTTTAAAATTCCCAAAATATTATTTTACCACAGTGGGTAAAAGTTTTGGTGATGAAAACTTGGGTTAGATGGGCGTTATGCTAATTGCGCCGTTAATTACAAAACTTTCTTAAAAGTGCGCCTTTTAGCATAACTCTCATTCTAGACCTCGGATTGACGTGAAACTTTAGGGACATGCTTATAATTTAACAAGCAAGGTTTTGGTCCGTTCACGTGTCCGAAATACTCGTTTTAATTTTAAAAGGCCGTTACGGTCAACTTTTAGGCGAATGACGGATATGCGCTAAAGACTCGGATAACTCATGAACCGACCACAGAGGCGTATACCAACATGTGACCTGGTCCTAAGAGAGTCCTAAGGTATATTTATACCTCACTAAAACGGGTCAGAACTGAAGTCAAAGCAAAAGTCAAACTTTTGCGACTTTCGGCTCCGAACCGGTTCTATATGGTAAATGATCGATTTAAACGAGCGCAAACATGTTTATATACTTATTATCATGTTGTATGATTGTCAAAACAGGTTCCATAACATATATATCACAGATTATGCTTAAATTGCTAAAATAGCTTCCTGTTGACTTTTTAACCGCACGTTTGACTCGATAATTGACATAGTTAGAGTGGTGATCAGGGGGAACCTTCTTAGAGGTTTAATACCCACATAAATACCAACTCATAACCATTTTTGATTCGTCATAAGACTGAATCATTTGCAAGATATTGCAATGACAACCGTTAGTTACGACGGTTGCGTTTATAGGCTATAACTATGGAAATGTGAAACCAAAATGGTTATGAACGACTTACAGAAGTTAACTCTTGATGAGAGAACAGAAGGGAAAGCTAGAGAGCTCTTGAATGATCAGATATAAGTGTTTTTGAGTTATGTGAATGGTTATGCACACAAAGGTGCTATTTATAGCCAAGAACAAGCTCCAAGATCATTACAACTCATGCTAGGGATGAATGTGGATCAGTGGCATGTGTCCTAGAGATGTATGGGTCGTGTAGGGGCACCCATGCTGCCATAATTGATCAAATGATCGTTCAAAGGTGCCAAAAGCCAAGTAGTTACAAGGTTTCTGCATCTGGGCACTGTACGCGACCCGCATGGACATTCCATGCTTCTTTTACGCGGGTCGCCTAAAGTTCATAGATCAGACGCGTTTTTTAAGAGGCTCGCGGCCCGCCTCAACTAATGTTGAAACTTCATGCGGGTCGCCTAAGGTTATATTTTCAGGATTTTTCAAATCTTTTATAATCATTACAGTATCGGGCCATTAATAACGAAATCTTTCGTAATGATTCACCTGGCCTTTCGGTTCTGAAGGGGTAACTTTGCGGTTTGGCCCTCGGTTATTTACCGATAGGGGCCTCGTGTTAATTACCCGCATTATTTAGTCCCCGGTTTATTTATTAATTATTTTGGAAAGCCTTAACTTTCACTGTTGACGCTATTAACCCTTCTTCTACGAATTCGATCGTAACTTTCTCGTTTCATATCGAAACTTCGCGGAATATATATATATTATTTTAGTGAGGGTATAATACCGTTACAAAGTCTTGGGAACGTTAAAGGGTCACTCAGAGGTATTATTAAACATGTTGACACAGTTAACCCCTGTAGTTTGTAATCTCTCACTTTCTTCCGCGTTTTAGTTTTGTACGATCTATAATTTATTCGTTTGAAGGTTTACGCATTATTTAGGGATACTATACAGTATATTTACCCTTGTTGACATTTATAACCCTCGAATTTATATACTTTCAAGGTTTGTCAAAATTAGTCCTTTATTTATTATAGACGCCACGTGTAAACAAATGACACGTGTTAACACATCATTGGACACAAAAATTCGAGGTGTTACATCCTCACCCCCTTAAAATAAATCTCGACCCGAGATTTACTCAAATAAATAGGGGTATTTTTCTTTCATTGTAGCTTCGACTTCCCACGTATATTCAGGACCTCTACGAGCATCCCATTTGACTTTAACTATCGGTACGTGCTTTCTGCGAAGCTTCTTTACCTGTCGATCCTCAATCGACAAAGGTTTTTCTACGAACTTTAAGCTCTCATCTATATGCACATCTGTGTGTGGAATCACCAACGATTCGTCGGCGAAGCACTTTTTGAGATTGCAGATGTGGAACACATTGTGAATTCCATTGAGCTCTTCAGGCAAGTTCAGTTTATAGGCAACTGATCCGACTCGTTCAATGACCTCAAAAGGCCCTATGTATCTCGGACTCAGCTTGCCCTTCTTGCCGAAGCGCATCACCCCCTTCCAGGGTGACACCTTAAGTAATACCTTTTCACCCACTTCGAAGTGAAAATCCTTACGCTTTGGATCAGCGTAGCTCTTCTGCCTATCGCGGGCGGCCTTGAGACGTTCCCGAATCTGGACAATCTTGTCCGTCGTCTGGAAAACAATCTCTGGTCCCGATAATTGGACTTCTCCTACTTCCGCCCAACAAACAGGCGATCTGCATTTCCTACCATATAATGCCTCAAAAGGCGCAGCCTTTATGCTGGTGTGGTAGCTATTATTGTAGGAGAATTCGATCAGGGGTAGGTTTTTATCCCAGTTACCACCTAGATCGATCGCACATGCACGAAGCATGTCTTCTAGCGTTTGGATAGTACGCTCACTTTGACCGTCCGTCTGTGGATGGTATGCCGTACTAAAATTTAAACGCGTGCCCAAAGATTGCTGGAAACTCTTCCAGAAGTGAGATGTGTATCTAGTATCCCTGTCGGAGATAATAGACACCGGTATGCCGTGTAAGGCTACAATCTTATCAACATATAGTTGGGCTAACATATCGGAGCTATACGTCTCCTTGATGGGTAGAAAATGAGCTGATTTAGTCAGCCTATCGACTATGACCCATATTGTATCGTTTCCTTTCTTGGTTTTGGGTAACTTGGTTATGAAGTCCATAGTTACACATTCCCACTTCCACTCGGGAAGTTCAGGCTGTTGTAGCAAGCCAGACGGCTTTTGGTGCTCGGCTTTGACTTGAGCACAAGTCAAGCACTTTGCTACATGGGCGGCTACAGACTTTTTCAAGCCTATCCACCAATAATTTGCCTTTAAGTCTTGGTACATTTTATCAGCACCAGGATGGACTGAGTATTTGGAACTATGGGCTTCCTGGAGAACAACATCTCGTAGTCCTCCATATATCGGAACCCATATACGTCCGTTCAGCCTAAGAATTCCATCCTTGCTAAGAGTCAACTGTTCTTCAGTTACTCCCAGCTTTTCATTAGGATAATTAGCTTCCAACACAGCCTCTCGCTGTGCAGCCAAAATCCTTTCAATCAAATTATTCTTAACTTCAATGCTCTTGGCATTGATTCGAATGGGTTTTACCCTTTCTTTCCTGCTCAATGCATCGGCGACTACATTCGCCTTGCCGGGATGGTACCTGATTTCGCAGTCATAATCATTCAGGGTTTCCATCCAACGGCGTTGTCTCATGTTCAACTCTTTCTGGTTGAACAGGTGCTGGAGGCTTTTGTGATCAGAATAAATCACAAATTTAATACCATAAAGGTAGTGCCTCCACAACTTCAGTGCAAATACAACGGCACCCAACTCCAAATCATGGGTGGTGTAATTCTTTTCATGCACCTTTAACTGCCTTGAAGCATAGGCAATCACCTTGCCCTTCTGCATAAGCACACACCCCATGCCGGTGTGTGATGCATCGCAGTAAACTACGAATTCATCTGTACCTTCCGGTAATGTCAACACAGGTGCGTTGCTCAGCTTCTGCTTCAGTATTTCAAAGGACTCTTGCTGCTTCGGGCCCCAGATGTACTTTTCTTTCTTCTTGGTCAAAGAAGTCAAGGGCGCAGCAATCCTTGAAAAATTTTCAATAAATCTTCGGTAGTATCCTGCTAAACCCAGGAAGCTACGAATCTCGGTAGGCGTCTTTGGCTCTTGCCAGTTCATGACTGCCTCTACCTTAGCGGGATCCACTTGGATACCACGCTCACTCACAACGTGTCCTAAAAACTGAACTTCTCGTAGCCAGAATTCACATTTCGAGAATTTGGCGTAGAGTTTCTCACGTTGTAGTAATTCGAGAATGCAACGGAGGTGCTTCTCGTGGTCAGCTTGGTTCTTGGAATAGATAAGGATATCGTCGATGAAGACTATGACGAATTTATCTAGATACGGCTTGCAAACGCGATTCATGAGATCCATGAACGCAGCCGGTGCGTTTGTGAGCCCAAAAGGCATCACAAGGAATTCGTAATGACCATAGCGAGTCCTAAATGCAGTCTTGTGTACATCTTCATCTCTGACCCTTAGTTGATGATAACCCGACCTTAAGTCGATCTTTGAGAAGTAGCTTGCTCCTTGCAGCTGGTCGAACAGATCATCGATCCTTGGTAAAGGATATCTGTTCTTTATGGTAACTTTATTCAGTTCTCTGTAGTCGATGCACAACCGCATTGATCCGTCCTTCTTCTTTACAAATAGGACAGGAGCTCCCCAGGGAGATGAACTAGGTCTGATAAAACCTTTCGCCAGCAGTTCATCCAACTGGGTCCTCAGTTCTTTCATTTCCGTTGGCGCCAATCTGTAAGGTGCTCTTGCTATTGGAGCTGCTCCAGGAATGATGTCAATTCTGAACTCCACTTGTCTATCTGGTGGCAAACCAGGTAGTTCTTCAGGAAAAACCTCGGGGTATTCAGAAATGACAGGAAGATCCTCGATCTTCGGCTTTGGTTCTTCAATTATCACCTGAGCCATGTAAATTACACAGCCTCTGTTCAAACACCTTGAAGCTTTCAGCATAGATACGTCTTCGGGCAATCCGTATTGCGTATCCCCTCGAATGGTAAGAGATTCACCACTCGGAGTCTTTAAAACAATTTGCCGCTTGCCGCAAATGATTTGGGCCTGGTTATGGGATAACCAGTCCATGCCTAGCACGATATCAAAACCCGCAAGTTTGAAAGGAAGTAGAGATAAAGGAAAAGAATGGTTCCTAATGGATATTTCACATCCTTCTAGAACGGTAGAGACGGTTTCTATCGTGCCGTCTGCCAACTCTACTTCGTAATTTACGTCTAGGGTTTTGATTGGCATATTTAGTAGTTGGCAAAATTTCTGGTCTACAAAGGACTTATCAGCGCCAGAATCGAACAGTACTCTTGCAAATATATCATTTACGAGAAAAGTACCTGTAAGCACAGTGTCGTCCTTAACCGCTTCCTTTGCATCCAAGCGAAAAACTCTCGCATTTGTCTTCTTAGTTTCTTCCGCCTTCTTGGCATACTTCGGGCAATTACTCTTTATGTGCCCCTTTTCATTACAATTAAAGCAGGTTGCATCCTTTATCTTTTTGCACTCCACTGTCTTATGCTCCTTGGACTTGCATAGCCCACAGGGTGGAGTCCTTTGTTGCGACTGCGAACCAGACGCAAACCTACACTTCCCGGAGTGTGGTTTCTTACAGACCTTGCAGTAAGGTCTTCCATCAGATTGCCCCTCCTTCTTTGCCTCCGACCCTCTCTTGCCCTCACCGTTTCCACGGTGCTTTTTACCGGACTTTCGTGAGGTATCATCCTCACGTTTTCGCTTTTCAGCCTCCTTGCTCCTTTGTGCCCTCAGACGGACAGCATCAAGTGTAAGAGACAAGGAGAGGTCAGTAACTGACCTGAAGGTCGTCGGCCTAGAGGCCTTTACGCTGGCCTTGATCGCCGGCTCTAAGCCCCCAATGAAACGGGCAATCCTTCTAGGTTCTGGTGTCACAAGATATGGCACCAGGCGTGACATAGTGTTAAAACTTGTCAGATATGCTTGACAATCCAGGTTTGTCATCACTAGTGAGACAAAATCGGCCTCAATCTTCTCAACCTCGTGCTGAGGGCAGTAGTTTTCTTTTATGAGGGTAATAAACTCCCCCCATGACATTTTGTACAAGGCAGACTTACCTGAAGCCTGCACCAGAGCTCTCCACCACGCCAGGGCCTCGCCCTTGAATGACTGGGACACAAACTTAACCACGTCCCTCTCAGCGCACCCGCTGATGTCCACAATCGTGTCCATCTCGTCCAGCCAGGTGATACAATCAACCGCACCCTTCTCCCCTGTAAATTCACGGGGCTTACATGATACAAAGTATTTGTAGGTGCAACCCTTAGCACCGGACGCATCAGTATATTCTCTATCGCGGTGAACGCTGTGCTCGGTAGACGAATGCTTGTCGTCATCTTTCTTGGGTTCAGAGGGTGGTTTGGAGTGTGTCTTTGGTTTAGAGGGTGGTTTTGACACAGATCTGCCGTGAGACTCAGTATTTTGACGATCAATAGCTGCCTGGACAGCATTGTTGATCAGAGCCTTTAGCTGTGCGCCTGTCAAATGTACTGACGCATTGTCATAGTCATCTTCATTCGTGTGGCTGTTCTCTCCATTGGGATCCGCCATTGTAACTTGAATCTGTTACAGAAGATAACAAAATTTTAATTTAGGAGATTATTATATGATTGCCTTTTATGACAATTTGTCAACCATGGTACAGAGACCATATTTGGTTAACTTTTTATTTCATTAATTATTAGGATCTGAATATCTCCTATTTCAACTATATAAATAGTATCGGCGGCATAAAGCCTAATCACGATGATGTTTTATAATATTAGCCGAGATTCCAGAGAATCAAAGGCATAGAGAGTTGAACCGTAGTTCTTTTATCTCTTTCTGACAGAGAGTCATAGACTACTACTGCCTTTTGTCTTATAAGACAAGTATTATGGCCCATAGGCACTACACCTCTAATGGATGTCTTAATATGGTTGGCCCGTAGGCACTACATCACTAATGGATGTTTTGATAATATTGGCCCGTAGGCACTACATCACTAATGGATGTTTTAATAATTCTGGCCCGTAGGCACTGCATCACTAATGGATGTTTTAATAATACTGGCCCGTAGGCACTGCATCGCTAAATGGATGTCTTTATAATACTGGCCCGTAGGCACTGCATCGCTAAATGGATGTCTTTATAATACTGGCCCGTAGGCATTGCATCACTAAATGGATGTCTTTATAATACTGGCCCGTAGGCATTGCATCACTAAATGGATGTCTTTGTAATACTGGCCCGTAGGCATTGCATCGCTAAATGGATGTCTTTATAGTATTGATCACCTTTATTGGTGATTTAACCCGCGATTTTATAAATCATTTAGTTGGGTTTTGAAATCCTTAAAGGATTATTGTATAGGAATGACGTGCGTGATTATAACGAATCACATCTGCCATGAATGTTAACATGCGTACAGAGGTTAACAGGGAATCAGAATCTTTTCAGCTAGGTCGTACCATCTTGACTGATCTTAAAAGACCCCAAGCTAGGTTTCACCTTTTAAGATTCTTTATTTAGGCAGATCAATATAAAAGGAATGGTTTTGATTTATTTCTATATATATTAAAACAAAACTCATAACATACATTCCAAAATCTCAATTACAATTACATATTGCCCTAAACGGGTCTTTCAAATAATACATACTTCCAGAGAGGTTTTAAAATAAGTGACAAGTCCACGCAGGGACTAATATAAGATAGGTGTCCATGCAAGGACTAAAGATAAGTCCACGTAGGGACTGAAATACGATAAGTTGTCCACACAGGGACTTATTTTTTTTAAAGTAGAAATTACATTCGTACTACTATTAAGGGCTAGTGGTCACGTTTCTTCTTTTTGCCCTTTAGTAGGTTCGCCAAGCCCTTGAGAAATCCTCGGTGGCTTTTCTTCTCTTCCTCGAATTCTCTCTCCACACGATCTAGTCGATGGAGTATTTCTTCCTGTTCAGGAGGAGAAAATCGTGGTTGTGGCGCTTGATGCGGAACTGGAGGTCTGGGAGGTATTGGATACCCATGAGCTGAGTAATCCGGTGGTCCCATGTTTCCATGTGCTCCGTCAGGGTAGCGCGCATTATATCTAGCCGACACCACATATGGGTCGCGTTCATAGCCATAGTTGTATTGTGCTTGTGACGGTTCGAACGGATTGTAAGCCGTTGGACCCGTATAAGCAGGTATGGGTTGGTCATACCCAAATGGTGGCGAATTTCGTGCAGTAGGTGCGGAGTTCGCTTCTTGTATAGGACTTGAAGGTCCTTCTTCATGTAGTGGCGGATAGTGGCTACTACTAGAATGTCGAGGAGTGCTGAAGTGGTTACCCCCTCCTCCTCGTGTAGACATACGAGCATTGGTCCTCCTACGCCTCGGCGGATCAGGTATAACTGGTTGTGCCGGTGGCGGAGGTGGTGGCGTAACTGCCTCAAAGCGTGAATCCTCGGAGGGATCCTGTGGATGTCTCGGTTGCGATGTCTGATGAGATGGTGTGTTGTACCACTCATGTCGGTCAAACAAGGCCATAAAGCTGTCTGGGCCTTGATACTGCGGACCATGATATGAAGATCCATCAGATACTTCTATCGGATGCGTGGGCGTACCACGAGCTGGTTCAGTTGGATCCTCATCTTCCTCCATGGGATCTTCAGAAAAGTGGTCTTGAGGACCAAGCGGAACAAATCCTGAAGGTTCCTGTATGTAGTCAGCCGGATTAAACTGAGCTACGTAGTATGGAGTAGGGTCGTCATAATTCCGGTGCGAAACCGAACGTTGTAGAGGTATGAAGGAAGGTTGTGGGTTGTTGGGATTATTTTCTGAGTCTGGTCCAAAGGAGTGCCGGTAGGATGGCGTTGAGCTGTGCGAAGTGGAATGCCTCGCGGGTTCGTAAAGATCTCTTCGTCGTTGTGGTTCTTCGCTCCTTGTCATCGAAGGATGTCTTGTACCCCGATTTCCACGTGTCTCACCGGTGGGCCCGGTGGGGGATTACCGTGACGATGTTGGCAACAATATAGTCAAACCACACAATTATATAATGCACAGCGGAAGCAAAAGATAAATATATAAACTTCAACCTCTGATTGTAATATCATAATGTATTACAGGGGTTGGATATATCCATAGTGGATCGTAAATAAATACAAAGTACTGTTCCATTAGATACTGCAATCAAGCTTGCGAGGCTTATCCCGACGCTAGGGAGCTAATACCAGCCAATTACGTTTAGGTACCTGCACTTAATCTTTTTGGGAAAAATACGTCAGTTTACACTGGTAAATACATTCAACTGACACATTTGAAAATGTTTATTAAAATTGATTTGAATGCACAAGGCACAAACTCTTTTATAACTTGGGAAAATTCATAATGATCTTGTGAACGTTTTACATGTTCTTTTATGCGTTCAGTAGCCCGGGTCGTGCCGGGTTAAAGATTTATAGACACACCACATTTGCGTAAAACCGTAGTACAGAAACCAACGGCTACGTCTTTTAGTTTTAATGTCGACACTTTATACCGGGTGTACGCCTACACCGGGATGTCGATGGTCGTGGCCATTTCGTAAAATGATGCCGAGGATATCCGGGACAACGGTCATTAAACCCCCCAAAGGCTTATAAGCAACAAAACTGTTTAAATGAGCCAATCATATTATTTAGTTATCCACCTAAGCGGTGGACGAATATAGTGCTCAATCAAGCGGTATTAATATACCGTAACCCAAGCCCATATAGGGGAAATAAGTCAAAAGTATTTACCTTTGCAAGTATTAATCCTTAATTTAGATCAAGTCACCGATAGCTTTTACTGGGGCTCCTAATCTGGAACGAAGGTTTTAATTAACCTCTTAGAATCCTAACGGTCCTTGTATTAGCCGTAGCTTAAACCGGTTGATTCCGATATATAGATATGGTTAATTCGCACGAAAAGGCGAAAACCGAGAATGGAGTATGATTTGGACCCAACAAGTTCAGAGACTTGTTTCATATGGGTTTATAGTTCATACTCTGGATTTTGGGGTTCAAATAATATAATTTGACCCATATCGGCTATTGCACGAAAACTAGTTCCGTGGGCCGTACCGTGTGCGCAAATAGGCGAAACGGTTAACCATAAGAGTCGTACGCTTATTTCCTAAGTCAATATGCCTTAAAAGTATTTTGGTATCAGTAGGATACCTTCCGTAATGCCCGTAACGAGTTTAAGTTTATATTATGCCCCGTAGGGGCTTTTCGGTCGTTTTAAAGACTTTAAAAGGGATTTTCGAGTTCTACAGGAAATCTGAGTTTCCCGAACAGCTTATAAAGCTTAAAATACTTTATTTATTATTTGAAACCAGTGGCAACTGGAATCGGGTCAAAAGACCTTGTAGAACTCCCGTTTTGGCCAAAAAGGGCATATTCGGTATTTACCGAACCGTAGCCATAACCGCAGGTTATGAGCAAGGTAAAATTTATTAAAAATCTTTAAAATTCCCAAAATATTATTTTACCACAGTGGGTAAAAGTTTTGGTGACGAAAACTTGGGTTAGATGGGCGTTATGCTAATTGCGCCGTTAATTACAAAACTTTCTTAAAAGTGCGCCTTTTAGCATAACTCTCATTCTAGACCTCGGATTGACGTGAAACTTTAGGGACATGCTTATAATTTAACAAGCAAGGTTTTGGTCCGTTCACGTGTCCGAAATACTCGTTTTAATTTTAAAAGGCCGTTACGGTCAACTTTTAGGCGAATGACGGATATGCGCTAAAGACTCGGATAACTCATGAACCGACCACAGAGGCGTATACCAACATGTGACCTGGTCCTAAGAGAGTCCTAAGGTATATTTATACCTCACTAAAACGGGTCAGAACTGAAGTCAAAGCAAAAGTCAAACTTTTGCGACTTTCGGCTCCGAACCGGTTCTATATGGTAAATGATCGATTTAAACGAGCGCAAACATGTTTATATACTTATTATCATGTTGTATGATTGTCAAAACAGGTTCCATAACATATATATCACAGATTATGCTTAAATTGCTAAAATAGCTTCCTGTTGACTTTTTAACCGCACGTTTGACTCGATAATTGACATAGTTAGAGTGGTGATCAGGGGGAACCTTCTTAGAGGTTTAATACCCACATAAATACCAACTCATAACCATTTTTGATTCGTCATAAGACTGAATCATTTGCAAGATATTGCAATGACAACCGTTAGTTACGACGGTTGCGTTTATAGGCTATAACTATGGAAATGTGAAACCAAAATGGTTATGGACGACTTACAGAAGTTAACTCTTGATGAGAGAACAGAAGGGAAAGCTAGAGAGCTCTTGAATGATCAGATATAAGTGTTTTTGAGTTGTGTGAATGGTTATGCACACAAAGGTGCTATTTATAGCCAAGAACAAGCTCCAAGATCATTACAACTCATGCTAGGGATGAATGTGGATCAGTGGCATGTGTCCTAGAGATGTATGGGTCGTGTAGGGGCACCCATGCTGCCATAATTGATCAAATGATCGTTCAAAGGTGCCAAAAGCCAAGTAGTTACAAGGTTTCTGCATCTGGGCACTTTACGCGACCCGCATGGACATTCCATGCTTCTTTTACGCGGGTCGCCTAAAGTTCATAGATCAGACGCGTTTTTTAAGAGGCTCGCGGCCCGCCTCAACTAATGTTGAAACTTCATGCGGGTCGCCTAAGGTTATATTTTCAGGATTTTTCAAATCTTTTATAATCATTACAGTATCGGGCCATTAATAACGAAATCTTTCGTAATGATTCACCTGGCCTTTCGGTTCTGAAGGGGTAACTTTGCGGTTTGGCCCTCGGTTATTTACCGATAGGGGCCTCGTGTTAATTACCCGCATTATTTAGTCCCCGGTTTATTTATTAATTATTTTGGAAAGCCTTAACTTTCACTGTTGACGCTATTAACCCTTCTTCTACGAATTCGATCGTAACTTTCTCGTTTCATATCGAAACTTCGCGGAATATATATATATTATTTTAGTGAGGGTATAATACCGTTACAAAGTCTTGGGAACGTTAAAGGGTCACTCAGAGGTATTATTAAACATGTTGACACAGTTAACCCCTGTAGTTTGTAATCTCTCACTTTCTTCCGCGTTTTAGTTTTGTACGATCTATAATTTATTCGTTTGAAGGTTTACGCATTATTTAGGGATACTATACAGTATATTTACCCTTGTTGACATTTATAACCCTCGAATTTATATACTTTCAAGGTTTGTCAAAATTAGTCCTTTATTTATTATAGACGCCACGTGTAAACAAATGACACGTGTTAACACATCATTGGACACAAAAATTCGAGGTGTTACAGTAAAGGACCCTTAACCCTTACGCGGGCCGCGTTAACTTAAAAGGTGGCGCAGCCCGGTGCGGCCACGTGGTCCAACACCCGGCAGGTCTAGTCGCTGACCCAGCTAAGCTACAATGTTGACCAGGTCTAACACGGGCCGCGTAGACCCTTGTCTACCCTTACGCGGGCCGCGAGAGAACCAGACTCAGCAGCTATAAATAGAGGCCATCGGCTTCAGTCGAGAATCGCTCAAAACTTTCTTTCTTACTTAAATTCTAAATAGAAGGCACAATACGTGGGTATTATACCCCCTAAATAGCGAGGTTCTGCTACGATGTAAGTATCATAACCCCTGGAGACGTATTAGATACTCTGCCCGATTGATCCAGGGTTCCGTAACGGCTGTCGTGGTTCTTCCCGACGTAGTCATTGGAATGCCATCTCGGGGAGGGTATTACTAATGTTAAAATGGGTTATTATACTAACACACGTGCATTTGTGTAATTTATAGATTTTTCCCAAGAAATTCTTACTGAAAACCCTAAAACAGCAATGTGAGTAATCCTCTTTTTGTTAACTGTTTTTACAAAACTTTAAATACTTTTCCATGCGAATAGCAGTTATTGAGTATTTGTAAGAATACAATTACAGTCGGTAAATTTGGGGTTTTGTATACAAAATTTGTTACCACCTGGTAAAGGAGTAACATGACCATAAGTCGGAACGACATTGCCGTGTGGTGGTAATTGATATAACTTGGAAACAAATATAATTGCGGATGCGCCATCAATACTGTTCACTGTGACTTTTTATTTAAACTTGATTAAACTGGGATTCACTCACCAGTATTTCCCACTGACAAAATGTTTTTAAACGCGTTTCAGGTAACAAAATGTGAAAGCCAAATAGAAGCCAGTTGGACAGCACTGAAGGCTTGGAAAAGTGGCAATAAAGTTACCTAAAAGAAATAGATGTTTTTCTCAAATAAAAATAGGATTTATTCCTATGAAATATGTGTATTGAAAACTTGGGTTTTACCCATGTGTTTAATGTTATGGAAATGTGGTATTTTAATCTTATTAAATATTTCCTAACTACGGTCCTGATGAAATTTCCACTGCCAAATTTGATAATAACGAGATACCACCAGAACTGGCTCACGGTCGCCCGCTCCTGGGAATTTGGGATCGGGGGCTGTGACAGAGGCAAATGTCTGAACCATTCAGACATTTCAGACATCTGCTCATGAAACAAACAGTCTAAACCATTAAGTGCTGAACCAGTAAGATGTCTGAACCATTAAGAGCCTCATTAAAAGGTAAACAAACATCCCCAAAATTAAACTTTTACTCCAAATCTATTAACTATATTAAAACAAAACAATCTTATGCCACATGGCATAAACTTAAGCTTATTATTTCCACGTGGCAATCCCTTACTCTACCTCTCTTTGGTTTAGGGGGAACAACTATCTTGCTTTAAGTCTTTTATTCATCTTAATGACCTTCTTTGTTTACTTAATTAACTTCCTTATCTACTGTGTCTTTAGATTACTATGCTATTTAAAATATATTACCGATACTAGGTTAGTTACCCGTGTATTACACGGGCTAAAAAAATTAATTTATATGATCAATAACCATATCACAAACTGCTTTCTTTTTCCCTTAAGTGGTAAATAGCAAAGCCCTTATTGATCAAAATATTTTATAACATGTACAATACCAAGCCTTTCAAAGATTAGACTATACAAGATGTTCCTATGCACCTGTGCTTTAAGGCATACAAATCACACGGAACATGAATTTACTAAAGTTGCATGCCGAAACTATACAAGTAATCAAGTCGTGTTCTTGCCGCAATACATCATACATACCAATGATAAGAGGCTGCCTTTGCATATTTTCATTCACTGAAGCCACTGCTTGCCCTACTTGCGTTTTTATTGCCTACATCGCATCCATGAGAAAAGTGTACCCTTGGGACTTTATTAAGCACTCTATTGGTGTAGACCCCATCTACTATAATAGCCTGCAGTGGAAAGGCCAA
This sequence comes from Helianthus annuus, assembly GCF_002127325.2. Classification (NCBI taxonomy): domain Eukaryota; kingdom Viridiplantae; phylum Streptophyta; class Magnoliopsida; order Asterales; family Asteraceae; genus Helianthus; species Helianthus annuus. The sequence continues at coordinate 51,562,770 of NC_035444.2, read as the reverse complement.
CAATCACCAACTTATTATAACTTAGTGACAATGCCACCAAATAAGTAGCGACTTCACCAATGGCAGTTGGACATGTGTACATGAAGTGTTACCTTCCTACAACAAATCATTAAACTAAGTGTGTTTGTAAGCACAACTTTTATTAAATGGAACATAAAACTTTATTTGTCAAATAATTAAAATAATTTAACTATTATTAGAAGAATTATTACACAACCATATCATTAAAACATTATTTTTTTATTGGTACGACACTGATAGTCGGTTTAGCAATCGAAAAAGAAGAACCTAAAACTAAAGTTGTAACATGACTAATTTTTATCCAAGTGAAAATAATAATATGCTAAATACGTCTAAATGCAAATCTATGTACTAACAGATAGATTCCATTTGTTTAAATACATGACATAACCTAAACTACTTCTCAAAACATGTCATCCTTGTTGACAAAAGTCTATTATCAAGTCTCAAGAATCATAGCCTAAAACATTTTGTTCTAGTGAAAGCGGATTCACTGGCACCATAAATAGAAAGAAGCCATACCTCGCTTCAATGTGATAGGGGTTTTGGTTTAGAAAATGGCAAGGTGCTCTTAAACTGCGACAATAAGCCCACCCAGTACGTTAATTTCCCGCATTCTTCGGCCAATAGTGGTGCAAAAGCTTCCAAGTCTACAATTTGGACCATGCTTGGTGAATATCAACAATTTGACTTCCAAGCTGACATAGTTTAATTAGTTGGACATCTTTGAAATGCAACTTTGTATTTGCTTATAATATGTAGCTACACTTTTATCCTACTGTTATTGCCAAGTTGTTATAAAAAAAGCTCAGTAGCTTCACATTATACCATATCAAAGTAAAGTTGTTACCACTTTCCCTATTCATTTAACAGATTACCATATTCGTGTGCACACTTCAAAAACCTTTACCCACACCATCATTTGTCAGCCGCTAAATACCCACACACCAACCATGTTTATGATGTCTCAAAAATCAAAATTCCTTTTCTTTCTCAAATATTCTAAAAGCAACATTACAGAAAACAATGGAGTCCCAAAGTGGCTCTTATGGGCTCTTATGTTTAAGAGTGTACCAAAGTAAATGTCCAGAAGCTTTTGTGAAATTTCATTTATTACCAATCAATTGATAAAACAAAGCAAATTCATAAATTAAAATTGATTCGCATATCCCTCAAGTCACTGAATCTAAATTGGGCTATTCCAGTATGTGCTGAAATTTTAATATCTGCAACTTTTGTTTAAAAGAAACTTCTAATATCTTCTTAACTGCTTCAAAATTAAAGGATAATTACACTTCCTCTCAAAACTAAAATTCAATAAACAATAATTAAAGCATGTTAAACTACAAAATCAATGATCAGGCAAGCGAATTGACATACCACAAAGTAGATTGTAACATGTAATGCCTTACATTTAATCTCGAATACAATTAACATGACTGTAAGCACTTACCACAAACTTCAAGTCGATGAACATATCTGCGTTTGGATCGGTCACCAGACGAACCATGGAATCTTCGACGCAAGATCTGCGACTGTAGATCATTCTGTAATCTCTATTATCTGCGTTTGGATAGGGTTTACTTCATATCGGCGGCCAGCGGCTGAAGGTTGGAGACGGCTTGGCCGTTTGGGAGGATTTTCTCTATTTTCTCTCAATCAATTAAAAAGAACCCTAGTTAGATGAGGAGAGAAACGCGTAGAGTGTATAATGACACGTGTAAAAAAATCCTAGGTGGCAGCATTGGATTAAATTTAGTTAAGAGAAAATTAAAAAAGTGGGCTAAAACAATGCCAAGTGTATAATCATTTTTATTTATAAGTATAGAGATATTATATTGATGGAAAGACTTATAATTGGAGTTAAATATACTTATTAATTATTCCCCTTATGAAAAGATGAGATTTGTTAATATTCTACTATGTAGTTTAATAAACAACTACATTGTTTTCAGATCGCAATTTTTGCATAGAGACTTTTACTATTGATTATTGTAGTGATTGTTGCTTTAGTATTATAGTTAGATGTCTTCCAAGTAATAAAGAAAATTTACTCACGTATACATATTCTTTTTTTTAATATGACAATTATCACAAAATAAATACTATAGTTGTCACATAAGTAAATAACATTAGTACATTACCTGATGGTAGAAAATTGGAGGCTGCAAATTTCAACAGATGTTCTACAGATCCTATAAATTTTGATAAACCCGACTCTTGAGGAAGGTGATCTCCACCGCCATGCTCCTGTAACTCGAGTGAAAAATGTGTTTTATTTTATTTTACAAATGATGCTCCTAAGTCCAAAACACACTAATTATATATTGTAAAAAAGTCATATAAATGAATTAAAAAACTAACTAAAGTACCTGATGCGAATATTGGCAATTCCGGAAGATTTTTGTTTTAGCAATAAAATAGAGTTTTGGTGGAATGATCAATGTAGTTTTACTGGTAATGGAACCATAGTGATCACCGTGGGTATTGAGGTGCGACGACAGAGATAAGTTGTTCCTTGATCGAAAATGAGTGGTTCCGTCATTGTAGGAAAGGATCTAGCCATCATTTGAAGCATACCGGACATCTGCTCCGCTTGGGGTCACACTTAAATTGTATTATTGGTTGTTTTAGTTGATCAATCAGTATCTATTGTTTCAGCACAATCCAAAAATGTTGGACTTGGCAATTCATTCGAAGCTGCTTGGCAGGCTGAATGCTATATATTGCTTCCTAAAAAATAAAATGATGTTTGTTCATACATGTATTTCTGATAGACTGTATACTACAACTTTCTGATAGACTGTATACTACAACTTTATAATTAACATACCATTAAGCAATTAGGCTTGACTAAAATTTATATTAACATTTCTATGATTGATGGTTCATTTGTGGCTAACCATGTGTACTGTTTTTTCAATAAATATGGTGCTCCTTAAGAGTTTGTGTAACACCCCTAAAATATAAACTTTTTATTACAAATCCGACATCGATAATAAATAAAATGAATTAACTAGGAATAAAAATAACCTAGTTAGATAGAAGCCTTGTGGTAATAAACTATCGTGTTAGAAACACCTAAAATAAGAACCGAACGATAGTTGAGAGACCAAAGTTGTTAAAATTGAAACTTATAATATTAAAACAAAATAATTACACCAAACACACACTTAGGTGTGTGTGTCTGGTCGATTAGAACACAGGGGGCGACCAGGAGAAACTATCAAACCCTAGTTTGTGCAATTTGATCAAATTGAAGTCCTAAATCAGTTCCAAAACGAAATCCGAGCATAGAATAGTGATCTCCTCAGTAAAGGGATCGTAAGGTATGTGAAATTTCGTTGAAAGATTCCATCTAAAAATTCTGAATGAATACTTGAAATTCGAAATCTTGTTGCATGAATGTTATTTGGATGAGTTTAGAATGATATTGTGTCTAGGAATAAACCCTAGTCAATCACTTGTTGAAATTGTGCTTATTTCTTGTGAATTCACAATCACCATTGAAGGTGATAAGTGGGTTTTGTAGAAACATGATAAACACTAGGATTATGAATGTTATTCTAGTGTAATTTTGAGTTCTAGGAAGTGATTTCAGAATATGATATGAAAAATTTACATGAATATACTTAATTGATGTTAATCTTGGTTAAAAAGGACAAGCTATGAACTTGGTTGTGAAATGTGTAAAATTCTGCTCTTAAGGTGTTTGTAAAAATGCCTAAGAGAAGGCTTAAAACTGAAATTTGAACTAAAACGCATATTTGTAAATTATGGCGAACTGTGCGTTATATGTTAATAAAAGAGTTCTAAACGGTTTGTGATGCGTATTAGTGTGTATATGTTTTAGGTGTATATTAGCCATTTTTACACTTTTTTTGCCAAGTTTTAAATTTATAAAACACGATATTTACTAACACTAAACACACATATGGGCAAGTACACCCATCGTGGACGTAGTATAGTGTTGGTAAGATACCGAGGTCGTCCAAGGACACAAGAGCTTTTAGTACCGGTTTATCCTCAACGTCTAATCAAATCAAAATGTTAGAAAAAGGTTTTAAAACTAAGAAAATAAAACTAACTAAAATGCTGAAAAAATAAAAATAAAAATAAAAACAGATAGATAAGATGAATCACTTGGATCCGACTCGTGTGTTAGTATAATCTTTGATTATTTTCGCACTTTTGCACTTGTTTAAGAGATTATCTTAGTTATTGTAGTAGGCCTCTCTTTTGAAGGTGACGTAACCCTCAACCCAGTAGTTTGAGTCAGTAAGGATACAATCCTAAAGGGTCGGATTATTGAAAGATAATTAATTAAGTTATTAATGCAAATTATGGTAGGCCCCTCTTTTGAAGGTGACGTTACCCTCGACTAAGTAGTCTGAGTCAGCAGGGATACAGTCCTAAGTAGTCGGGTTATAGTATTAATAGTAGTTTAACTTATGAGGGGATCAAAGAGTTTGGACCTCCGCCATCCAATACCTTTGGGTTTTGAAGGAGGTCCTACTAAATTTGACCCAGGTCCCTTGCAGGATCTCTAAACGCTGAACAACGACAAGACTCTTACCAAACCGTTCCCTTAACCCCCGATCAGGTAGCCAACATACCTCCATATAGACCATGGAGATATGAATGGTGAAAATCTTTTATTTTATATAGACAGTAAAATAATGCCAAGACACCACGGACAAACGATAAGGAAGAATCACCTTCAACATAAGAAACTAGTTATTAAAGTCATTAATACAAAACCAATTAAAAATTGGAAAAGATTAAAAATAAAAAGTATTATACTAAACACTTGTCTTCACCAAGTGATGTAAGAGACTTAGGCAAACATGGCCTTGATTGTCAAGAACTCTTACGATCAATCTTGGATCCCGAGACGACTCACACACTCTATGATGGACAATGGATGATGGTGGTGGATGATGGTGTTGTGATGGTGGTGGGTGGTGGGTGAAGTGTGAGAGAGGTGGTGTGCCAAGGGATGAGTTGAAATGGCTCCAAGCACTCCTATTTATAGGCTGAACAGAAGCTTGGTCACGGTGATGGAGAGGGTGAAGCCCGAGCTTTAGAGTGTCTAAATATAATGATTTATGTGTATTTGATGTGTTTATTTGCTTGGGATGAAGTGACTACGAGAATTTGGTGTTTTGCAGGTAACGTACGTAATTCGGTGCATTTACGAGGGTTAAAAATGAAAGTGTGAGCATAGGATGTGATGTTGCAGCTCAAGAATGAGTTTCGAAGCTTATTCGGGTGATATAAAGGCTTACGAGTGGAAGAAGTGTGAAAAAGTGAAGTTCAGGGGCTGATTGGCACTTTATTGAAAGTTATTTTATATTTAATTGTGCAAGAAATTGGAAGAAATAAAGTTGAGGGGCCATTCGGTAATTTATGAAAGTTGTGTGGAGCCTTTATGTTCAAGAATCAAGAAAGATTATAAGTCTAGGGGCCATGTGGTACTTATTTGGAAGTTATGTGGGCTTATATATTAAAGGAGATTGAAGACATAAAGTATAGGGACTAAATTGTCATTTGGTGAAAGTGTGAAAGAAAGAAGAGAAATGGGGGAATTGGTTCGATCGTAGCTTATGAGTGTGCTTTCGTAGCTTACGAGTTGTGATGGCATGGATGGTATTGGGACAGAACTTTTAAACTGTAAGCTACAGGTTTCATCATATGTAGCAAGTCAGATACGACCGTAGCTTACGAGTTCAGACTCGTAGCTTACGGTTTGGGCCAATATGTGAACAGAGTTTTAAAACTGTAAGCTACGAGTTCAGACTCGTAGCTTACGACCCGGTAAAGTGAAAAAACGTGAATTAAGGCCTTTAAGGTATAAATTAGGGTTTTCAAAGTGGGGAATCATTATCAATCATACACAATCGATCCTAGGCTTCAAGATACTCAAGATTCAAGGTTTCTTCCATCCAATTCCATCAAGATTCTCAATTCCATAACCGAATCAACCATGATTTCTTCATCAAATCAAGCTTTTGAAGATTCTTCGTGCGAGATGAGCGGCTAGACTTTTTGTGGTTTCCTCCGGATGGAGGGTTTTTGTAAGTTGATTGATATTATGTGTTGACACAATCGTTTTACCTGGTGATCTAAGCATTCGATGCTTTTCACCATGGATTTAATTGACTGATTGTAACTGATTGCATTTATTTAAACCTTGATTTCTAAGCATTCAGTTCCCGAGAGTTCTAGTAATTGGGATATATTTGACATGGGATTAGGGTTTGTAATTGTAATTGATAATCATTCGATAACCTCCCGTTATGTATTGACCGGAGTACTTAGTCGTTGGTTATCACAATTGGTTAATTAGGTTAAACATTTATGTCTATGTGAATGTTTTGATTGAACACATAATTGAAGTTAACTGCAGAACCTGAAATCTGGAGGAACCATTGTTCTCTCCAACTGTTTACAACCTCGTATTTTCGTAGTTTGTTAGTTAATCAAACCAGCAACTGAGTTTTACTTTTTCACTAGTAGTTAATCAAAACTGAGCATTACACACTTTCCACAACCTCCTCTGGATTCGATACCCTGCTTACCCTAGCTACCTAGGTTAATTAGGTTTTTGCATGTCACTAACGACATACATCACACGGCCCCGTGCCTGCTGGGCACGGCCCCGTGCCTGTCTGACACTCTCTCTCTTCATTAATGGTAATTCGCAATTACAATAAATGCGCCTGCAGCACTCTGACCACGCCCCCGTGTCCGCTGGGCACGGCCCCGTGGTGGGCAATAGAAGCTTCTATAGGTTTGTCTTTTCTGCTGCTTCTTGGGCACGGCCCCGTGCTCGCTGAGCACGGGGTGTGTTCAGGCTTCTGGCTTCTTTGTTTTGCTCGGGAGGATGCTGTCGGGGGTCGGGCAATCCACTTTTGTTCCTTTTCTTGTATTTATGTTAGATTTTGCTATCTTTTTGCTTCTTTTGTTAATTTGAGCTCATTTAATCCTGAAAATACAAAAGGAAGACAAATGCACACTTTTTCCAACATTAGTACTAAAAAAGGGTTAGTTTTATGCCACAATTGATATAATTTATATGTTGCATTTTGTGCGTATCAAATACCCCCACACTTGAATCTTTGCTTGTCCTCAAGCAAAACTCTTTATAATGTGGCTTTATTCACTCCCAAATGGAATGGGTAGAAGAGAAGGTTTTTGGGCTTGTCATAGAGTGTCGGGATTTCCAAGATCGTTTAGGTTTTATTTTTATTTATTTACAATCCTATTCGTCATGATTTATTAAAAACATTTCATAAGATAAATTATTTATTAAGGCATAGCATACCTTTTTAAAATTCCATTTATATACAAGTTCACATACCTCACGGGGAAATCACTCACACTCGGCCGAAGGTGTATTTTTAGTGAATCACTCGAGAGCGGCATGGAACTTATTCCTACCATAAGCTTGTCAAGCAATCAATCCTCCTCCTTTTTAACTTTATACCTTTGTAAATATCAAGAGGACTTTTTGGGTGAAGGGTTAGGCTTGGGCTAAAGGTGGGTGGTTGGGTTAGTGGTTAGTAGAAAAGGGCGAAAGGCGTAAAAAGCATCGGTTTTCGTAAAACATTTTGTTTTTGTGACTTTTTATTTTTAATGAAGTATTTATTCAAACAAGCCTTTGTTTAAGGAGCTTTGTTTGTTTATTTCCAACTTTATCATAATTTTTTTTAAGGAAGTCACACGAAAACCGAGCTTTGTTACTAAAATAAAGGGTTTAAAAATGAAAAAGGGGTTTTGGTGGGTAAAAGGGTTTTTGGTTAAGAAATGAAAAGGTTTAGGCTCAAAGGGGTTAACTAGGGGGAATTTTTGGGTAGGTGAAAAGAAAAATGAAAATAATGGTGTTGAAAGAAAAAGGGTTAGTCCTAATGCCTCCATCATTTACTTACTTGGGTTTAAGTTGGTAAGGACCGGGAATGAATTATCGTGGCAAGTTCTAGAGTCGTAAGAACCAAGCGGCTATTCACACAAGAAACGAAAAATGAGCATTTAGCGTAAAGATGTATATTTCTATGCTCAATAAAGGCTCAAAACTCACTTTTGTGGGAATGGGTTTTTATGTGATTAAGTATATATAATCAAATTTTAACTAAGCTTGTCATGATGTTTCATAATTTTCTTATGTTGGTTCTTTTTATCACGATGCTATCGGTTGTAAACTTATAAAAATATAACCTTGTTAGAATTAGAATTCCCAACTTAAACTTAGACAAATAAAAAAAATTGAAAATTTTTTAAAAAATTTGGGGTGATTAGCGGTTCCAATAGAGTTTTGTGTAAGGCTTGTTATTAGGACTTGCAAAATTCAAGGTTTTAGCATCCCCCCCCCCACACTTAAATTACACATTGTCCTCAATGTGTCCCAAAAATAAGGTTTTAGGTTGATTGAATGTGTAAAATGGTGTTAAAAGCAAAATTTTATGTTACTGGCAGTCTGGACACGGCCCCGTGTTGGTAGGACATGGCCCCGTGTTCAGGTGCCAGTAACGAAAACTTACAGAAGGTGGACACGGGGGCGTGTCGGCTGGACACGACCCCGTGTCTGGCAAAAATCTGCAGAAAATTAGACAAACAGCAGGTCTGGGAGGTGGGTACGGGGGCGTGTCGGCTGGACACGATCCCGTGTGAACTGTCTGCAAGGCTGAAAAACAGGTTTCTTTCTCCGGTTTTCCTGTCCTGGCTTTATTAGTGCTCATGTATAGCACTATAAGCCTCATTTGTACCTGTTTTATCCGTAAATACCACACCAAGCAATACCAAACGTCCTAAATTACCAAGTTAATCATCCAAACCATAAAGTAAAAATAAAGAAGAAAATAAAAAGAAGTCAAGGAAAGTAAATTGTCTAACACTCAGCATGCAGTCCGTCAATTGTTTTGATAGAAAAAGGGGTCCTTAACCTGTGGGCTCACCAACAACCCGCTCCAACTCCTGCTCCACCCGCCTAGTCCATGGCATCATCACTGTCCTCCCCATCATCTCCCCCATGACCCGCCATATACTCCCGGATGTTCCCGATGTCGTCTTGGATATCGGTGATGTTTCTTTCAATGGCTCCGACCCGGTGGTATGTGTTGTTGGCGAGGTTGTAGGTGTTCCTGATGCACATAAGGTTTTCCTGCAAAAGATCATGTAAACTTTGAAAGTTAGGAAAACCACCTCCTTGTGAGGAGGATTGACTTGGATCACCATGAGGTTGATACTGGTAATGGGGAGGTGGAGCGTGAAGGACTAGCGCCTCTTGCGGGTTCCATGCATGGCCTTGCATCCTCTGAAAGCTTACCGACCCATCTTCCGCCTCATAGATTAGGTTCATGGCGCGGCAAATGTGTACATCGACACGTCCCGACCATGGGCTCCTTTCAAAAGACCTAGGAATGCCCGTGAAGTGCTTGAAGAAGCGGTACACCCATCCCCCATAGAAGATAGGGGTTGGTGCACTGGCAAGCTGGTTATGATGCATGTTTCGGAGTAGGAGGAATGGAACGTCGAGGGGTCTTCGGTTGTGTATGCAGTGAACGACTACCAAATCTCTTAATCCAACAACGCCGCTGCTGTCATGCCTTTGACTAAGAGAGTAAGTGAGGAGCCTATGAATGTAACGATAAAGCGGATCCATCAGCTTAGTACTCTTAGTGTTGCTCGGATTGTAGAACCCATCGCCAATCTGAGCCCATGCGACTTGGCGTGCGTTTTCGTCCAACTCACGCATTCCCCCGGTGTTTTCTTCACTTCCCGAATCTTCCTCCGCATACAGTCCCACTATTGCCCCGAATTGCGCCATAGAGATTGAGTATCTCGTCCCACCACAACGAAATGCAACCCCCTCATTGTCAAACGGGTCACACCTTGAAGTGAAGGTGAAAGTACTGTAGAACTCCAAAGTGCATTGATGTACCGATCGAAGTCGAGTGGTTAGGGCAACCCTTAGTGGTCCGGTAACAAGGTTGTTGAATCGGTCAAGTTGGTTCACCATGGCTAAGAGGTCCGTGCATGCTTGCCTTGGGTATTCTTCGGGTCTTGTTTGAAGTATCTCATATCTAGCCCTAGCATCGAGCTCATTTGCGTTAAATCTTGTGAACTTGGACATCTGAAAGAATACACCAAAAGTTAGCACGAAACAATGAGATTTTCGAAAGAAACTGCAAACAGTGAGCTGGACACGGCCCCGTGCTCAGCGGGCACGACCCCGTGTCCAGGCGTCTGTTACTCAAAAACATCATTTTTCGACCCGGTCCCGAAAATCTGAAAATTTTTGGCCAAGTAGGAGCGGTTTCCCCCGAAAATGAAACCCCAAGTGCCGTTTTCCCCAAAACAAACCGTTTATCCCTTCAATTTTATCTTTTTCGGTTCAAAAACAAGGGTTTGAGATTTTTGTGGGAAATCGGGCAAATCTATCAACAATACAAGTGTATTTACTTCCCATTACACTAATCTAAACTAATGCTAACAGATTATTTCAAAAATTTGAGGTTTGATCCGGATGAACTTCAAGAACCCTAGATTTTTCCCCAAATTTTTGATGTTTTAACTACATGCAAGTAACTAATCTAACTACTAATGATGATAGAATCAAACCTTGATGTTGTTAGATCTAGAGGAAACGTCGAAAATCTGCGGAAAATCGCTTCGGACCAGAGCTTTTTCGGGGAAACGGGGCGTGTGGAATGATGTAACTGTTGTGAAAAGAGGGTTTTATCCCGACAGTTGCGCGGACACGGCCCCGTGCCGAGCAAGGTTTTGAATTTTTTTTAGTGCTCGTGTGAGTGCCCGTTTTTCCCAAAAACATGGTTAGAAGACTTACCGGGTTCGATGTATACTCACTTGTTCGTAACATACCAGGTATGATATGGATGCTTTTTATTCGTTGATCGTTTGAAGCGAGATCTCTTCTTCCTCATCCTCAATGGATCCTCGATAGAACTTTAGCCGTTGGCCATTGACTTTGAATGGAATTCCATTTCGAGATTTAATTTCTACTGCACCGTGAGGAAAAATATGGGTGATGGAAAAAGGTCCTGACCACCGAGATTTTAGTTTACCCGGAAATAATCGAAGTCGTGAATTAAACAATAGAACTTGGTCTCCTACTCGAAATTCATTATGTTTAATGTATTTGTCATGTAAATTTTTCATTCTTTCCTTATAAATTTCTGAGTTAAAGTATGCATAATTCCTTAATTCGTCTAATTCATTTATTTGACAAAATCGATTTTTACCTGCAATTTCTAAATCTAGGTTCACATTTTTTATTGCCCAGTAGGCTTTGTGAGCTATTTCTACTGGCAAATGACAACTTTTTCCATAGACGAGCTTATACGGGGTTGTGCCTATAGTGGTTTTATAAGCAGTTCGAAAGGCCCATAAAGCATCATCTCGTTTATCAGCCCATTCCTTTTTATTTAAACCTACGGTTTTTTCAAGTATTCGTTTTAAACCTCTGTTAGTCACTTCGGCTTGTCCGTTTGTTTGAGGGTGATATGCTGTTAAGACCCGGTGATAGACCCCATATCTTGTTCAGATTTTTTCGAGTTGGTGATTGCAAAAATGGGTACCTCTATCACTTATTAATGCTTTAGGTGTTCCGAAATGAGAGAATAATTTTTTTCAGAAATCTTACTACTACTCTTCCATCGTTTGTTGGAAGTACTTCGGCCTCAGCCCATTTAGACAAGTAATCGACTGCCACAAGTATATATTTGTTTCCTTTTGACGGTGGGAAGGGTCCCATGAAATCGAGTCCCCACACATCAAAAATTTCACAACCGAGAATGCCATTTTGTGGCATTTCGTTTTTGGAAGAAATATTACCTGATCTTTGGCAAGCATCACATGTCTTTACAAGATCTTACGCATCTTTGTAAATGGTCGACCAATAAAATCCTGAATCAAATACCTTTCGTGCGGTACTAGCGGCACCATGATGTCCCCCATATGGACCTTCAAGACAATGGCGGAGAATTCTTCGTGCTTCGCTACCATCTACGCACCTTCGGAAGAGTTGGTCAGCACATATTTTGAAAATATAAGGGTCTTTCCAAAAGTAATGCTTTACATCAGCAAAGAACTTCTTTCTTTGGTGATGTGGCCATCCTTTGGTGACTATGCCGCTAGCTAAGTAGTTAGCGTAATCGGCATACCATGGTTCTTGTCTACTTTCCACCATTTCCAGGGATTCCGTTGGAATTTTTTCGTTGATTTGCTCGTCCCTGGTTGCCTCCAAAGCTGGGTCTTCTAGGCGTGAAAGATGATCTGCCGCAGTGTTTTCTGCTCCTCTTTTGTCTTTGATTTCAATATCAAATTCTTGGAGGAGTAAAATCCATCTGATCAAACGTGGTTTGGCGTCTTGTTTCTTGAAGAGGTATCGGATAGCAGTATGATCTGTATAGACTACAGTTTTAGAAAGAACAAGGTAAGAACGGAATTTATCAAAAGCAAACACCACAGCTAGTAATTCTTTTTCAGTGGTTGTGTAATTTTCTTGTGCATCATTAAGTGTTTTACTAGCATAATAAATTGGGTGGAAATGCTTTTCTCTTCTTTGTCCCAAGACTGCTCCAACAGCAAAGTCACTTGCATCACACATGATTTCGAAAGGTAATTTCCAATCGGGTGCTATCATGATAGGTGCATTGACTAGCATTTCCTTGAGGGTTAGAAATGCTTGATTGCAATCCTTGTCAAAGATGAAAGGCACATCTTTTTCAAGTAATTTTGTTAAAGGTCTTGAAATTTTTGAAAAGTCCTTGATAAACCTTCTATAAAATCCGGCATGCCCTAGGAAACTTCTTATTGCTCTAACGGAGGAGGGTGGAGGTAATCGAGAAATAGTGTCTACTTTTGCTCGATCAACTTCCATTCCTTCGCTCGAGATCTTGTGACCGAGTACTATTCCCTCTGTTACCATGAAATGACATTTTTCCCAGTTAAGGGCGAGGTTAGTTTCCTCACATCGGGATAGCATCCGTTCGAGGTTATCGAGGCATTGGTCGTATGAATCCCCAAAGATAGAAAAGTCGTCCATGAAGACTTCCATTGTTTTTTCTATCATGTCATGGAAAATGGCCACCATACAACGTTGGAATGTTGCAGGTGCATTACATAGACCAAATGGCATGCGTCGATAAGCGAAAGTTCCGTAAGGGCATGTGAAAGTCGTCTTTTCTTGGTCTTCAGGTGCTACTGGAATTTGAAAGTAACCTGGAAAACCATCCAAGAAACAGTAAAATTTATGACCGGATAGTCGTTCTAACATTTGATCAATGAAGGGCAAAGGAAAGTGGTCTTTCCTCGTTGCTTCATTTAATCGTCTATAGTCTATACAAACTCTCCATCCTGTGACGGTTCTTGTTGGTATTAATTCATTTTTTTTCATTAGTTATTACCGTCATACCTCCTTTCTTTGGGACTACTTGGACGGGACTTACCCATGGACTATCGGAGATAGGATCAATGAGTCTGGCGTCAAGTAGTTTGATGACCTCATTTTTAACCACTTCTTGCACATTGGGATTCACTCTACGTTGTGGTTGTATTACTGTTTTGTAGTCATCGTTCATTAAAATTTTGTGCGTGCACATGGAAGGACTTATTCCTTTAATATCTACAAGCTTCCAAGCGATCGCATTTTTGTGTTTTCTCAGAAGGTTAATTAATTTTTCTTTTTCTACACTACTTAATTTAGACGAAATAATTACAGGTAAATTACCATCTTTGTCTAGAAAAGCATATTCCAAACCTTTCGGAAGTTCTTTGAGCTCAATGGGTGGGTCTTTAGGAGACTCCTTATTTTGTGGCTCATCTAGATCAAGAACTTTAAAGGTTTGTTCTATGGCGACCTCTTCTTCAACAAAGTGGTCAACTTTTTCACTTGTATCGGGTGGCTCATCTTCATCTTCAATTAGGGGGTCATTATTGCCAAAAGGATATTTCATTGAACGCTCAAGATCTATGCTCCTTTTGAATGCCCCTAACTGAAGAGGTAGATTATTAAACTTCCGGTTTTTCAAAGCTTCATGAGTCTTTACAAAAGGTCTTCCCAACACTAGAGGAGCGTCATCGAGGATGACAAAGTCGGTTGGAATTACCAATTGATTTGTTTGAACCAAAACATCCTCAACCACACCGGTTGGTTTTATTACTTTCCGATTAGATAGAAAAATGGGTATTTGAAGTGGAGTAAAATCACTAATACTTAATTTTTCGAAAATGTAATTAGGCATTATGTTAACACAAAGATCTTTATCAATGGTGACATTACTAATAAATGAATTTTGAAAAAAACACGGAACCGGTGTAATTTTAATTTCAAAAGGATCTTCTTTTATTAGTGAGGTTTGATCATTAGTTAACTTAACACTTACCATTTCTTCAATTTTAGTGTTAGTGTTCAACTCTTTTAAAAACTTAGCATGAGTTGGTATTAAACAATGATTTTCGAAAGAAGGTGACAAGAGATTAATTTCTTCAAAATTAGACTCTTCTTGAATTTTAACGTTATCGGCCTCGCCTTTTTCGTTGTTTAACTCATGAGTCGGTTTTTCACTTATTTGTTCTTGCATTTTAAACTCTTCAAATATCGTTTCTTTATTTAATTTTTCTCTTGCGCGGTACTCCTCTTCCTTTGCGCGAGATTCTTTTATGCAACGTTCGATAGTTTTAAGTTTTTCTATTATCCTATCGGCTATTTCAGTGATAGAGTAAGGATCGGGATCCTCAAAGCTTGAATCCGGTTGTTCGATCCTTGGTTCCTCATAGTACTCATATGAAGTAGATGGTTCATACCATTGTCATTCATTGTAAGTATATGGTGGATAAGGGTCGTAATTTTGTTCTTCATAGTACTCATATGAGGTGGGTTATTCACGCCATGGTTCCTCATAATAAGTGTATGAAGGTGGTGGCTCATATCTTGATTCCTCAAAGTATGAGTATGAAGGCTCATACCTTGGTTCCTCAAAATATGAGTATGAGGGAGAAGGTTCATACCTTTGGTCTTCATAGGACGTGTATGAAGTCGATGGCTCGTACCTGGGTTCCTCATAATAGTTGTATAAAGTGGATGGTTGAAATAAGTTACAATATTGTACCGAGTGCGGGTTACCACAATTAGTGCAATAGTTTCCCATGTAATCATCCTCCTCATAGGTGTAGTTGTAGCCTCCTGAGTATTGATCCATAGGGATCACTCAACAGACCACAACAGAGTCTCGGGACCAGAAAACAAAAACAAATACGGAAACAGAGGCTGGACACGACCCCGTGTTCAGTGGACAAAGCCCCGTGTTCAGGGTCTGTATCTGGGCGTTTTTAATTAAAAGTTACTGGTCTTGTTGGACACGGTGGCGTGTTCAGTGAGCACGGCCCCGTGTTCAGACTCTGTATCTGGGTATCTAACTAAAAAATATGCAGCACGCTGTCACGGCCCCCGACCCGGTTTGACCCGTTTTCAGGAGCTGCGGGACAGAAATCCCGTGGTATTCAATTTAGGCAACAGCGGAAGTCTTTTTAAAACAGGATCTTTCAATATTAAAACTGCCCGTTTATATAATCTAGGGATAAAACCTAGTAATTTACAATAAGATGATTTCACTGGGAAATCTTTATTTTACAAAATATGTTTCTTTATTTTATCATGAGCCACTTTCTTAAGCTTGTAGTGCTTCACGGCACTTTTCCTGGATCATAACAGATCACCTGAAACATGTTTGAAAAAGGTTTTGTCAGCGGGAAATACTGAGTGAGTTCATTCAGGTTTTATAAAATGACTCTTAGTTATAAAATTACAGCATAAGAGCGATTACAATGGTTTATATCTTATTTTTATCTGGCACTGTGTCACAATGGTGACATGTCACAATGGTGACGATGGTCATACCACTATTAGGTCAATGAACCCAAATAGTGATGATTATCCCTAGTAGGTCAATGAACCTAACTGGGAGAAAATTAGTAATGTGCACAATACCCCACTTGCCAATGATTCAAGATATCCACGACTTAGTCCCTGTAATTATAACTTTTGAAAATAATTTGGAGTATTGTAAAAAAGTTGATAAAAAGAGAATGACTCACAAACTGTGATAAAAGAGAATGGACTCACAAACTGTGATAAAAGAGAATGGACTCACATTGCAGATTTAACGAGCAGAGTATAAGCCTACTGATTAGCTTTGATTAACCTAATTTAATTCACAATACATGCAAACGGGGTTAGTAACCAATACAACAGTTACGTCAATTCACGAGATTAAACCCTCACAACGATTAACAAAGTGCAATACTTTAACAATTCAGCGGATTCACAACGAATGACAGAGTATAGCCCGAGTTCGAACAGCACTCAAACATTCAAGTCAAAATCACGATGAATAACAATGTATAAACTCAATTTGAGCAGCACTCAAACAATCGTTGGATAGTTTCAACATCGGACGTTGAATCGTAATAGCGATCGAGTTATTACCCTGTTTTGCGGCAGCGATTCGTGAACTGTGTGTGTTTATGACTGATTATACGATATCTCAGTGTGCATAACGAATTTCTTCGTCGTTTTAGTGTCAGAATTCAAGTCCCAACCTCTACTATTTATACCCCAAAAATCATCCCCCTCGCGCCACGCGAAAGGTTTCCTTGTGCGCGTCGCGTGCTGTAACAACTCTCACTAAAATTAATACTTAGTAGGTTAATTATCTATTAAGAAAACCCTAATTGAGAAACCCAAGCAATTCTGCATAAACCCTAAAATTTTCATAACAATCGGAATCAGGATCAGGGCCCCTAAAACTCAGGGGGGGGGTATAACCTAGCTGATAATTATCTTAAAATTCTTGCTGTAGAAGTTAAAAATTCGTTGGTTTGTCAACTCATCTAGGCTATCTGGGACACAAAACAACCTAGGCTACAAAATAGACCCGTCGCGCCACGCGACACGCGCAAGGGAATCCTTCGCGTGGCGCGAAGGGGGGCATTTTCCAGATATAAATAGGGGATGTTGGCACTTGAAATTTGCTGTTCGTTCGACGTTAAAACTCAAAACACACACGTAGATATCGTCTGTATACTGCACAAAACACACACTAATCTCGAAACACTGCCGCAATCAGGGTAATAACTCGATCGAGATTACGATTCAACGTCCGATCGATTGTAACTATCCAACGATTGTTTGAGTACTGCTCAAATTGAGTTTATACTTTGTTATTCATCGTGATTTCGACTTGAATGTTTGAGTGCTGTTCGAATTCGGACTATACTCTGTCATTCGTTGTGAATCCGCTGAATTGTTAAGTATTGCACTTTGTTAATCGTTGAATTGACGTAACTGCTGTATTAGTTACTAATCCCGTTTGTGTGTATTGTGAATCAAATTAGGTTAATCAAGGCTAATCAGTAGGCTTATACTCTGCTCGTAAAATCTGCAATGTGAGTCATTCTCTTTTTATCAACTATTTTACAATACTCCAAATTATTTTCCAAAGTTATAATTACAGGGATTAAGTCTTTGTAATCACCAAATTACAGCCGGTATATGGGGTATTGTGCACATTACTATTGTTTGTATCATTTTAGGTGAGCGAGCCTAAATCATGATATACATTATTAGGTAGTCGGACCTAAATAGTGATTTACGTCACTTGTGGGTGAACGGACCCAACAGTGATATGACCACAGTCACAGATCCGGTCGAGTTACAAGTACTGTGGGTAGTTGGTTGATATGGAAACATTGTAATCGCTCTTAATACTGTAAATTATAACAACGTGTCATTTTAGTAAAGCTGAATGATTCACTCAGTATTTCCCTGCTGACAAAACCTTTTACAAACATGTTTCAGGTGATCTGTTGTGAGCAAAGAAAAGTGCCGTGGAGCACTACAAGCTTAGAAAAGTGGCTCAATGTAAATAAATAAAGAAACATGTTTTGAGAAATAAAGATTTCCCCGGGAAATCACCTTATTGTAAATTATGGGATTTATCCCTATATTATATAAACGATCAGTTTTAATATAAAAAAAAGATCCTGTTTAAAAAGGCTTCCGCTGTCATTTAAATAGATACCACGGGATTTCCTGCCTCGCGGCTCTGGACCGGGTCAAACCGGGGCCGAGGGCCGTGACAGGAAAAGGTGGTATCAGAGCCACTGATTTAAGCTTACTATTGATTTTAGGCTATTGATTAATTCTAATTGTTATTTTGTGAATATATGTTTTATTAATTGATTAATTGTTGAGTTACAGTATGGGTAAACAAAAGCTTTCTGCTATCTACCACAAGTTAGATATTGCATCCACAGAAAAAGGAACCTCTTCCTCCAAATACCCTGTAGATCCAAAAGAAGGGATTTTTGTTCGAAAAGCACAATATGAGAATCCTCTCACCCCAGAGAAAAGAAATTCGATCATTAGGAAAAGCCAGAAACCCCAAGTCAAGAAAGTGAGGTTTAATCCAGAAATCTGGGAATTAGGCAATAGTCCACCTTGGGAAGACCAATTAGATGAAAAATGGGCAAATCTTTATATGCTAGCTACCGTAGTAGAAAATGCAAACCTCTGAACTATCAATAAGCCTGGTCTAGTAGAAAACTACTATTCAGTAAATAAATAAATCCTAGTGTGTTCTCTTTCCTGTTGTCTTTTATTAGTATGCAATAAAACTGCAATGATTATTTGTAAAACTTTGTTCCAAAGTTTTAACTTATCATTTTTGTGCATTTTGCATATATGCTATCCAGCATGAATGAGATATCGGAAGCATTTCAGAATCTCAACCTATATCCAGTACCAATTGAAGTCTCCCACGACTTTACTGGTTATATTGCTGACATAGAGGAACCTCTGGAATTCCAAGCTCCACCGCTGGAAAAAGCAAAACCTAAAAAGAGAAGAAGATATGTAGGATGGAGGAAAGTGCGCAGGAGAAAGCCAGCCACTAGGAAACTTCCCAAAATAGAAAACCCTATAGACAAAGGAAAAGGAATCGAAACCGGAGAAAGTTCTAAGCCAGCAGAGATAGAAATAAGGAAAGATTCTAAACAAAAAGGAATAGAAATTGGAGAGAGCTCTAGACAACCTGAGGAAATCACATTCAAGACGAAATAGACCGTCTACTGGCAAATTGTGATGTCATCAGCCCTATCCACAATAATCTATATCCTTACCCTGCCGAAACCCAACTTCCTGTAAATCTGGAACCAGCTATTCCAGACCCACTAATCCACACTCGACCTTTAGGCCAAATGGAAGAATGGTGGACGAACGACTGGCAATATCAAAACATGATAAATAGTCCTTATACTCTTCTCCCACAGTTTGATCCAGAACCTATCCCCAATCCTCCAATGAGCAACGAAAACTTAGCCGAACTTCGTCAGTTCGGTGAAGAGCTGATAGGTACAGGGAATAGGATCCGGGAAATGGGGGAACAAATCTCCTGGAAGTACGACGAGAGGGAGCGTCGCTACTAAAACTGACAGTTGACCAAAGGATAGTAGGATGAGAAGTATGTCTGTATCATAATAATAATAGTAAAATCTAACTCTGTAAAATAGGAAATAAAACATTGTAAGATAAACAGGGTGTATGAAAGCATATATAATCTATAAAACAAAATAGAAGTCGAAACATCGACAATTTTGGCTGTATATATATGTTGTGAAAAAGATTTATGTGATTACTTGCCATTGTTTTGTTTACAATCATTTGATAGTAATAGTTATATCTATAATAATTATCAGATGGAAAACGCTAGTAATGAACCAGTTAATGAAGAAAATCAATCTGAGAAAAATCAGGAAAACCAATACATGACTAGACAAGATATTGAAAATATCATTACTCAAGGTATAACTAATGCTATTCTTACAATCATGGCTGCTGCTCAGAAACCTGTCGAACCGCAACAAATCATTCCTAGTAAACGTACCCAGGAAGACAATTTTAGTCATAGTGTAAATGGAGGCGGCAATCATGACAATAATAATCCACGACAGGCTCCACCGCCTAAGAAAATGAAAGCTGCAACGCCTGGTTGCACTTACAAAGAATTTCTTGCTTGCAAACCTGCTGAATTTGCAGGTAATGAAGGAGCAACTGCAGTACTGCGTTGGTTAGAGAAAACTGAAGCAGTAACTGCAATAAGTAAGTGTGCCGAAGAAGATCAGGTGATGTATGCATCGAATTTGTTCAAAGAAGGGGCGTTAGAGTGGTGGAACACTGTATTGCAAGCAAAAGGAAGAAGGATGGCTTATGCTATGAACTGGGATGAATTTAAGAGTCTCGTAGAAAGAAAATTCTGTCCCGAATACGAAAAGGAACAAATGGCCAACAAGTTCCTGAGTCATCGTATGATAGGTGTAGATTGCCGGGGATATACTTCGACATTCTTCGAATATGCGAGAGTGGTACCTACCCTGGCTTCGCAAGAACCGGTACTCATTTCCCGTTATGTTTGGGGATTAATTAGTGAAATCCGTAACATCGTTAAAGCTGCGAGACCTCGCACTATTGACGATGCTGTGGAATTAGCTAATACCCTAACTAATGAACTGGTACGGGCAAGAGAAGAAGATCGAAAGAAGGCATTAGCTCAGAAAATTACCCAAGGATTTCGTGTGGGTAATAATAGCAATAAATTCAAGAAGAGAGGAACGAGGCAAGCTGCAAATCTGCCTTTTTGCAGAAATTGCAGAAAGAATCACTTTGGAAGGTGTAATGTGACCTGTAACTTTTGCAAAACTATAGGACACCGGGAAGAAGAATGTAAAAGGAAAACAATAATTTGCTACAACTGTGGAGAACCTGGACATTTTCAAACAAAATGCCCTAAGCTAGCAAAACCAGCAGATAATAAAACTAAGACGGTCGACGGAGCTACCAAGAAGAATGCACAAGCATTCCAGTTGACTACGGAGGAAGCGGAACTCATTCCAGATGTGATAGCCGGTACATTCTTAGTTCATAACGTTTATGCAAAAGTATTATTTGACTCTGGTGCAAACCAAAGTTTTATCAATACTTCATTCTGCCAAGCTCTTAACTTACCCTTAACCACCCTTAGGCAGATTTTTACAGTCGAAACGGCAGATGGAAATTCTATTAACATAGATGAAGTTTTGCAAGAAGGAAAATAGAACTTTTAGGCCATAAGTTTTCTGCAAACCTATTACCAATGGAATTAGCCGGATTCGATGTGGTATTAGGAATGGATTGGTTAATAGCCAACCATGCTCGAATCCTTTGTGATAAGAATTCTGTAGAAATCCGTACTCCCACAGGAGAGGTAATTTTAATTACAGGAGATAAACCTCGAAAACCACTGAAATTCATTTCAGTAATGAAGTTGGTTAGTTATTCAAGAAAACAAGAAATGGTGTATATGATTTCTGTAATCATTAATACTAAAAGTAAGGAACTCCAGGACATCCCTGTAGTCTCAGAATACCCAGATGTCTTTCCAGAAGAATTACCTGGGTTACCACCCGATAGAGAAGTATAGTTTAGAATTCATCTAATTCCAGGTACTACACCAATAGCCAAGGCACCATATCGATTAGCACCCACCGAAATGCTAGAATTGAAAAAGCAGTTAGATGAATTACTAAGCAAAGGATTTATACAACCTAGTTCATCCCCTTGGGGAGCACCAGTGTTGTTTGTGAAAAAGAAAGATGGAACGATGAGAATGTGTATCGATTATAGGGAACTAAATAGAGTTACAATTAAGAATCGATATCCCTTACCTAGGATTGATGATCTTTTTGATCAACTTCAAGGCGCTAGGTATTTTTCTAAGATAGACTTGCGCTCCGGATATCATCAATTGAAAGTACAAGAAGAAGACATACCTAAAACTGCTTTCAGAACTAGGTATGGTCATTATGAGTTTACAGTCATGCCCTTTGGACTAACAAATGCCCCAGCAGCATTTATGGACATGATGAATCGGATCTGTAAACCATACTTGGATAAATTTGTAATCGTATTCATCGACGATATACTTATTTATTCCAAAAGTCAGGAAGAACATTGCAAGCACCTGCATGCAATCTTAACTTTGTTAAGAAAGGAAAAACTTTATGCCAAATTCTCGAAGTGTGAATTCTGGTTGCAAGAAGTACAATTTTTAGGTCATATGGTGAATCACGAAGGTATTCACGTAGATCCCTCCAAGATAGAAGCAATCACCAAATGGAAAGTCCCACAAACAGCTATGGAAATTAGAAGTTTTCTAGGCTTAGCTGGATACTACAGACGATTTATTAAGGATTTCTCTAAGATAGCTGTGCCTTTAACTAAGCTAACTTGTAAAGCAGTTAAGTTTGAATGGGGACATAGACAAGAAGTAGCTTTTAAGATTCTAAAGCACAGATTGACGAATGCTCCAATTTTAGCATTGCCTGAAGGAACAGAAGATTTTGAAGTATATTGTGATGCTTCAAAATTAGGATTCGGAAGCGTGTTGATGCAACGCAAAAAGATAATTGCGTATGCCTCCCGGCAGTTGAAAAAGCACGAGGAAAACTGTACGACTCATGATTTAGAATTAGGAGCTATAGTTTTTGCCCTTAAGATTTGGAGACACTATCTGTACGGAAGTAAGTTTACTGTTTATACAGATCACAAAAGCTTAAGGTGCATATTTGGGCAAAAAGAGTTAAATATGAGGCAAAGAAGATGGATGGAAATCTTAAGCGATTACGACTGTGATATTCAATATCACGAAGGAAAGGCAAACGTAGTCGCAGATGCCTTAAGTCGTAAGTATCAAGAGAAGCAAAAGCGAGTCTGTGCTCTTAGATTAAATCTACAAATAGATTTAATGGAGCAATTGAAGGAAATTCAAGAAACAACAATCAAGGACGATGCTGAAGAAATGAAAGGTTATATAAAGGAACTGGAACAAGGAAGTGATGGAATTTGGAGATTCCATAAGAAGAGAATTTGGGTACCTAAGCAAGGAGATTTAAGAAATAAGATTTTAGAAGAAGCTCATAAATCTAGGTATACCGTACATCCAAGAAACAATAAGATGTACCAAGATTTAAGAAACCATTTCTGGTGGATAGGAATGAAAAAGAATATAGCTAGTTATGTATCAAAGTGTCTTACTTGTTCACAAGTTAAGGCCGAACACCAGAAACCTTCAGGATTACTACAACAGCTAGAAATGCCTGTATGGAAATGGGAACTCATAACAATGGATTTTGTTACTAAGTTACCCAGAACCAGAAAAGGTAATGATGTGATTTGGGTAATTGTGGACCGATTAACCAAATCAGCTCATTTCCTACCTATGAAAGAAACCTTTAGCATGGAAAGGTTAGCAAAGTTATACGTAGACGAAGTGGTATCTTTACATGGAGTCCCACTCTCCATTGTATCAGATAGGGATAGTCGTTTCACTTCCCATTTCTAGACTAGTTTCCAGAAAGCAATGGAACCCGACTAAATTTGAGTACGGCATATCATCCACAAACAGACGGACAAAGTGAAAGGACGATACAAACCCTGGAAGACATGCTTCGAGCATGTGTAATTGATTTTGGTGGTAATTGGGATAGCCACTTACCCTTAATTGAATTCTCCTATAACCATGGTTGCAGAAATCGGCCTAGGCGGCCGATTAATCGGCGCCTAGGCGCTAGGCGGTCACTTACTGCCTAATTTTGAGCTAGGCGGTCAATTAATCGGTCATGGTCAAAAATCGGTCAAAATCGGTCCTAGGCGGTCAAAATCGGTCATAGGCGGTCAAAAATCGGATTAATCGGACATTATTAGTCGGTCAAAATCGGTCAAAATCGGTCAAAATCGTCCTAGGCGGTCCTAGGCGGTCAAAATTGGTCAAAATCGGTCAAAATCGAACCATACTATCTGAAACTTGAAGTATTTATGTGAATTTTGAAGTATTATTTTTATATTATTGGGTATATATATAAAATTTTGAAAAAATACATACAAAAATCCCATTCCGATTAATCCCGATTAATCCCGATTAGTCCCGATTAATCCCTAGGCTGTACCTCACCGCCCGACTAGCGCCTAGCGCCTTCTACAACATTGCCTATAACAATAGTTATCATTCAAGCATCGAAGCTGCTCCATTCGAAGCACTGTATGGACGCAAGTGCAGAACCCCAGTTTGTTGGGCAGAAATAGGAGAAAGTCAATTATCAGGTCCAGAAATTGTGCAAGAAACTACTGACAAGATAACTCAAATCAAAGAAAGACTGAAGACAGCTAGAGATCGCCAGAAGAGCTATGCAGACAATCGCCGTAAGCCACTAGAGTTTCAAGTAGGAGACAAGGTACTTTTGAAAGTCTCTCCTTGGAAAGGAGTAGTACGATTTGGTAAGAAAGGAAAACTGAGTCCAAGATACGTAGGACCATTTTCAGTAATACAACGAATAGGACCAGTTGCTTATCGTTTACAACTACCAGAAGAACTAGCTAGAGTACATGATGTATTTCACGTATCCAATCTCAAGAAATGTTTATCAGACGAGTCCCTGGTAGTACCTCTTCAAGATGTGGAGGTAAATGAAAAGTTAAAATTCGTAGAGAAACCACTGCAAATAGAAGACAAGAAAGTCAAGTTTCTCAAACACAAGCGACTAGTGCTAGTCAAAGTCAAATGGGATTCAAAGAGAGGACCAGAATACACTTGGGAGCTGGAATCAGAAATGAAGCGGAAATATCCTTATTTATTCCAGTAAATCTCGAGGACGAGATTTTTCTTAAGGTGGGGAGGATGTAACAACTCTCACTAAAATTAATACTTAGTAGGTTAATTATCTATTAAGAAAACCCTAATTGAGAAACCCAAGCAATTCTGCATAAACCCTAAAATTTTCATAACAATCGGAATCAGGATCAGGGCCCCTAAAACTCAGGGGGGGGGGGTAAAACCTAGCTGATAATTATCTTAAAATTCTTGCTGTAGAAGTTAAAATTCGTTTGTTTGTCAACTCATCTAGGCTATCTGGGACACGAAACAACCTAGGCTATAAAATAGACCCGTCGCGCCACGCGACACGCGCAAGCGAATTCTTCGCGTGGCGCGAAGGGGGCATTTTCTAGATATAAATAGGGGATGTTGGCACTTGAAATTTGCTGTTCATTCGACGTTAAAACTCAAAACACACACGGAGATATCGTCTGTATACTGCACAAAACACACACTAATCTCGAAACGCTGCCGCAATCAGGGTAATAACTCGATCGCTATTACGATTCAACGTCCGATCGATTGTAACTATCCAACGATTGTTTGAGTACTGCTCAAATTGAGTTTATACTTTGTTATTCCTCGTGATTTCGACTTGAATGTTTGAGTGCTGTTCGAATTCGGACTATACTATGTCATTCGTTGTGAATCCGCTGAATTGTTAAGTATTGCACTTTGTTAATCGTTGTGAGGGTTTAATCTCGTGAATTGACGTAACTGCTGTATTAGTTACTAATCCCGTTTGTGTGTATTGTGAATCAAATTAGGTTAATCAAGGCTAATCAGTAGGCTTATACTCTGCTCGTAAAATCTGCAATGTGAGTCATTCTCTTTTTATCAACTATTTTACAATACTCCAAATTATTTTCCAAAGTTATAATTACAGGGATTAAGTCTTTGTAATCACCAAATTACAGCCGGTATGTGGGGTATTGTGCACATTACTATTGTTTGTATCATTTTAGGTGAGCGAGCCTAAATCATGATATACACTATTAGGTAGTCGGACCTAAATAGTGATTTACGTCACTTGTGGGTGAACGGACCCAACAGTGATATGACCACAGTCACAGATCCGGTCGAGTGACAAGTACTGTGGGTAGTTGGTTGATATGGAAACATTGTAATCGCTCTTAATACTGTAAATTATAACAACGTGTCATTTTAGGAAAACTGAATGATTCACCCAGTATTTCCCTGCTGACAAAACCTTTTTCAAACATGTTTCAGGTGATCTATTGTGAGCAAAGAAAAGTGCCGTGGAGCACTACAAGCTTAGAAAAGTGGCTCAATGTAAATAAATAAAGAAACATGTTTTGAGAAATAAAGATTTCCCCGGGAAATCACCTTATTGTAAATTATGGGATTTATCCCTATATTATGTAAACGAGCAGTTTTAATATAAAAAAAAGATCCTGTTTAAAAAGGCTTCCGCTGTTGTAACACCTCGAATTTTTGTGTCCAATGATGTGTTAACACGTGTCATTTGATTACACGTGGCATCTATAATAAATAAAGGACTAATTTTGACAAACCTTGAAAGTATATAAATTCGAGGGTTATAAATGTCAACAAGGGTAAATATACTGTATAGTAACCCTAAATAAATGCTTGTACCTTCAAACGAATAAATCATAAATCGTACGGAAGCGAAACGCAGGAGAAAGTGAGAGATTACGAACTACAGGGGTTAACTGTGTCAACATGTTTAATTATACCTCTGAGTGACCCTTTAACGTTCCCAAGACTTCGTAACAGTATTATACGCTCACTAGAATATACTGTATAAATTCCGCGAAGTTCCGTCTTAAAACGAAAGAGTTATACTCAAATTCGTATGAGAAGGGTTAAAAGCGTCAATAATGAAAGTTAAGGCTTTCTGTATAATTAATAAATAAACCGGGGACTTAACAATGCGGGTAAATAACACGAGGCCCCTATCGGTAAATAGCCGAGGGCCAAACCGCAAAGTTACCCCTTCAAACCCGAAAGGTCAGGTAAATCATTACGAAAGATTTCGTTATTAATTACCAGGATTTCGTAATCATTTCAAAAGATTTTAAAAATCTGAAAAACAGGCTTCACGCGACCCGCATTGCATGTTGGTTAAGTTGAGGCGGGCCGCGAGCCTCCTATTATACGCGCCTGATATTTGAATATCAGGCGACCCGCATTAAAATGGCATGGAACTCCCATGCGGGCCGCATTAGACGCCCAGATGCAGAATGCTTGTAACTACTTGCCTTTTGGAGCATTTGAACGACCAAACATCAATCAATGAGGCACGGGTGCCCTCTACTCGACCCATAACACTCTAGGCCACCTGCCCATCATCCATGGTCACTTATAGACCAATGTGTGATGATCTTGGAGCTTGGTTTGCACTATAAATAGGCATACTTGTTCACAACTTAGAACACACCTCAAAAACTCATTCATCTGATCATTCCAAGAGCTCTAAAGTGTTCCTCTGTGTTCTTAAGTCTTGCCTTAAACTTCTGTAAGTGATCTAACCCTTGTGGTTTCACATTTCCATAGTTATAGCCTAAAAACACAACCGTCGTAACTAACGGTTGTCATTGCAATAACTTACAAATGGTTCAGTCTTATGACGAATCAAAAGTGGTTATGAGATGGTATTTATGTGGGTAGTAAACCTCTAAAAAGGTTCCCCCTGATCACCACTCTAACTATGTCAAATATCGAGTCAAACGTGCGGTTAAAAAGTCAACAGAAAGCTATTTTAGCGATTTATGCATAATCTGTAATGTATATGTTATGGAACCTGTTTTGACAATCATAAAACATGATAATAAGTATATAAACTTGTTTGCGCTCGTTTGAATCGACCATTTGCTATATTGAACCGGTTCGGAGCCGAATGTCGCAAAAGTTTGACTTTTGCTTTGACTCCAGTTCTGACCCGTTTTAGTGAGGTATAAATATACCTTAGGACTCTCTTAGGACCAGGTCACATGTCGGTATAAACCTCTGTGATCGGTTCATGAGTTATCCGAGTCTTTTGCGCATTTCCATCATTCGCCTAAAAGTTGACCGTAACGGCCTTTTAAAATTAAAACGAGTATTTCGGACACGTGAACGGACCAAAACCTTGCTTATTAAATTATAAGCATGTCCTTAAAGTTTCACGTCAATCCGAGGTCTAGAATGAGAGTTATGCTAATTAGCGCAATTTAAATAAACTTTAGTAATTAACGGCGCAAATAGCATAACGCCTATCCAAACCAAGATTTCGTCACCAAATCTTTTACCCACTGTTATAAATTAATATTTTGGGAATTTTAAAGATTTTTAATAATTTTTACCTCGCTCATAACCTACGGTTATGGCTACGGTTCGGTAAATACCGAATATGCCCTTTTCGGCCAAAACATGAGTTCTACAAGGTCTTTTGACCCGATTCCAGTTGCTACTGATTTTAAATAATAAATAAAGTATTTTAAGCTTTATAAACTGTTTGGGAAACTTAGATTTCCTGTAGAACTCGAAAAGCCCTTTTTAAAGTCTTTAAGATGACCGAAAAGCCCCTACGGGGCATAATACTAACTTAAACTCGTTACGGGCATCACGGAAGGTATCCTACTGATACCACAACCCATTTATGGCATATTGACTTAGGAATAAGCGTACGACTCTCATGGTTAACCGTTTCGCCTATTGCGCGCACGGTTCGGCTTATGAAACTAGTTTTCATAATTTAACCGATACGGGTCAAATTATATTATTTGAACCCCAAAATCCAGAGTGTGAACCATTAACCCATATAAAACAAGTCTCTGAACTTGTTGGGTCAGAATCACACTCCATTCTCGGTTTTCGCCTTTCACGCGATTAAACCATATATATATATATCGGAACCAACCGGTCTAGGCTACGGCCATTATAACGACCCGTTAGGATTCTAAGAGGTTAATTAAAACCTTCGTTCCAGATTAGGAGCCCCAGTAAAAGCTATCGGTGATTTAATCCAAAATAAGGAAATATACTTGCAAAGGTAAATACTTTAACTTATTTCCCCTATATGGGCTTGGGTTACGGTATATTAATACCGCTTGATTGAGCATTATATTCTTCCATCGCTTAGGTGGTTAATTAAATAATATGATCGGCTCATTTAAACAGTTTTGTTGCTTATAAGCCTTTGGGGGGTTTAATGACCGTTGTCCCGGATATCCTTGGCATCATTTTACGAAATGGCCACGACCATCGACATCCCAGTGTAGGCGTACACCCGGTATAAAGTGTCGACATTAAATTAAAAGACGTAGCCGTTGGTTTTTATACTACGGTTTTACGCAAATGTGGTGTGTCTATAAATCTTTAACCCGGCACGACCCGGGCTACTGAACGCATAAAAGAACATGTAAAACGTTCACAAGATTTTATTATAATTTTCCCAAGTTATAAAAGAGTTTGTGCCTTGTGCATTCAAATCAATTTTAATAAACATTTTCAAATGTGTCAGTTGAATGTATTTACCAGTGTAAACTGATGTATTTTCTCCAAAAAGATTAAGTGCAGGTACCTAGACGTAAATTGGCTGGTATTAGCTCCCTAGCGTCGTGATAAGTCTCGCAAGCTTGATTGCAGTATCTGATGGAACAATACTTTATGTTTATTTACGATCCACTGTGGATATAATCAACCCCTGTAATACATTTTGATATTTCAACCAGAGGTTGAAGTTTATATATTTATCTTATGCTTCCGTTGTGCATTATATAATTGTGTGGTTTGACTATATTGTTGCCAACATCGTCACGGTAATCCCCCACCGGGCCCACCGGTGAGACACGTGGAAATCGGGGTGTGACAGGTTGGTATCAGAGCCAACATTGAGTGAATTAAACACTATCCTAACGTGTTTAATCTCAATGACACAATTGCACATACTTGAGTCTAGACAAGAACTTAGGACAAATTCGGATTAATACTCCTTTTTGTCTTTATTTTCTATTCAATTTTTAATAAGTTTTGGAGCAGGAAAATGCCACCTGTTATATTCCGAGGAAGAGGAAGGGGAAGAAGAGGTCGAGGAGAAATCGTGACACATCACGATAACGAGGCTGGACCATCTGGTACAAGACATCCTTCGATGACACGGAGCGAAGAGCCACAACGACGAAGAGATCTTTACGAACCCGCGAGGCATTCCACTTCGCACAGCTCAACGCCATCCTACTGGCACTCCTTTGGACCAAACTCAGAAAATGATCCCAACAACCCACAACCTTCCTTCATACCTCTACAACGTTCGGTATCGACCCGGAATTATGACGACCCTACTCCATACTACATAGGTCAGTTTAATCCGGCTGACTACATACAGGAACCATCAGGTTTTGTTCCACTAGGACCACAAGACCACTTTTCTGAAGATCCCATGGAGGAAGATGAGGATCCTACTGAACCAGCGCGTGGTATGCCCACGCATCCGATAGAAGTTTCTGATGGGTCATCCTTCCATGGAACGCCCTATCAAGGACCTGACAGTTCCAAGCGTTGTTTGACCGACATGAGTGGTACTACACGCCACCTCAACAGACATCGCAACAACCGCGACATCCACAGGATCCCTCTGAGGATTCACGCTTTGAGGCAATTACGCCACCACCTCCGCCACCGGCGCAACCAGTAATACCTGATCCGCCAAGGCGTAGGAGGACAAATGCTCGTATGTCTACACGAGGAGGAGGGGGTATCCACTTCAGCACTCCTCGACATTCTAGTAGTAGCCACTATCCGCCACTACGAGAAGAAGGACCTTCAAGTCCTATACAGGAGGCGAACTCCGCACCAGCTGCACAAAATTCGCCACCGTTTGGGTATGACCAACCCATACCAGCTTACACGGGTCCAACGGCTTACAACCCGTTCGAACCATCACAAGCACAATACAACTACGGCTATGAGCGCGACCCATATGTGGTGTCGGCAAGATATAATGCGCGCTACCCTGAAGGAGCACATGGAAACATGGGACCACCGGACTACTCAGCTCATGGGTATCCAATACCTCCCAGACCCCCAGTTCCACAGCAAGCGCCGCAACCACGTTTCTCTCCTCCTGAACAGGAAGAAATACTCCATCGACTGGATCGTGTGGAGAGAGAGTTCGAAGAAGAGAAAAAGAGCCACCGAGGATTTCTCAAAGGCTTGGCGAACCTACTAAAGGGCAAAAAGAAGAAACGTGACCATTAGCCCTTAATAGTTGTACGAATGTAATTTCTACTTTAAAATAAGTCCCTGTGTGGACAACTTATCGTATTTCAGTCCCTACGTGGACTTATCTTTAGTCCTTGCATGGACATCTATCTTGTATTAGTCCCTGCGTGGACTTGTCACTTATTTTTAAACCTCTATGGAGGTATGTACTATTTGAAAGACCCGTTTAGGGCAATATGTAATTGTATTTGAGATTTTGGAATGTATGTTATGAGTTTTGTTTTAATATGTATAAAATGAATCAAAACCATTCCTTTTATATTGATCTGCCTAAATAAAGAATCTTAAAAGGTGAAACCTAGCTTGGTGTCTTTTAAGATCCAGTCAAGATGGTACGACCTAATTGAAAAGATTCTGATTCCCTGTTAACCTCTGTACGCATGTTAACAATCATGGCAGATGTGATTCGTTAAAATCACGCACGTCATTCTTATACAATAATCCTTTAAGGATTTCAAAACCCAACTAAATGATTTATAAATCGTGGGTTAAATCACCAATGAAGGTGATCAATATTATTAAAACATCCATTAGTGATGTAGTGCCTACGGGCCAGTATTATAAAAACATCCATTAGTGATGTAATGCCTACGGGCCAATATTATTAAAACATCCATTAGTGATGTAGTGCCTACGGGCCAGTATTATAAAAACATCCATTAGTGATGTAGTGCCTACGGGCCAGTATTATAAAAACATCCATTAGTGATGTAGTGCCTACGGGCCAACCTTATTAAAACATCCATTAGAGATGTAGTGCCTACGGGCCAACCTTGTAAAAACATCCATTAGTGATGTGGTGCCTACGGGCCAACCTTATTAAAAACATCCATTTGAGATGTAGTGCCTACGGGCCAACCATATTAAAACATCCATTAGAGGTGTAGTGCCTATGGGCCATAATAATTGTCTTATAAAGACAAAAGGCGGTGGTAGTCTATGACTCCCTGTCAGAAAGAGATAAAAGAACTACGGTTCAATTCTCTATGCCTTTGATTCTCTGAAATCTCGGCTAATATTATAAAACATCATCATGATTAGGCTTTATGCCGCCAATACTATTTATATAGCTGAAATAGGATATATTCAAATCCTAATGTTTAATGAAATAATAAGTTAACCAAATATGGTCTCTGTACCATGGTTGACAAATTGCCATAAAAGACAATTATATAATAATCTCCTAAATAAAATTTTGTTATCTTCTGTAACAGATTCAAGTTACAATGGCGGATCCCAATGGAGAGAACAGCCACACAAATGAAGATGACTATGACAATACGCCAGTGCATCTGACAGGCGCACAACTAAAGGCTCTGATTGACAATGCTGTTCAGGCAGCTATTGATCGTCAATATACTGAGTCCCAAGGCAGAACCGTGTCAAAACCACCCTCTAAACCAAAGACACACTCTAAACCACCCTCTGAACCCAAGAAAGATGACGACAAACACTCGTTCACTGAGCACAGCGTTCATCACGATAGAGAGTATACTGATGCATCCAGTGCTAAGGGTTGCACCTACAAATACTTTGTATCATGTAAGCCCCGGGAATTTACAGGGGAAAAAGGTGCTGTTGATTGTATCACCTGGCTAGACGAGATGGACACTATTGTGGACATCAGCGGGTGTGCAGCGAGGGATGTGGTGAAGTATGTGTCCCAGTCTTTTAAGGGCGAGGCCCTGGCATGGTGGAGGGCGTTGGTGCAGGCATCTGGTAAGTCTGCTTTGTACAAGATGACATGGGAGGAATTTATTGCTCTCATTAAAGAAAACTACTGCCCTCAGCACGAGGTTGAGAAGATAGAGGCTGATTTTGTCTCACTGGTGATGACGAACCTGGACTGCCAGGCGTATTTGACGAGTTTCAATACCATGTCTCGTCTAGTGCCATATCTTGTGACACCAGAACCTCGAAGGATTGCCCGCTTCATTGGGGGCTTAGAGCCGGCGATCAAGGCCAGTGTGAAGGCCTCTAGGCCGACGACCTTCAGGTCAGTTACTGACCTCTCCTTGTCTCTTACACTTGATGTTGTCCGTCTGAGGGCACAAAGGAGCAAGGAGGCTGAAAAGCGAAAACGTGAGGATGATACCTCACGAAAGTCTGGGAAAAAGCACCGTGGAAACGGTGAGGGCAAGAGAGGGTCGGAGGCAAAGAAGGAGGGGCAAGCTGATGGAAGACCTCACTGCAAGGTCTGCAAGAAACCTCACTCCGGGAAGTGTAGGTTTGCGTCTGGTTCACAGTCGCAACAAAAGACTCCATCCTGTGGGCTATGCAAGTCCAAGGATCATAAGACCGTGGAGTGCAAAAAGATAAAGGATGCAACCTGCTATGGTTGTAACGAAAAGGGGCACATAAAGAGTAATTGCCCTAAGTATGCCAAGAAGGCGGAGGAGACTAAGAAGTCAAATGCGAGAGTTTTTCGCATGGATACAAAGGAAGCGGTTAAGGACGACAATGTGCTTACAGGTACTTTTCTCGTAAATAATATATTTGCAAGAGTACTATTCGATTCTGGCGCTGATAAATCCTTTATGGACCAGAAATTTTGCCAACTACTAAATATGCCTATCAAAACCCTTGATGCGAAATACGAAGTAGAGTTGGCATACGGCACGATAGAAACCGTCTCAACTGTTCTAGAAGGATGTGAAATATCCATTAGGAACCATTCTTTTCCTTTATCTCTACTTCCCTTCAAATTAGCGGGTTTTGACATTGTGCTAGGCATGGACTGGTTATCCCGTAATCAGGCCCAAATTATTTGCGGCAAGAGGCATATAGTGCTAAAGACTCCGAGTGGTGAATCGCTTACCATTCGAGGAGATACGCAGTATGGGTTGCCCGAAGACGTATCTATGCTGAAAGCTTCAAGGTGGTTGAACAGAGGCTGTGTAATTTACATGGCTCAGGTGATAATAGAAGAACCAAAGCCGAAGATCGAGGATCTTCCCGTCATTTCTGAATACCCCGAGGTTTTTCCTGAAGAACTACCTGGTTTGCCACCAGATAGACAAATGGAGTTCAGAATAGACATCATTCCTGGAGCAGCTCCGATAGCAAGAGCACCTTACAGGTTAGCTCCAACGGAAATGAGAGAACTGAGGACCCAGTTGGATGAACTGCTGGCGAAAGGTTTTATCAGACCTAGTTCATCTCCCTGGGGAGCTCCTGTCCTGTTTGTAAAGAAGAAGGACGGATCAATGCGGTTGTGCATTGATTACCGTGAGCTAAATAAAGTTACCATAAAGAATAGATATCCTTTACCAAGGATCGATGATCTATTCGATCAGCTGCAAGGAGCAAGCTACTTCTCAAAGATCGACTTAAGGTCGGGCTATCATCAACTAAGGGTCAGAGATGAAGATGTACACAAGACTGCATTTAGGACTCGCTATGGTCATTACGAGTTCCTAGTGATGCCTTTTGGGCTCACAAATGCACCGGCTGCGTTCATGGATCTCATGAATCGCGTTTGCAAGCCATACTTGGACAAATTCGTCATAGTCTTCATCGACGATATCCTTATCTATTCCAAGAATCAAGCTGACCACGAGAAGCACCTCCGTTGCATTCTCGAATTACTACAGCGTGAGAAACTCTACGCCAAATTCTCGAAATGTGAATTCTGGCTACGAGAGGTTCGGTTTTTAGGGCACGTTGTAAGTGAGCGTGGTATCAAAGTGGATCCCGCTAAGGTAGAGGCGGTCATGAACTGGCAGGAGCCAAAGACGCCTACCGAAATCCGTAGTTTCCTGGGGTTAGCAGGATACTACCGGAGGTTTATTGAAAATTTTTCAAGGATTGCTGCGCCCTTGACTTCCCTAACCAAGAAGAAAGAAAAGTTTAATTGGGGCCCAAAGCAGCAAGAGTCCTTCGAAATACTGAAGCAAAAGCTAAGCAACGCACCTGTGTTGACACTACCGGAAGGTACAGATGAATTCGTAGTTTACTGCGATGCATCACACACGGGCATGGGATGTGTGCTTATGCAGAAGGGCAAGGTGATTGCCTATGCTTCAAGGCAATTAAAGGTGCATGAAAAGAATTACACCACCCATGATTTGGAGTTGGGTGCCGTTGTATTTGCACTGAAGTTGTGGAGGCATTACCTTTATGGTATTAAATTTGTGATTTATTCTGATCACAAAAGCCTCCAGCACCTGTTCAACCAGAAAGAATTGAACATGAGGCAACGTCGTTGGATGGAAACCCTGAATGATTATGACTGCGAAATCAGGTACCATCCCGGCAAGGCGAATGTAGTCGCCGATGCCTTGAGCAGAAAAGAAAGGGTAAAACCCATTCGAATCAATGCCAAGAGCATTGAAGTCAAGAACAATCTAATTGAAAGGATATTAGCTGCACAGCGAGAGGCTGTGTTGGAAGCTAATTATCCTAATGAAAAGCTGGGAGTAACTGAGGAGCAGTTGACTCTTAGCAAGGATGGAATCCTTAGATTGAACGGACGTATATGGGTTCCGATTTATGGAGGACTACGAGATGTTGTTCTCCAGGAAGCCCATAGTTCCAAATACTCAGTCCATCCTGGTGCTGACAAGATGTACCAAGACTTAAAGGCAAATTATTGGTGGATAGGCTTGAAAAAGTCTGTAGCCGCCCATGTAGCAAAGTGCTTGACTTGTGCTCAAGTCAAAGCCGAGCACCAAAAGCCGTCTGGCTTGCTACAACAGCCTGAACTTCCCGAGTGGAAGTGGGAATGCGTAACTATGGACTTCATAACCAAGTTACCCAAAACCAGGAAAGGAAACGATACAATATGGGTCATAGTCGATAGGCTGACTAAATCAGCTCATTTTCTACCCATCAAGGAGACATATAGCTCCGATATGTTAGCCCAACTTTATGTTGATAAGATTGTAGCCTTACACGGCATACCTGTGTCTATTATCTCCGACAGGGATACTAGATACACATCTCATTTCTGGAAGAGTTTCCAGCAATCTTTGGGCACGCGTTTAAACTTTAGTACGGCTTACCATCCACAGACGGACGGTCAAAGTGAGCGTACTATCCAAACGCTAGAAGACATGCTTCGTGCATGTGCGATCGATTTAGGTGGTAACTGGGATAAAAACCTACCCCTGATCGAATTCTCCTACAATAATAGCTACCACACCAGCATAAAGGCTGCGCCTTTTGAGGCATTATATGGTAGGAAATGTAGATCGCCTGTTTGTTGGGCGGAAGTAGGAGAGGTCCAATTATCAGGACCAGAGATTGTTTTCCAGACAACGGACAAGATTGTCCAGATCCGGGAACGTCTCAAGGCTGCCCGCGATAGGCAGAAGAGCTACGCTGATCCAAAGCGTAAGGACTTTCACTTCGAAGTGGGTGAAAAGGTATTGCTTAAGGTGTCACCCAGGAAGGGGGTGATGCGTTTCGGCAAGAAAGGCAAACTGAGTCCGAGATACATAGGACCTTTTGAGGTCATTGAACGGGTCGGATCAGTTGCCTATAAGTTGAACTTGCCTGAAGAGCTCAATGGAATTCACAATGTGTTCCACATCTGCAATCTCAAAAAGTGCTTCGCTGATGAATCATTGGTGATTCCACACACAGATGTGCATATAGATGAGAGCTTAAGATTTATAGAAAAACCTTTGTCGAT
Organism: Helianthus annuus; assembly: GCF_002127325.2. Classification (NCBI taxonomy): domain Eukaryota; kingdom Viridiplantae; phylum Streptophyta; class Magnoliopsida; order Asterales; family Asteraceae; genus Helianthus; species Helianthus annuus. The sequence continues at coordinate 51,526,104 of NC_035444.2, read as the reverse complement.
TGAAGATCGACAAGTGAAGAAGCTTCGCAGAAAGCACGTACCGATTGTAAAAGTCAAATGGGATGCTCGTAGAGGTCCTGAATATACGTGGGAAGTCGAAGCTACAATGAAAGAAAAGTACCCCTATTTATTTGAGTAAATCTCGGGTCGAGATTTATTTTAAGAGGGTGAGGATGTAACACCTCGAATTTTTGTGTCCAATGATGTGTTAACACGTGTCATTTGATTACACGTGGCATCTATAATAAATAAAGGACTAATTTTGACAAACCTTGAAAGTATATAAATTCGAGGGTTATAAATGTCAACAAGGGTAAATATACTGTATAGTAACCCTAAATAAATGCTTGTACCTTCAAACGAATAATAAATCGTACGGAAGCGAAACGCAGGAGAAAGTGAGAGATTACGAACTACAGGGGTTAACTGTGTCAACATGTTTAATTATACCTCTGAGTGACCCTTTAACGTTCCCAAGACTTCGTAACAGTATTATACGCTCACTAGAATATACTGTATAAATTCCGCGAAGTTCCGTCTTAAAACGAAAGAGTTATACTCAAATTCGTATGAGAAGGGTTAAAAGCGTCAATAATGAAAGTTAAGGCTTTCTGTATAATTAATAAATAAACCGGGGACTTAACAACGCGGGTAAATAACACGAGGCCCCTATCGGTAAATAACCGAGGGCCAAACCGCAAAGTTACCCCTTCAAACCCGAAAGGTCAGGTAAATCATTACGAAAGATTTCGTTATTAATTACCAGGATTTCGTAATCATTTCAAAAGATTTTAAAAATCTGAAAAACAGGCTTCACGCGACCCGCATTGCATGTTGGTTAAGTTGAGGCGGGCCGCGAGCCTCCTATTATACGCGCCTGATATTTGAATATCAGGCGACCCGCATTAAAATGGCATGGAACTCCCATGCGGGCCGCATTAGACGCCCAGATGCAGAATGCTTGTAACTACTTGCCTTTTGGAGCATTTGAACGACCAAACATCAATCAATGAGGCATGGGTGCCCTCTACTCGACCCATAACACTCTAGGCCACCTGCCCATCATCCATGGTCACTTATAGACCAATGTGTGATGATCTTGGAGCTTGGTTTGCACTATAAATAGGCATACTTGTTCACAACTTAGAACACACCTCAAAAACTCATTCATCTGATCATTCCAAGAGCTCTAAAGTGTTCCTCTGTGTTCTTAAGTCTTGCCTTAAACTTCTGTAAGTGATCTAACCCTTGTGGTTTCACATTTCCATAGTTATAGCCTAAAAACACAACCGTCGTAACTAACGGTTGTCATTGCAATAACTTACAAATGGTTCAGTCTTATGACGAATCAAAAGTGGTTATGAGATGGTATTTATGTGGGTAGTAAACCTCTAAAAAGGTTCCCCCTGATCACCACTCTAACTATGTCAAATATCGAGTCAAACGTGCGGTTAAAAAGTCAACAGAAAGCTATTTTAGCGATTTATGCATAATCTGTAATGTATATGTTATGGAACCTGTTTTGACAATCATAAAACATGATAATAAGTATATAAACTTGTTTGCGCTCGTTTGAATCGACCATTTGCTATATTGAACCGGTTCGGAGCCGAATGTCGCAAAAGTTTGACTTTTGCTTTGACTCCAGTTCTGACCCGTTTTAGTGAGGTATAAATATACCTTAGGACTCTCTTAGGACCAGGTCACATGTCGGTATAAACCTCTGTGATCGGTTCATGAGTTATCCGAGTCTTTTGCGCATTTCCGTCATTCGCCTAAAAGTTGACCGTAACGGCCTTTTAAAATTAAAACGAGTATTTCGGACACATGAACAGACCAAAACCTTGCTTATTAAATTATAAGCATGTCCTTAAAGTTTCACGTCAATCCGAGGTCTAGAATGAGAGTTATGCTAATTAGCGCAATTTAAATAAACTTTAGTAATTAACGGCGCAAATAGCATAACGCCTATCCAAACCAAGATTTCGTCACCAAATCTTTTACCCACTGTTATAAATTAATATTTTGGGAATTTTAAAGATTTTTAATAATTTTTACCTCGCTCATAACCTACGGTTATGGCTACGGTTCGGTAAATACCGAATATGCCCTTTTCGGCCAAAACATGAGTTCTACAAGGTCTTTTGACCCGATTCTAGTTGCTACTGATTTTAAATAATAAATAAAGTATTTTAAGCTTTATAAACTGTTCGGGAAACTTAGATTTCCTGTAGAACTCGAAAAGCCCTTTTTAAAGTCTTTAAGATGACCGAAAAGCCCCTACGGGGCATAATACTAACTTAAACTCGTTACGGGCATCACGGAAGGTATCCTACTGATACCACAACCCATTTATGGCATATTGACTTAGGAAATAAGCGTACGACTCTCATGGTTAACCGTTTCGCCTATTGCGCGCACGGTTCGGCTTATGAAACTAGTTTTCATAATTTAGCCGATACGGGTCAAATTATATTATTTGAACCCCAAAATCCAGAGTGTGAACCATTAACCCATATAAAACAAGTCTCTGAACTTGTTGGGTCAGAATCACACTCCATTCTCGGTTTTCGCCTTTCACGCGATTAAACCATATATATATATATATATATATCGGAACCAACCGGTCTAGGCTACGGCCATTATAACGACCCGTTAGGATTCTAAGAGGTTAATTAAAACCTTCGTTCCAGATTAGGAGCCCCAGTAAAAGCTATCGGTGATTTAATCCAAAATAAGGAAATATACTTGCAAAGGTAAATACTTTAACTTATTTCCCCTATATGGGCTTGGGTTACGGTATATTAATACCGCTTGATTGAGCATTATATTCTTCCATCGCTTAGGTGGTTAATTAAATAATATGATCGGCTCATTTAAACAGTTTTGTTGCTTATAAGCCTTTGGGGGGTTTAATGACCGTTGTCCCGGATATCCTTGGCATCATTTTACGAAATGGCCACGACCATCGACATCCCGGTGTAGGAGTACACCCGGTATAAAGTGTCGACATTAAATTAAAATACGTAGTCGTTGGTTTTTATACTACGGTTTTACGCAAATGTGGTGTGTCTATAAATCTTTAACCCGGCACGACCCGGGCTACTGAACGCATAAAAGAACATGTAAAACGTTCACAAGATTTTATTATAATTTTCCCAAGTTATAAAAGAGTTTGTGCCTTGTGCATTCAAATCAATTTTAATAAACATTTTCAAATGTGTCAGTTGAATGTATTTACCAGTGTAAACTGACGTATTTTCCCCAAAAAGATTAAGTGCAGGTACCTAGACGTAAATTGGCTGGTATTAGCTCCCTAGCGTCGTGATAAGTCTCGCAAGCTTGATTGCAGTATCTGATGGAACAATACTTTATGTTTATTTACGATCCACTGTGGATATAATCAACCCCTGTAATACATTTTGATATTTCAACCAGAGGTTGAAGTTTATATATTTATCTTATGCTTCCGCTGTGCATTATATAATTGTGTGGTTTGACTATATTGTTGCCAACATCGTCACGGTAATCCCCCACCGGGCCCACCGGTGAGACACGTGGAAATCGGGGTGTGACAGCTGTCATTTAAATAGATACCACGGGATTTCCTGCCTCGCGGCTCTGGACCGGGTCAAACCGGGGCTCTAGTAACGGCATTCCCTCTCATCGTATTTCCAGGAGATCTGTCCCCCAATCTCTTGGATCCTATTCCCAGTATCCATTAGTTCTTCACCAAAGCGAAGTTCAGCCGTATTCTCGTTACTTATTGGTAAAGGTTCTGAATTGAACTGAGGAAAAAGCTTATAGGGATGGTTTTGTAGCTGTATTTCATTAGTCAACCATTCGTCTATTTGCGAGTGGATTGAAGGGTTTGGAATAGCTGGTTCTAAGTTCATTGGTAGTTGGGTTTCAAAAGAGTGAATAAAAACATTTTCACTATCAGGCTTAATAGTATTATAGCTTGCCATTATAAAATCTAACTTTTCTTGAGATGGTAACCCCTCAATTTGCCTAGAGCTTTACCCAATTTCCATTTTCTTAGGCTTGGGTTTCTCGAGAGGTAAAGTGTTGAATTCTATAGGTTTTTCTATGTCTGGTATATACCTATTGAAATCTCTGGAAACCTCTATGCTTACCGGATAGAGATTTAAATTCTGAAGGGCGTCAGACAAGTTACTCATGCTGTTTAACAAAATACACACAATTACTAAGTTAAAATTTATAATAAAATTTTGCAAAAAAAACTTTTAAATATTATTTTATATTGGGTAACTACCAAAACAACGGAAATTTAAAACACACTAGGTTTTATTTGTAAATTTATTTATTTACTGAATAAAGCTTCTAGACTGTAGATAATAAAGGTATTAAAACTTGGGTCAAATTATTTAAGGATTTGCATCAATTGCTATATTGGCTAGCATATAAAGATCTGCCCATACTGTATACAATTAGTCAGATAATAAAACACATAATCATAAAATAGCAATTAGAAATTCCTAAGTATTTCTCAATTACTTTAATAGGCTAAAATCAATAGTAAGCTTAATCAGTGGCTCTGATACCACCTTTTTCTGTCACGGCCCCCGACCCGGTTTGACCCGTTTCAGGAGCCGCGGGACAGAAATCCCGTGGTATTTAAATTTAGGCGACAGCGGAAGTCTTTTTAAAACAGGATCTTTCAATATTAAAACTGCCCGTTTATATAATCTAGGGATAAAACCTAGTAATTTACAATAAGATGATTTCACTGGGAAATCTTTATTTTACAAAATATGTTTCTTTATTTTATCATGAGCCACTTTCTTAAGCTTGTAGTGCTTCACGGCACTTTTCCTGGATCATAACAGATCACCTGAAACATGTTTGAAAAAGGTTTTGTCAGCGGGAAAATCCTGAGTGAGTTCATTCAGGTTTTATAAAATGACTCTTAGTTATAAAATTACAGCATAAGAGCGATTACAATGGTTTATATCTTATTTTTATCTGGCACTATGTCACAATGGTGACATGTCACAATGGTGACGATGGTCATACCACTATTAGGTCAATGAACCCAAATAGTGATGATTATCCCTAGTAGGTCAATGAACCTAACTGGGAGAAAATTAGTAATGTGCACAATACCCAACTTGCCAATGATTCAAGATATCCACGACTTAGTCCCTGTAATTATAACTTTTGAAAATAATTTGGAGTATTGTAAAACAGTTGATAAAAAGAGAATGACTCACAAACTGTAATAAAATAGAATGGACTCACAAACTGTGATAAAAGAGAATGGACTCACATTGCAGATTTAACGAGCAGAGTATAAGCCTACTGATTAGCTTTGATTAACCTAATTTAATTCACAATACACACAAACGGGGTTAGTAACCAATACAACAGTTACGTCAATTCACGAGATTAAACCCTCACAACGATTAACAAAGTGCAATACTTTAACAATTCAGCGTATTCACAACGAATGACAGAGTATAGTCCGAGTTCGAACAGCACTCAAACATTCAAGTCAAAATCACGATGAATAACAAAGTATAAACTCAATTTGAGCAGCACTCAAACAATCGTTGGATAGTTTCAATCGATCGGACGTTGAATTGTAATAGCGATCGAGTTATTACCCTGTTTTGCGGCAGCGTTCGTGAATTGTGTGTGTTTATGACTGATTATACGATATCTCAGTGTGCATAACGAATTTCTTCGTCGTTTTAGTGCCAGAATTCAAGTCCAAACCTCTACTATTTATACCCCAAAAATCGTCCCCTTCGCGCCACGCGAAAGGTTTCCTTGTGCGTGTCGCGTGGCGCAAGAGACCCTAATCTAGCATAGGGTGGGTTCGTGTCCAAGTAGGTTAGCTGAGTTGACAATTCGATTGATTTTACATTCTACAGCAAAATTTGAAGATACCCAACTTGCCAATTATCAGCTAGGGTTTACCCCCCCCCCCCCCCCCGAGTTTTAGGGGCCCTGATCCTGATTCCGATTGTTATGAAAATTTTAGGGTTTATGTGGAATTACTTGGGTTTCTCAATTAGGGTTTTCTCAATAGATAATTTAGTGAGAGTTGTTACAGGCGTGTTCAGTGAGCACGGCCCCGTGTTCAGGCTACTGTAAATGCAAACTAAACTAAAGTGCAGAAAAATGTGAGCGCGTTTTAAAAAGGTTTTGAGAAACTGATTAGGCCGTCGATTTTAAGCTTTCTTAAAATCCTTGTGTCCCCGACAACGGCGCCAAAAACTTGATGCGTGTTAGTGTGTATATATTTTAGGTGTATATTTTAAGCCTTTTTTACACTTTTTTTTTTGCCAAGTTTTAAATTTATAAAACACGATATTTACTAACACTAAACACACATATGGGCAAGTGCACCCATCGTGGACGTAGTATAGTGTTGGTAAGATACCGAGGTCGTCCAAGGACACGAGAGCTTTTAGTACCGGTTTATCCTCAACGTCTAATCAAATCAAAATGTTAGAAAAAGGTTTTAAAACTAAGAAAATAAAACTAACTAAAATGCTGAAAAAATAAAAATAAAAATAAAAACAGATAGACAAGATGAATCACTTGGATCCGACTCGTGTGTTAGTATAACCTTTGATTATTTTCGCACTTTTGCACTTGTTTAAGAGATTATCTTAGTTATTGTAGTAGGCCCCTCTTTTGAAGGTGACGTTACCCTCAACCCAGTAGTTTGAGTCAGCAAGGATACAATCCTAAAGGGTCGGATTATTGAAAGATAATTAATTAAGTTATTAATGCAAATTATGGCAGTCCCCTCTTTTGAAGGTGACGTTACCCTCGACTAAGTAGTCTGAGTCAGCAGGGATACAGTCCTAAGTAGCCGGGTTATAGTATTAATAGTAGTTTAACTTATGAGGGGATCAAAGAGTTTGGACCTCCGCCATCCAATACCTTTGGGTATTGAAGGAGGTCCTATTAAATTTGACCCAGGTCCCTTGTAGGATCTCTAAACGCTGAACAACGGCAAGACTCTTACCAAACCGTTCCCTTAACCCCCGACCAGGTAGCCAACATACCTCCATATAGACCGTGGAGATATGAATGGAGAAAATCTTTTATTTTATATAGACAGTAAAATAATGCCAAGACACCACGGACAAACGATAAGGAAGAATCACCTTCAACATAAGAAACTAGTTATTAAAGTCATTAATACAAAACCAATTAAAAAGTGCAAAAGATTAAAAATAAAAAGTATTATACTAAACACTTGTCTTCACCAAGTGATGTAAGAGACTTAGGCAAACATGGCCTTGATTGTCAAGAACTCTTACGATCAATCTTGGATCCCGAGACGACTCACACACTCTATGATGGACAATGGATGATGGTGGTGGATGATGGTGTTCTGATGGTGGTGGGTGGTGGGTGAAGTGTGAGAGAGGTGGTGTGCCTAGGGATGAGTTGAAATGGCTCCAAGCACTCCTATTTATAGGCTGAACAGAAGCCTGGGCACGGCCCCGTGCCTGTCTGACACTCTCTCTCTTCATTAATTGTAATTCGCAATTACAATAAATGCGCCTGCAACACTCTGACCACGCCCCCGTGTCCGCTGGGCACGGCCCCGTGGTGGGCAATAGAAGCTTCTATAGGTTTGTCTTTTCTGCTGCTTCTTGGGCACGGCCCCGTGCTCGCTGAGCACGGGGCGTGTTCAGTCTTCTGGCTTCTTTGTTTTGCTCGGGAGGATGCTTTCGAGGGGTCGGGCAATCCACTTTTGTTCCTTTTCTTGTATTTATGTTAGATTTGCTGTCTTTTGGGTTTTTTTTGTTAATTTGAGCTCATTTAATCCTGAAAATACAAAAGGAAGACAAAAGCACACTTTTTCCAACATTAGTACTAAAAAGGGTTAGTTTTATGCCACAATTGATATAATTTATATGTTGTATTTTGCGCGTATAAGTTTGCGGTTGAATTCTATAGGAAAAGAAACCGGAACGTCAAGTGGACAAGCCGGTGGTGACGCGCGTTTGAAGGGTGTGCTTTGAAGGTATGTAACTTGTCCCGTTACATTATGTAAATTGATATTGTAGTCATTCAAAGTCATGTTTTAGAATAAAGTTTTGTATTAGTAGAAGTGATGTTGATCACGACTTAATTGAACGAGTCAAATCTAGAGTAGGAGATGTTTGGTTGTCGTTGAAATGGTGGACACTATAAAGCAGCTAAATGGATCAATTTGATATATTTGTCGAATTGGTAATTGGAGGGTATTGAATGATAAATTGGAAAATTGGATTACGAGAGCGTAAACCATGAAATTGGTAATGAAACGCTAGTAATCGTGAACCTCGGAAGATGGGTGAATATTCCTTGTAATCATAAAAATGTTAGTGTTGGAAGTATGGTGCAAACTATGTGGATCGAATAAACACAATAGTGATTTTAGTCATTCAGTCCGTAAACTCAATTTTTGGTAAAATAAATGTAATAGACGCGTCGGTAATTAAATTACAGACGCATAGGAAAAAGAATCGCCTAAAACGGACCTTTGGATCAAAAGTTATGAACGTTTGAAGTTTGATTTGCGAAAAACGGAGCTGGGCAGGAAATGCAGGTCTTAAACCTGCACCTGCTGGAAAACAGGGTCCCCCGCAGCACGCGACAGGAACCAGTCAACCTGGCGTGACATGCGAGAGCCCTCGCGGCACGCGAATGATTTAAAAGGGTCTGTCGCGTGGCGCGACAGACTAAATTCTGAAATTTTATTTTTGATTGTTTGATTCTCGAACTTGTTTATGCGTATTTTAACGATGTCAAAACTAACATATAACGTGGGTTTGACACTAGGTGATGTTGGACTCAATCCGGATAGCGATCAAGCATGTTTTCAAGAACCGAACACAAACTTTTAAAGCTTCCGCGATTAATTAACCTTGTTAAAGACAATGTTCATGTTGTAGATATTTAACTTGTCGTTTTTAAACGTTTAAACTAGATGGTTGGTTAACTTAGTTATTATCACTATAAACTCCTACTATTTCGTTTAATATATGAAATGGTAATTTTGTTTTAAAAAGTACTATAATTTATGATAAAATATTAAATAATCAACACGAGTGTTACAGTTTGGTATTTTGCTTATATGAATATATTTTTTAGTCTATGTTTAATAAGTAAATTGTTTACTATCCACATGGCTTCACAAGATATAAAGGAACGATCATCTAGGCAGAACTAATTGCATAAACAATTTGTTTTGAAATTGTTTATGAAGTCAGTATGTTGGTTAGCATGTAATTACTTATACCTATAATTAATTTGATACTTTCGGATAAAAAGACTCCTTTCGCATTTCAAATGAGGCAATTTCCATTAGTTATATGTTTCGCGATGTCAATCAAGAAAAGCTAAGGACAATCACTATCCAGGGTTGGTTTTTACTTGAAACAACCCGTTTTCACGCATGGTCATTGGACGTCGCTTTATCAAGAGTAAAAATCAGAGATGGAGTCATTTCTTTCAATTCAGTGAAATTTAATATTTACATTAGTAATTGAGCATTTCTTTAATTTAAAAAATTATGTCAACAATGTTAAATAAAATATTTTATTGTGACATCAACCGTGTAGTATTATCTACAAGGAGAGTTAGTGTCTGTTTGGCAATATCTGAATGGTAAAGTGCTGAACCAGTAAGAGATCTGAACCATTAAGAGTCAGTATAATGCTCAACCGTTCAGAGACAAATATCTGACCAATTCAGATTAGAGATCTTAACCATTCAGACTTTTTATAATACTTAATCATTCAGAGGCAAATGTCTGAAACATTCAGACATCTGCTCACGAAACAAATGGCCTGAACCATTAAATGTTAAACCAGTAAAAAGTCTAAACTATTAAGAGGTCTGAACCATTAAAAGACTCATTAATACCTAAACAAATATCCCCTTAACCTATTATCTAAACACAACAAATACAAGAGTCGGCGGCAATAGTGCCTCCAATTGATTGGAGGAAAGGGGCGGCAAGGGGAATAGTGTCAGGCATCTGCCTGACACTTCCCTATTGGCCCAATTAATTTATAATTTTATCCCCGTTTTAAAATTATGATTTTGTCATACGTTCAAAATTACGTTTTTGTCCCCAGTTAAAAATATATATACTCTTTTGCCCCTAGCTCAAAATTACGATTTTGCCCTCGGTAGAAAAAAAATACGATTTGACCCTCCGCCAAAATTACGGCCCCAGTTCAAAATAAAAATATGTTTTCCCCTAGCTAAAAATTACGATTTTACACCAGTTTATTATTTTACACCCACTTTAAAATTACGTTTTTGGCCTCCAGTTTAAAATAATCCCCCTTAAAAATAAACGTATGCTTTTGCCCACCGCTCAAAATTACGATTTTACCCTCATTTCAAAAATATGTTTTCGTCCCCAGTTCAAAATAAAAATATGGTTTCCCTTCAAAATTATGATTTTACCCCCAATTAAAAATAAATTTACGTTTTTACTCCCAGCTAAAAATTTCAATCTTACCCGCGGTTCGATTTACCATTTTGCTCCGTTTAAATTTACAGTTTTGCCATTAGTTTTTCCCCTTAAAATTACGATTTTGCCATCAGTTCAAAGTTATGTTTTTACCCCCACATAAAAATAAATTTACGCTTTTACTTCTAGCTAAAAATTCCAAATTTTCCATCGGTTCAAATTTACGATTTTGCCCCGTTTAAATTTACATTTTTTCCATTAGTTTTTTTTTCTCACAGCCAAGTTACGATTTTGCTCTCAACTTAAATTTACATTTTCTCTATCGTTTTTGTTTGTTTTCCTGGTTACATTACAATTTTGCCTCCAGTGAAAATTACAGTCATGCCGGCAGCTGCCTGCGACTCCCTCATTGGTTCATTTAATTTAGGATTTTATCCCTGAATGAAAAATATGATTTCGCCCTCAGTTCAAAATTACGTTTTTCCCATCGTTTAGTTTTTTTAGCAAAACTAAAAAACTTTTTTTTAATTGGTTGACTCCGTTTAATTTTTTTCGGTATCAAGGAGCTGTCTAACACTCGCTCATTATTCCTGAAAAATTACAGTTTTGCTATGAGCAGAAAATTACGGTCTTATCATCGTTTTAGTTTTTTTTCCTAACAAAATTATCGTAGTGTTTTTTTAATTGATTGGAAATTATTCGGCTATCGCCTCGCAACGCGGACGGGGAAACTAATAGTTATGCCCACATTTACAAAGTGTAAGGGGCTGTTTGGTAGCCTCTTAATGACCATTCAGATGCTACCTCTTAATGGTTTAAAACCTCCGAATGAATAAGAGGTAACCTCAAGTCTGAATGGTTAAGAGGTAACCTTTGAATGGTAAATCATCACATGTCACATTCTTCTACCTTCTCATTGGTAAAATTCTTAATGATTCCATTAAGAGGTAGCCTTCTTAATGACCATTCAGAGTCTAACAAACAACCCTAATCTTAAGATTTTTATCTTGTTCCCTAGGGTAAAATTTGTACCAACAAGTACATTTCACATTCGACGCATAATCTCAGCTCAGCTTTGAGAGCATAAATAAGGTACGGTACTCTGTCTCCGATCCTAGGGTTTCGTCTTTCTTTACTTCTTTCTCCTACGTTACTCTCAACATATACCAACACTTAGGGTTTGAATTTTGTGTTTTTTGATATAAATTAGCTTTATTCATAGTTAATTGTTACTGATCTGATCTGATTACACTACACTCTGAAATATGAAAGAACAAACGGATGATCTGTTGTTGAATGTTAAGAAGTCTACTGTCACTGTTGATTCTACTTCAACTGATGTGAAAATTGATGATGTGATGGTAGATGTTGTCAGTGATGTGAGTGTTGATGATCATGGTGTTAGTAGGGTTGATTTGGAGGGATCCGAGAGAAAAACAGTGACTCACGATAAGGTTACGGAAGATAGTGATGATCGGGTTGTAAATTTGGAGAAAGTTGAGGTGGTGGTGAGTGAGGAGGGTGTGAAGGGAAGTGTAGAGGTTGTTCGAGAGAATGTGGAGACTGCGAACGGGTCGGATTGTGACGATCAGAAGCCTGGAAATGGGTCGGTTAATGGAGATTCTAAAGTGGTTTTTGAATCGTCAAGTAAAGAGGTTGAAGCTGGTGGAGGAGACGTTGAGGTGAGGGAATTGGTTGTGGTAGTGGCTGATGGAGATCATGTGGTGGAAGAGAAAACTCAAAAGGAGACCGAGGTTTTAGATTCTTTAAAGATTCCGGAGTCAACAGAGAATGAAGATGGAGTTGACCAAACAAACATAGAGAGTTTACAGGCAACAGTTGAAGCTACAACAAATGATGCTAAAAAATCTGGAAATGGTGATTCCAAAGTGGCTGTTGAGATTCAAGATTCCAGAAAGATTCCGGAGTCTGAAGATTCCAAGATGGATGATGAAAATGTTGTTGAAAATTTGGATCAGAAAGCTGAAGTTAAACAAATGAGCAAAGACGAAAGTTCACAACCAACAATAGAAGTTAGAACAGATAGTGTTTCTGAAGATTCTAAGATGGATGATAAATCTCAAATTTTTGAAGGAGAAATTGCAGTAAAAGATATAAAGGAGGATTCGGAAAGAAGCTTGACGAAGGAGACCGCTGAACAACCTACAAGGTCGGTTGAAGAAGTGGCTGAAGGAGATCATGTGATGGATGTTAAGACTGTAAATTCATCAAAGATTTCACATGCAGTTACTATGGCTAGTCTTGGATTAGAGGACGATGATGTGGTGGTTGTAGATGAGGTTTTAGAAGGGAAAAAGGAAGCTCGAGATAGTGTTTCTGTGGAACTGAGTTTGGCTTGTCCTGATTGTCAAAGTTTATCAGCTGAGGTAGTTAATGCAGGAACATGTGAAGTTGACCAGAAAGTTGAAGTTGACTCAACAATAGTAAATGATGAAGTTGCTGCATGCAGTAAAGCTGATGATGTGACAACTACTCATACGGAACCGGATTCCCATGTGCAAGTTTTTACTGACGGTGGGATTTTGATCGAAAATCAGAGCATGAAGGACAATGATGTGGTAGATAGCTCTAAACCTGATGAAGTTGCATACACTGAACCAGAATCCTCTATCGATAAGATGACACCTAGCTTTGCTAATAAAGTTGTAGAAACAGACATGAAGCCTGCAACTATTGGTGGTGATTTAAATAATATTCAAGAACATCAAGATTCCGCAGTAGGAGTTCCAAGCACCGGTGAGCCCCAAACTTATGACACACATGTTGTTTTACCTGCAAACACAGAGTTTTCATATGAAGAAGCTCAGATGGATAGAGGAGAGGATGCAGGGATGGACATTGATGAAGTACTCGCATGGAAAGATGAAATACCATCTGTACAAGAAGACGAGCAAAAGGCGGACCCCACTAATCTTTCACATGTTGAAAAGCAAGAAACAGAATCAAGTAGAATACAAGGTATAGACAAATCTGCAAGTGTAAACTCGTTTGAGCCCGATAAACTTGTGGACTATGTGAGACTGCTTGCAACGGTTCAATATGGTGAAGGTGATAAAACGGAACTCACAATGGCTAAGGCTCAGTTATCATCGTATGATCGGTTTAAAGGGCATCGTCAACTGGCCGAGTTTCAGTTATTTGGAGATTTGTTGGAAGCTGAACAAGTAATTAAAGATGAAACATATTCCGAAGATGGTTCGAAAAAACGAAAGGCTCTTGATTTCATATCTGATGGTTTAGAGAAACGACCGACTCTGCATACAGAAACAGTGGCGGCTGATCACTTAGCCGGAAACAATGTTTCTGTTCAAAATCCGGGACCCACCCAAATGGGCAATGAAGCAGATATGCTATCACAACTTCACTTGGCTGCACAGGATCCAATGAAGGGACACAATTTTGTAAATACCATAATCCCGCTTTTTAAAGGTCACCGAGCAGCTGTTTTGAGCAAGTCTAGGAAGCGAAAAACATCAAATGAAAACGAATCTGACGAGTTTGAATTTGTTGATGTTAATGATTCTTATTGGACGGACAGGATCATTCAGAACCATCCTGAAGAGCAGGCGCTGCAAGAGAATCTGAATGGAGGTGGAGTGCATCAAATGGTGGCTTATGAACAAGAAAAACCACCTGTGAAACCGGCGCGTAGATCAAACAAAAAACGTTTTTTTAGTAGTAACCATGAACTAGAGGCGAATGAACAATCAGAGCTCATAAAGAGGAGGCAGCAAAATTTGGCAACAGAAGTTTTGATGAGGTTTGCAGATGGAAGTTACTTCCCTTCAGAAATACATTTAAATAAAATGTTTAGACGGTTCGGGCCGTTAATGGAGTCAGAAACCGAAGTCGATAGGCAGAGTGGTCGGGCTCGAGTGGTGTTTAAAAAGTGTTCTGATGCGGAAATTGCCCATAGTAGTGCTGGAACATTTAACATTTTTGGTTCCATCGGTGTTCATTATGAGCTTAATTACACACCATTGATCTCATATAAGCCATTACCCCTGCCATTGACACAAGGACAAGATCAACCACATGCACGGTAATTCTTTCCAGCCAGCTTCTGGTAATTTACTGTTATATATCTTTTAACAACAAAAAAAAGTTAATATCGAATTACCCCTCCAAATACTTCAAACCTTAGATTTACCCGTTTCATAAAATAACCATATAGGGGTGTTCAGATTCCATTGAAACTGACCGAACTGTCCAAACTGAGGCAAGTTGGGCCGGTTTGAGATTCAAATGGTTTGTTCAAGGCTCGGTTTTTGCGGTTTGGTGGGTTTAACGGTTCGGTCCGGTTTGAGACTTGGTACCAGCCGCGTAACCCAAACCGGCCTTTTAACCTTTATTAATTATATATTTTTTTCATTTTTGGGATGTGTAGTCATGTATATTATAGTCGTAAACCATTTTTAGCATTTTGAAATTTTGAATACTAACCAATGATTTTTTTTAAAAATTAGATACATTGGTTAAAACCGTCAAACCACCCAGCCAACCATACCAGTTTTTGTCGTTTGGAACTGTAGTTAGTGCTTTGACCCAATTTTTTTTGCAAACTCGGTTGCACTGGACCATGAATACCCTTAGGACCATTATACCCTTTTCTTTCTTCTTAAAATCCGAACTCTACAAGTTTTAAGGGTAGGGTACAAATGTCATAAACTTGAAAATGGGTATATTTGATATTATGATTTTTTTTTTTGGTAAATATGATATTATATCAATTATCAAGTTTAGAAGGTACCAAATATGTGATTTCTTATGTTAACATAAAGCATAACATTTATATAACATGACACGATTCACATTTCAGCTGATGAAAACAAGATATACAACGACCCGTGCTCGTTAACCAGGGCTATGAGTGTACTGTTGTATGAGTATCCTATAAAGATTCAACCGGTGATGAGAGTTATCATGTCTATGGCTTATCTCTTCTTGTGAGCAGCTGTTACTTTAAGGAACTCTTTGATTTTTTTGAGGTTTTGCCCATAACAAAAGTCTGCATCTTCTGGAGCTACAATGAAAGGCAAGTATTTGTATTTGTACCAATGTAACTTGTTTATGTTTGAAAGCCTGCCTCAACGAATTACCGAGGCCAAACTTTATTCTAGATTAGTTTTAGCATGAGTTGTTATCTTTATAACTATTTTTATCGCGAGTTTGCTAAAGCGCGTGTGGTTCCTGTTCAAGTAGATTGTATTTTGCGCAGTAATAGATTTGTTTGTGTTGCCATAATGCCATCTAGGAGCCTTGAGCGTAGTAGGGATGCCAAAATGAGCATATCTGACGGGTCGGATAATTGCCTTTTTAAATAGCCCAATGGGTTTGTTTGGGTTGGGTCGATCCACCAAGATTTTCTCTTTCCAAATAGAATACTGTAATAGTGAATTATTTTAAGATTAAGACAGCTATATTGTTAAATAAACAATCTAGTCAGGAGGGTTGTAAACATTAATAACACTTTTGGATTACTTTTACATGTTGGCCTGATTGAAGATAAAACCAGCCTATTTGACCCGGATTTGATAGGATACTTTATTTTGATATTAGCCAAATTAGTTTGTATTTAGAGTAAATTACAAAATCATCCTTTATATATATACCAAATTTCAAAACTCGTTCTTAGCTTTTAAATTTGACGGGAATCATACTTAATGTTTACAAATCTTGCACGTTACATCATTTGGCCCTAACCCGGTTAATTTTAGATGTTATGTTAGGTCATGTGCAAGGCACATGAGGGGAGTTTAGTCTTTCCCTCCATTTATATCATCCCAAACCCTCTTGCCACCACCACCACCACCACAACCAACTTTTATTCACACCCTAGGCCACCATATAGCTCATTAGTCACCTAAAGTAGGATTTGAAACCAGATTACAAAACTAGGGCTATCATATCTTACCAGCCACCACTACCACCAGCCGCCCAAGCATTAGCTTGTTGCCATTCCGTTCAAAAACCTAGTCGTCGTCTTCATCTATATCGCAACTATTCGTCGGGAATCGTGTTTGTGGCCGAAACCCTACCTCACCAGAATAGCGACCTTTCCCCTTTTTGCCATCTGGTTTGGTTATAGTCATTGTGAGTCGACCATAGTACCATCGAGAAACGCCATCGTTGCCAGGGATTTATGGCGGAACCTTAGTAGTCGTTGTTACTCGCGAACTGGTCATGGTGGATGTGGTGATGGTTGAAGGGTTCGTGGTGGAACCCTAATCCCTGGTGTGTGGTGGCAAGAGGTGCCGGTTGGTGCAATGGTGGATGTGGTGGTGGCAGGTCGTGGTTGTCGGGTGGTAGTGTACGTGGCTGGTGGTGGCGGTTTTTGCTGATGGTGGCGGTTTTTGCTGATGGTGGCGGTGGTGGATGGTGATGGTTGGTTGGTTATAGTAGGACCTGATTTAACAATAAAAGTTAACTGGGTTAGGGCCAAAGGATGTAACGTGCAAGATTTGTAAACATTAAGTATGATTCCCGTCAAATTTGTAAACATGACAATTTCTGTAATTTACTCTTGTATTTATAAAAGAAAAAAATGGAACTTAAATTGTGGGTGTTCATTATTCAAATCAGACTTAAGTCGCCGTAAAATTGGATCGGTTACAAATCAAGCCTGCTCCTCTCATCTCGAATTTACAAACCAAGCCGAATATTGAGCTCTAGTTTGACTTGGTTTTAAACCGAGCTAGCTCGGTTGGGTTTGTCTCGCTTACGGTGTTTGGTTTAAGTTGAAGTGAGTTTCTGAATCATAGAGAGGACAAACATTAGTTTTTGCAAAGCCAAGTGGGTTTCCCAGAGGAGATACCCTTAAGCCTTTGTAAACCAAGTGAGAAATATTTAAGATTTTCAAATAGCCTGTTTTTTTAACGAACTCTTTGATCCTTTCGAGGTTTTGCCCATACCAATAGCCTGCATCTTCTGGAGCTACAATGAAAGGCAAGTTTTTGTATTGTACCAATGTAACTTTTTATCTAGATTAGTATCTAGCACGCATTGTTATCTTTATAACTATTTTGATCGCGAGTCTGCTAAATCACAGGCAGTTCCCCTTCTGATAGATTGTATTTTGCGCAATAATAGATGTGTTTGTGTTGCCGTAATGCATATAGGAGCCTTGAGCGTAATAGGGGTGCCAAAATGGGTATATCGAACGGGTTGGATAATAGGTCAAAATGGTTTTGGTAATTAACTTTATAGCCTTTTTAAATGACCCCATGGGTTTGTTTGGGTTGGGTATGCCCACCAACATTTTCTCTTTCCAAATAGATTACTATAATGATGAATTGTTTAGATTAAAAAAGCTACATTGGGTTGGGTCAACCCACCAACTTTGATCCAGTGACCAATGGCTATACTTCTCAGTTGACACAGTTCTCAAAAAGCCAATAGACTCAACAAATACTCATGCCGCTTACGTTGCTGACCTCCCAACTGACCACTTAGTTGCTCACCCCGCTTGACCAATCAGTAGCTCGAGGCTACACACTTCGCTCAACCACTTCTCAAATCTTAAACCAAGTTTTTCAATCTGAAAAATCTCAACAGAAATTTAAGTCGCTCACGCCGTAGACCATTCCGGATCGACCTCATAATCGCGCTCAAGTTATGCGTCCTGAACCAATTTTTTGTTTCAAAATCATTAGATTGTAATAAACTTTTGAAATGATGTAGATTGTTCGTGAAGAATATATATACACATAACCACATATTTCAAAAATGAGAATACAAATGAATTAGGTTAAACAACCTATGGTCACACATTTGAAATGCATTCCTTATTTTCATAACATTAAAAGTATGAGCATGTGATACAAATGCCATATATACATTCCCCACATCATACAAGTTGATTTGCAATCTCTCAGGTCATCAAGAGCATACACGTCATTTTCTATACATAACACAACAAAATGCAAATAAGTTGTGTGTTTAAATCATGCTTAATCTAACTTAAAATTAACTAAATTCTTAGAAAGCTTATAAACATATGGTTTAAAAAGAATTACACACTGACACGCAATTTCTACGGTATGTCCATATTGCAAGTTCTGGTCCACATCTTTGAGAAATTACATTCATGGTCCTTGAAGTGATGAAAATTAAAGTTTTTATTTTATTGTTATGAAATCACCAAAATAGAAATCTACTTGAAAAAACAAATAAACTAAAACTAAATTCTAAAGTAAACTCACCCCCTTTAGGGGGTAATTTGGATATATATAAATAAGTAAAATATAATCTTATTTCTTGATATTTAAGCCATTTTATCATTTTAGTCTTAAAGGTTTTATTTATTGTTTGTGGTTCAAAAAGTTTTTAACATTGCCACTTTAGTCCAATTGACTTAACACTATCCATTGATTTGTTATTTCTCATATTATTTTAATTAAAGCTTTAAATCCACTCTATTTGTGTAAAAACCCACCAAACCCCCACCCCCACCCCCACACTCTCTCTAGTGTCTCTAAAAACCCACTATCACCCACCTCTTTCCGGTAGCCACTCTCTCCGACAACCACTGCATGACCGTCACATATTCACACGCTCACATCTACAATTTAAACAGAGTGAAACCCCAAAACGGTAGGTTTGCTTCACTCCTATATCATAAATCAATCTTCCAAACGTCTTGCACCCTGCCTTCTTCAACAAACTAGTAATATTAACATCAGTGGCGATGATAGCTTCAAAACCCTCGGGTCAGTGATTGGCTACATCACTTCCAAAACACACAAAGCTGCTATACATAATCTACTTCACAGATCTGTAAACCAAAGCATCAAGTTTCGATCCAAATGAACTTCCCACCAAATGGTTAGCTAAACGTTCAGTACGTTTACAACCCTACAAATACTCCATGCCAATACTCATCTCAAATATCTTGGGTTTACCACTGAGATTCAGGTTTGGTTACCATCCTTAGTCACTTACGTTGTGTTCCCGAGTTTACTAAAGGAAGGAAAACAAAGAAAGTGGAAAATGTTTGTGTTCCCAAGTTTCATTATTAACGGAAGGAATGGGAAAGAAGTGGAAGGAAATTGTAGGAAGGGAAAGGAAAACAATTAAAAGACTTTACCATTTTAGTTAACTTGGGAACAGAGCATTAGAGCATTTATATTGAATTTCTTATCTTTGTTACTATAATTAAACTAACAATCACTACCTTTTTTCCTCTTATTTTCAATTAAATAATACTTTTTATACCTTTATCATAGGGGTGTCCAAAAATCCGAATTAACCGACCCATAACAAAATTAACTGAAAAAACTGAACCGAAGAGAAAGCCGGTGGGTCGGTTAATGATTTTCTAAAGACTGATATTCATGGGTCGGTTATGGTTTTCCAGTGTTCCAAAACCACTATAACCGAACCGACCCGCATGTTAGTATAGTCGCGGATAACCAAATCGTATAATCAACCCACTTACATAACCGATCTAAGATATTTATACCAAAGGGCTGGACTTTGGAGCATGGAGGAATACTTAAATACCACTTCTACATGGTTCCGTTTTCGTATTTTGTTTCTTAAAAAAGGCGATGGTTTCAATATTAATTATTTAACATCTTTACACTTATCTGTTCCCATCTTATGAGTCATGTCGATACAGTTTCCACATGAACTCAACTAGTGTAAGTGAATTGTTAGATAAAATATGTATTACTTTGTGTGCATTATGCATGAATTTATAATATAATATAAAAGCCTTATATCAATTTATTTGTATGTGCGTATGTTTTCTACATTAAACCCAAGATATAAAACTTGAATTATGAACTTTTCTACTTGATGGTTAATTGAATATAACCGACCGTTACAGCCATCAAAACCTATTAACCATAACCAGTCACTTATGATTATGGTTTTCCATTAACGATCTCTCAGTTATGGTTTTAGACCAAAACCGACCCATATACACCTTTAGTTTATCAATATTTTTTTCTCTCCTACACTTATAACCACTTTTAAATAAATATTAAAAAATTAATAAGGATGAAAAATGTTCCCATATATTAACACACTAACATTTTCTTTTTCCTTCCCTACAAAAATTCATAAAAATATAATAATACAAGCAAGTCACCCAAAATATTTAGGGAAGATATGGTGTATGCTAGGGATGAGCAAATCCCGATCTCGTTCCGATATCGTTCCGATCCTGAAAATCCTGATCCCAAATTTCGCCAAAATTGGGTACCGATACCGATACCGAAACATGTCGGTACGGTACGGTAGCGATATTTGAAAGTAAAATTCGGTATTTTACCGGTAACGTACCGAACCGGTACCGATCCCGAAAATGCCAAAAAGTGAATACCATTTCTGGTACCAAAAAAACTCGGTACAGTATCTTCGAAATCGGGACGGTATGAAGACAGAATTGGTATTTGATACCAAATTCTCATGTAGTGTATCCTTTTAGTCCCTGGTCACTAGTAACATTTTCAGATTGCCTCGAGTGTTTGGTATCTTATTAGTAAGTGGTGCAAAATAAGCCCCATTTTCGCTTTCTCCATAAGGGATCTTATGACAGTTCATGAGCATGCGGGGCTGGAGCGGAAGGCTAAAGAAGCTTTTCAAGGTATTGTCTCGGTTGCTTGTTGGTGCGTGTGGAAGGCTAGAAATGATAGGAGATTCAATAACAATAGAAAAGAGATTATAGAGATTTTTCAAGAAGTTAAAGTTTTAGGTTTCTTTTGGTATCATAATAGATCGAACAATAAAAGCGTTAGTTGGAACGACTGGTGCTCGTTTAATTTGTTGTAATGGGTTTGTTGTTGTTGGCTGCCCTCGGTTGAGGGTGTGCTTGTGAATAATAGTTAACTTTCAAAAAAAAAAAAAAGCTTTTAAAGAAAAAAAAAAGACAAATTCTAAAAATCCGGATTACTACATTCTCTTTGGATTCAGAAACTTTAACCCTAGCTCAAAAAACCCATCTCAACCAAACCAGCTCTGAGGGCTTACATAAGGTACGGTACTCTGTCTCCGATCCTAGGGTTTCGTTTTTCTTTACTTCTTTCTCCTACGTTACTCAACTTATACCAACAATTCTGATACATAATTAGGGTTTTAATTGCTTGATTTTGGATCTCTAGGTATACACGTAGTTAATTGCTACTAATTATAGTTGATCTGATCGTATTACACTCTGAAATATGAAAGAACAAACGGATGATCTGTTGTTGAGTGTTAAGGAGTCTACTGTCACTGTTGATTCTACTTCAACTGATGTGAAAATTGATGATACGATGGTGGATGTTGTAACTGCTGATGTGAAAGAGGACTTAGACAGAGAAACAGTGACTCGCGATCAGGTTATGGAAGATGTTGCTGTGGTTAAAGAAGTTAGTGATGATCGGGTTGAAAGTATAGTTGGAAATTCGGAGAAAGTTGAGGTGGTGGTGAGTGAGGAGAGTGTGGAGGTAGTTAAAGAGGTTATTGAGTCGGATTGTGATGATAAGAAGTCTGGAATTGGGTCGGTGGTTGGTGGTTCTAAAACGGTTATGGAAGTTGTTGCTGTGGTTAAAGAGAAAGTTGAGGTGGTGGTGACTGAGGAGGTGGTTAATGAGGTTGTTCGAGAGAATGTGGCGACTGTGAACGGGTCGGATGGTGATGATCAGAAGTCTGGAAACGGGACTGAACGGTTAGGTAGTGAGGTTATTCAAGAGAATGTGGATTGTGATGATCAGAAGCCTGGAAACGGGCCTGTGGTAGGGGATTCGAAAATGGCTTCTGAACCGTTAAGTAGAGAGCTTGAAGACGTTGAGGTGAGCGAATCTGTTGTAGTAGTGGCTGATGGAGATGATGTTGATAATAAAAATGGTCTTGCGGTAGTGGTAGAGGAGGGTTTAGTCGGAAAAGATAAAGCTGAAGATGATGTTAATAATCAAAGTTCGTTGGCCGAGGTGGTTGATGGAGGAATGGATCAGAAGTCTGGAAACGTGCCTGAGCGGTTAGGTAGTGAGGTTATTCAAGAGAATGTGGATTGTGATGATCAGAAGCCTGGAAATGGGCCTGTGGTAGGGGATTCGAAAATGGATTCTGAACCGTTAAGTAGAGAGCCTGAAGACGTTGAGGTGAGCGAATCTGTTGTAGTGGCTGTGGCTGATGGAGATGATGTTGATAATAAAAATGGTCTTGTGGTAGTGGTAGAGGAGGGTTTAGTCGGAAAAGATAAAGCTGAAGATGATGTTAATAATCAAAGTTCATTGGCCGAGGTGGTTGATGGGGGAATGGGTGAAGATAATGTCCATGTACGCACTACAAACACAGAGAATGAAGACGGAGTTGAGCAAACAAACAAGGAGAGTTTTCAGTCAACAGTTGAAGCTACAACGGATGGTGCTCAAAAATCTGGAAATGGTGATTCCAAATTGGCTATTGAGACTCACGATTCCACGAAGGTTCCGGAGTCTGAAGATTCCAAGATGGATGTTGAAAATGCTGCTGAAGATTTTGATAAGAAAGCTGAAGTTGATCAAATGAGCAAAGAAGAAAACATACAATCAATAGAAGTTGGAACAGATAATGTTTCAAAATCTAAAGATTCTAAGATGGATGACGAACCTCAAGTTACTGAAGAAGAAATTGCTGTAAAAGATAAAACTGAGGATCTAGAAAAAGGTTCTGTTCAAGAAGTGGCTGACGGAGATCATGTGATGGATGAAATGACTGTAAAAGATGATGCTTTAAGTTCATCAAAGATTTCACATGCAGTGACTTTGGCTAGTCTCGGATTGGAGGACGTTGATGTGGTGGTTGTAGATGAGGGTTCGGAAGAGAAACATGAAGCTCAAGATAGTGTTTCTGTTGAACTTAGTTTGGTTTGTCCTGATAATCAAAGTTTATCGACTGAGGTAGTTAATGCAGGAACATGTGAAGTTGACCAGAAAGTTGAAGTTGACTCGACAAGTAAAGACGATGCAACAATAGTAAATGATGAAGGTGCTGTATGCAGTAAAGCTGATGAAGTAACAACTGCTCATACGGAACTGGATTCCCATGTGCAAGTTTCAACTGATGGTGGGATTTTGATCGAAAATCAGAGCATGAAAGAAAATGATGTAACAGATAAAATTCAAGAAAATCAAGATTCCACAGTAGGTGTTCCAAGCACCGGTGAGCCCCAAACTTACGGCACACATGGTGTTTTACCTACAAATACAGAGTTTTCATATGAAGAAGCTCAGATGGATAGAGGAGAGGACGCAGGGATGGACATAGATGAAGTACTCGGTTGGAAAGATGAATTACCGTCCGTGCATGAAGGTGAGCAAAGCATGGACCCCACTAATATCCCAAACGTTGAAAAGCAAGAAACAGAGTTATTTGAGCATAATCACGTTTCATTGAAGCAATCACATTATTTCCATCCACCTGAACATGAAGGTGAGTTCTCGGTTTCAGATCTGGTGTGGGGTAAAGTTAGGAGCCATCCTTGGTGGCCGGGGCAAATATTTGATCCTTCTGTTGCATCAGAAGACGCAATGAAGTATCACAAAAAAGATTGTTTTTTGGTAGCTTATTTTGGAGACCGAACTTTTGGTTGGAACGATTCAACAGCCTTGAAGCCGTTTCGGGAATATTTTTCTCAAATAGAAAGAGACATGCATTCCGAAGATTTTGATAAGGCCGTTCATTGTGCTTTGGTAGAAGTGTCGAGGCGGGTAGAATTAGGACTCACGTGCTCCTGCATTCCTCCTGACATCTATGAAAATATTAAATGTCAGATTGTAGAAAATTCAGGAATCAAGCAAGAATCAAGTAGAATACAAAGTTTGGACAAATCTGCAAGTGTAAACTCGTTTGAGCCTGATAAACTTGTGGATTATGTGAGACTACTTGCAACGGTTCCACATGGTGAAAGTGATAAAATGGAACTCACAATGGCTAAGGCTCAGTTATCATCGTATGGTCGGTTTAAAGGGCACCGCCAGCTTGCCGAGTTTCAGTTATGTGGAGATTTGTTGGAAGCTGAACAAATTATAAATGAAACATATTCTGAAGATGGTTCGAAAAAACGAAAGGCTGTTGATTCCATTTCTGACGGTTTAGAGAAACGACCAACTCTGCATGCAGAAACAGTAGCGGCACAGGATCCAATGAAAGCACACAGTTTTGTGAATCCCAATATAGGTGGACATCATGTTGTTGTTTATGAACATGAAAAACCACCTGTGAAACCGGCGCGCAGATCAAACAAAAAGCGGTTTTTTAGTAGTAATCATGAAATAGAGGCGAACGAACAATCAGAGCTTATAAAGAGGAGGCAGCACAATTTGGCGACAGAAGTTTTGATGAAGTTTGCTGAAGGAAGTTACTTTCCTTCAGAAATACAATTAAATAAAATGTTTAGACGGTTCGGGCCGTTAATGGAGTCAGAAACTGAAGTCGATAGGCAGAGTGGTTGGGCTCGAGTGGTGTTTAAAAAGTGTTCTGATGCGGAAATTGCCCATAGTAGTGCTGGAACATTCAACATCTTTGGTTCCGTCAGTGTACATTATGAGCTTAATTACACACCATTGATCTCATATAAGCCATTACCCCTTCCATTGACAGAAGATCCACCACATGCAAGGTAATTCTTTCATCCTGGTAAATTTACTGTTGTTTTATTTTTAGCCAATTCAAAAAATTGATATCAAATATACCCATTCAAAAACGCTTAAAAGTTTCATATATACGTGTTTCACAAAACTCAATTTACAATAAGCGTTCAAATGCTGTTGAAATTGACTGAATTGCCCAAAGCCGAAGCAAGTCTGTTGGCTTGGCTGTGGTTTGAAATCCAAACGGTTCGGTTTTCGCCGTTTGGCGGGTATAATGGTCTGATCCGGTTTGAGACTTGGAACCTGCCATGTAAACCAAACTGGCCGTTTGACACTTATTTATTTATATATCGTAATCATTTTTGGAATATGCGGGTTTGTATATGTATTATAGTCACGAACCATCTTTAGCATTTTAAAATTGTTAGTACAAACTAATGATTATCTAAAAGAATAAAAGAATAAAATAATAAAATTGATTCAAACCGTCAAACCATCCACCCAACCAGGTTGGTTTGGTTTGTCGTTTTGAAACCGTAGTTAGCGGTTCGACCCAAAGCTTTTTGCAAAATTGGCCGAACCGGAACATGTGTTTCAAGGGAAGGGTATAAATGTCATAAGTTTAAAAAAGGGTATATTTGATATTATGATTTATTGTTCGGTAATATTATACAAAGTTTTGAAGGGGATGTATGAAATTATGCCCTATTTTTATTTTACTCTAATAATGTGACCCAAGTATCCCGACTTCTTGTGTTAATAATCAGCATATTATATATGACGTGAACCGATTCACATTTCAGCTGATGATAACAAGATATACAATGAGCCACACTCGTGAACAAGGGCTATGAGTGTACATTATGTACTGTTGTATCCTCTAAAGATTGAACCCGTGATGAGAGTCATCATGTCTATGGCGTATTATCTTCTTATGATGAGTTTGGATTTATAAAAATGCTGCAGGTCAAAATAGCATCTTCTGAGCTGCTGCAATGAAAGGCATGTATTTGTGTTTGTATCAATAGACCTTATTTGGTTTAATAAATTAGCGAGGCAAAACTATATTCTAATCTAGATTAGTTTTTAGCTTTCGTTATCTTTATAACTATTTTGATCACGAGTTTGCTAAATTGTGTGCTGTGTTCCTTTACTGTGCTGATAGATTGTTTTTGCGCAATAATAGGCGTATTTGTGTTGACATCTAGGAGCCTTGTGCATAGGGGTGCCAAAATGGGTGGATCGGGTGGGTAGGATAATAGGTCAAAATCATTATGATTTAAAAGTTATAGCCTTTTTGTACAGGCTCAATCTATCAAAATAGAAAAAAAAAAATACTGAATTGATTAAAAGATTATAAAATCTATATTGTCAAATTAATAATATAGTCAAGAGGTTTATAAGTATTTATTACATTTTTGGATGCTTTTTTTTTGAACGGCAAAATTGGATCACTAAACGGACCACTGGAGTATCATCGAAAACCCAAAACCTGAAGTGCAGTAAATTCGGGTCTTTATTCGAATCAAATTTGGTTTTTGAGTTGAATTTAAACTTGCGAATTTTTAACGACATAACCTGGTTATTCGATTTCGAATTATATTTGAATTTCTTGATATATTAGTCAAATTAGCTGAATCGTGTTGAGCCAGGGATGACTCAAATTTACCTAGTTTACAAGCTAAACCAGCTCTGCTTGGCTCAGAATTTACACACCAAGCTTAATATTAGGCTCAAACATGGCTTTTTAAACTAGCCAGCACAACGCGGTTCAGTTTAGCTTGGTTATTGTTTGATGACCTCCGGTCGCTTGTTTGTTTCTCTGTCCGACATTTCCACAACCTTTGACACTTCAATCGTCACTATGGAGTCTGGTGATGAAACGATAGCACAATTCAACCGCTGCTTTCGATATATAACGTGAGATTCAAAGAAAAAAATGATAAAAGTAGACTAATGGGAGGTGGGCATTAAGAAGCAGTGGTTCACTTGAGATTGAAAGAAAACCAATTACTATTATGAATTTAGTGATAATTCATACAAAGTGACCGAAAAGGAGAACGTGTGTTGGGTCAGACTACTTTAAAGGCTCCTTCATGCAAAGTGACCAAAAAGGGGGAAGCGTGTTTTGGCAACTAACACAGGTTTATAGTGTTTGCATTTGATACTTTTGGTTTTCTTATGCCTAAGACCATGGAACTACTTAGTCAAGTTCAACGAGTCATGTATAGTAACATTATGATCTAAGACATATGAATGTAGTTTTTAAAGGACTTGGTCTTGCTATATAACAAAAAAGCTAACGACGTAGTTTGTTGCTCATTTACCTTACTTTTATTTCGATGTCTTAATTAAGACATCATTGTAGAGTTGCATTAAAAATATATAAAATAACATAATTTTTATAAAAGATAATCCTAATTAATAGCTCAATTCACAAACTACCATTTTGGTTTCTAGTATTAAAAAATGTAGCTACAATCCCATACTCCCTTGTAAATTCATCCACTAAGTCCATATGACACTAGTTATCGACTACAATTCGACACCAACAATATGTATAACTAGGGTTATTTATCAAGTGTAAACATCTATTCTCTCTAGGGTATACCTTTTTGTACCTCAAGGCTATTTATAATTATACGGAATATAACTAGGGTTATTTATCAAGTGTAACTTAACATCTTCTATTGTCTCTAAGGTATACCTTTTTGTACCTCAAGGATCAAGTGTAACTTAACATCTATTGTCTCTAGGGTATACCTTTTTGTACCTCAAGGCTATTTACAATTATATGAAATATAACTAGGGTAATTTATCAATTGTAAGTTAACATTTTCTATTGTCTCTAGGATATATACCTTTTCGTACCTCAAGGCTATTTACAATTGATACGAAATACTTTTGTCGAGTTAAATGTTTGATTGCTCCCTATGGTTTGCAAATTTTGCACAATATGTCCTCAACTTTCAATAAGCACATAACTGATACCAATGGTTCTAATAATGTAACACGTGTAATCCTTAGTAGCTAACATCGTTAACTTTTCAGTTAAATACATGTAAAATAACTTATTTACCCTTGAACTTAAAACAAAGAATATAAAAAACCACAAATAAAAAAGGGAATATTGGATTTAATAATCCCAACTATTTGTCGTTGGCCGTCAACAGTCAACTTCAAAAATAACCACTGACAGTCCCAACTATTAACATATTGGCCTTCAATGAACGCTAACTAACAGAACCTAACGCCGTTGGTCTCAGGTCGCCGGAAAAACGTTTTTGGCCGGAAAACTCAACAGTTTCATCCCAAACCTCTTTGTAACCTTATTACGGACCTTTATGAACCTTTTTCTAGTAAAAACCCTAATTATTGAAGTCGTCCGAAAACTCTTTTTTTCGCCGGAAAACTTCTTTTTATCCGGAAAACTCAACTTTTTGGCCGGAAAACTTAACATTTTCGTCCAAAACCTCTTTGTAACCTTAGATCAGACCTTTAGAAACCTTTTTCTGGCCAGGGTTTCCGGCGACCAGAGACTAACGACGTTAGGGTTCTGTTAGTCAGGGTCCATTGGTGGCTAATATGTCAATAGTTCAGACTACTAGTGATTATTTTTTATGTTGGGACTGTTGGCGGCTAACGACGAATAGTTAGAATTATTAAAATCTAATATTTCTAAAAAAAATAATACTAAATCCATGTGGGCCCTCACCACCACCCTCACTTCTTATTCAACTATCAACCATCACCACCTCGGCATTTAAAACCACCACCACCTTCACAAACTATCACTACCACTTTCACAAACCACCACCACCACCACCACTGGTAGCCTCCGTTACCACCACAGTAACCTCTGTAGTCGTCACCGCCACCAACGGTTTCCTCTCGTTCTCCAGCTACCCCGTCAGACAACTCACTGGGAATTTCAACTGGGGTTGTGGTTGGGATTGCAATTGGTGCGGTTTTGATTGTTTGTTTGTTGTAAAAAAGAAGTTAAGCTCCGGCGAAGTATTATCTTTCTCTACCACCACTACCTAAATGTTGGTACTTTGACCACCAATGTTCTTAATTTTATTAATTTTTATGTTCATATTAATCTTTTTTTAAGATCTTAATAATAATTGTCTTAATAGATCAGATTGTATCTGTTTTGAAATTGGGGCTGTATAGTTGACTTTTACGATAGTGGTGGTAGTTTGTGTTTGTGAAAGTGGTGGTGGTTATGGTTTGCTGGGGTGGAGGTGATGGTGTGAGGGACGAAGAAGGGTTGTTGATTATAAATTAAGGGCTGTTTGGTAGTCTCTGAATGATTATTAAAAGGCTACTTTTTAATGGAATCAGTAAGAATTTTACCAATGAAAAGGTAGAAGAATGTGACATGTGATGATTTACCATTCAGATGTTACCTCTTAACCATTCAGACTTGAGGTTATCTCTTATTCATTCAGAGGTTTTAAACCATTAAGAGGTAGCATCTGAATGGTCATTAAGAGGCTACCAAACAGCCCCTAAGATTAAACAAATGTGCAAGTTTATTAATAACTAGAATTACGACCCGCCGCATTGCGGCGGAGATTCTTTAGTTATAACTAAGTCGATTTAAGACGCGCACGTTATGTTGAACCTGCCAAACAGAAAAAAATAGACGATGTAAAAACGTTCACCCACACACGCACGTTGCGTCATATTAACTCGCAAAATTTAGAACGAAACGTAAAACCATTAAACCAAAGACGCATGTTGCGATGTGTTAAGTCACAAAATTTAGAACGAAGCATAAAGCGAAAAATTTGCGGAAAATGAAAACTATAAAGGACCAAAGTTGAAAGTAAAAAAAAGTTGTGATGACAGATTAAAAAGTTTTGTGTTTAAAGTAAAAAAACAAATAGTTTTGGGTTAAAAGTAATTTATGAAATATTTTTGGGTGAAAAGTAACAAAACCAACCCCCAAACTCAAGGTTACAACAACCATATGCATAACCATTTTTTCTTTGAAAAACCCCAAAGCCAAGATTACAACACATAAGTCAAAAAATCAAAGTAGTTAAATTGCAAAAGATGGAAACTTTTGAATTAGAAGTGAAAAATCAAATTAATCAAATTAAGGAGTTAAATTGTATAAGATGGAAAATTTTAAATTAGAAGTGAAAAATCAAATTAATCAAAGGGGTTAAATTACCAAAGACTAAAACTTTAAACTTAAATGGTCAAAGATTAAAACTTTAGGGTTAAAAAGGAAACAAAGATTAAAACTTTAAACTTAAATTGTCAAAGAATAAAACTTTAGGGTTAAAAAAAGAAAATTCCATTTTTTTTTGAAAAACACCCTAAGCCAAAGTTACAACTCATATATGCATAAAGGTCTTGCTTCTTTATAATGTTTAATGTATCTATTGTCTTTTAACAAGCTAATAAGGACATTTTATACCCACTTAACTAATAATGATGATACAGGGTGTTTGAGATTGGGTTTGGAAATGAGTTATTGACTTATTAGTTTTTTGAAAAAGCAAATAACTCATTTTCAAAAGGAGAAAAATGCCCGGATAGTCCCTGTGGTTTCGCCTTTTTTCACCTATAGTCCCCAACTTTATAAAATTACCTGAATAGTCCCCAAGTTTTCATTTTTTGTTCCCGGATAGTCCCTGGGTCTAACTTCAGTTTGTTTTCTCTGTTAAGAGGATGTGAAATGACAAAAATACCCTTTCCTTAAAAGGCCAAACCATAGGGACTATCCGGGCATCTTCTTCATTTTTATTTATAAAACCCCACCACCACACTTCATCTTCAACCTCCACCCACCATCACCCTCCTCCACCCTCCACCATCGCCGGTTGCCGGTCATCCAGTGCCTCCGGCCGGCTGCCGGTCATCCTTTTACAGGCAAAACACCCCCAACCTCAAAAAGGTCAATTTTTATTTATATCAGTCAGTAGATACAAACTACAATCAGAGAGTGAAAGAGGCTCTTCAGGAGCAAGAAAGAGCTTCTTGAACCCAGGTTTGTTTGTTTTTAATGTTTTTTTCTAATCTTAAACGGTCAACCTTTATCCTTTTTTTTATAATTTTTTTGCAGGTTTTACTCTGTTAACATTTTTTTTCAGTGAACCCAAAGAAGACAACACTATTCAAAATGGAGAAATCATGGTTTTGTGAAGCTCCGATTTTACATATTTGACTTTGTTAGTAATAGGTCAAACTAACAAAAATAAAGTAAGTTTTATTCTCATCATGATAAAATAGAATTGAGAAATATCTATCTTGAGTCATGTTACAATTAAATGTTTGTAAAATTAATGTAATTGCTTGTTTAATTGCAATGCAGTAAACGAAGTATAAAATGATTCTTGGCAGGATACTTATGCCTTCTAGTTAATATGAAAGAGAATCGGGGGATAATTGTTAAAATATATATTATCTATATAATATATATTCTCTAATTCATATCTCAAACATATTGGGTTGTATATAATATTGTTGGGCTGTTATGGTTGTTATGTGGGCTGTTAAGTTGTTAACAGGTTGTTATGGGCTGAAGGACTGTTCGGACATATTATGAAGGTGCGAGGGTGAAAGTGTAACTTAATCACTTATCTGATTATATAAGAGAAGAGAGAGAAGGTTACAATCATAGTTGAAGATATTTTCTAGGGTTTCTTCTTGTTCTCTCTGTATCATTCGTACATGTTCATCTAGTGTTGAAGATCATCTTCTGGTGGTTTTAGATCTCAGTGTTGAGATCATTGTTGTCTAAGAGAATGTGTTAAATCTCTTCGTTTATATCCTTTGTATTTCGTATTTGTATTTCAGTTTATGTTCAACAGATTTCTTCAATCTGTTGAACTTGTACTTTGTATTGTTAAAGATCTCATATTCTTGAGATCTAGGGTTTGGTTGGGATCTTTTGGGTTGGATAAATAATAAAAGTTTTGTCATCTGTTTTGTCACTATTTCTGGTGTGTTCGTGTTATTCTTGTTAGATCTGTACCATTTTACATGGTATCAGAGCTTGAATAGCTCGGTTTTTTTAATTTCTTGGGATATCCGCTGCATATTATCTGATTGTTTATTTTGTTTGTGATAGGGTTTCTATTCTCGGAACCGTGTTGTGGCGACTGATCTTCTCAGATCTGTTGATTCTTGTGGTGTACTTGTTTTTTTTTTCCGACGAAACCCTAAATCAGGGGTTACTTGCTTTTACGGATCAAACTTCTGCGTTAGTCTCTGAAACCTTGAAGTTTCAGGGCAAACTAACCTGAAGTGGTATTATTGGTATTCTGTATCAGATTTGTGGTTCTTGAAAACTACAGATCTGATACTTGTTGAAGACATTTGCACCCACTGTAAGAGCGTTCTTATCCTTCTTTTTCTTTTCTTGTTGGTTGATTAGTTGAAGTCGGGGTAGTGAGGACCGGCACATCTTGTTGTGTACTTTATTTGGTATTCATTGTATCTTGTGTTGTTACTTGTGTTAGCAACTGTATTATGCTTGTCCAGGCACCTTTAGAGTGATGAACCTGGAATCTGGCCTCTAATACAGTCTTGCTGTTGTCTGTATTGTATCTTATCTGTTGTTTGTTTGTTTCTCTGATTGTGTGCCTTATCTGTTTTACTTGTTATCATGACTATACCTGAACCAAATACTAGTACATCTCAGACGTTGATAAGTAAGTTAGATGTAGGAGATCCATTATATCTTCATCCTAGTGACTCAAGTGCATTGACTATTGTTAGTGTTAAGTTGAAGGGTACTGAAAATTACTCTGTCTGGTCTAGTTCTATGAAATTGGCTTTAGAAGCCAAGAATAAGTTTGGCTTTGTTAATGGTAAATGTGAAAGACCTACTGAGGATGATGTGCTTGCTAGTCAGTGGGATAGATGTAACTCTGTTGTGTTAACATGGCTGTTAAATTCTGTATCTGAAGAATTATTCTTAGGTCAAGTTTTTTCTACATATGCTTCTGAGGTTTGGGATGACTTAAAGGAAACCTATGACAAGGTGGATGGTTCTGTGGTTTATGATTTGTATAAAAAAAATAAATTGTATTTCACAAAATGGATCAACTGTGGCTGACTATTATAATAGGCTGACCACTATGTGGAAACAGTTTGATGCAATGCTCAAACTGCCCACTTGTTCTTGTAAAGCTGCTAAAGACTATAATGATTTTTCAATGTTAATCAAGTTAATGCAATTTCTTATGGGGTTAGATGATGTTTATCAACCCGTAAGAACTAATCTTTTAACCAGAGAAGTGTTTCCATCTGTCAAGGTTGCTTTTGCTGTGGTTTCTAGGGAGGAATCACATAGGCTGTCTAGTAGTGGGTCAAAAGGTCAGAATGTATCTTTTGTGTCTAAGCCTAACTAGTCTTTTGAGTCAAAGAAAAAAGTATCTAATCAAAGAGGACCTAATCCAAATTTAAAATGCACACATTGTAACATGATTGGTCATACTGTTGATAGGTGCTTTGAGTTAATTGGTTATCCTCCAGGTTTTAAAAAAAGGTCTAACACTGTATCTGGTAAAACTAATAAGTCAAATGTTGCTGTTGGGTCTTCTGCTAGTATGTCTACTTCTGGTTTACCTTTTACATCTGAGCAGATAGCAAAGTTGTTAAGTTTAGTTGGTGAAAAATCTGGTGTGGAATCAACAAGTGTAGGAGGTGAGTCTTGTATTATTAATAACTGTGTTAGTTGTTCTGGTTCTTTATTCTTTGGAGGTGTGTTTAGTTGGATTGTTGACTCTGGGGCAAGTCAACACATGGTAAATAATGATAAAGACATGTTTAATATAGTTGATGTTTCTGAGTTTGATATTAAAGTTGGTCATCCAAATGGCACTAATGTTAAAGTATTAAAAATTGGTAATATCAAATTAATGAATGACATTGTTCTAAAAGATGTATTTTATGTCCCAGGGTATCATGTCAACCTGTTGTCTGTTCATAGGTTAGCCAAAGATAATGGTATTAAAGTTGTGTTTAATGAGGATAGTTGTGTGTTACATGATTCCAAATCAAGGAAAGTCCTGGTGACTGGTAGTCAAGATAGTGGTCTTTATTTTGTTGGAAAAAATGGTAATTCTGTGAATGTTTGCTTTAATAGTTTTGTTAAGGCAAGTTTGTGGCGTAGTAGATTAGGTCACCCATCTGATCAAGTACTAACTGTGTTAAAAGATAATTTTGATGTTAAAAGTGTTGAACATGGGCCTTGTGATGTGTGTCATATGGCTAAACAAGTAAGAGTTCCTTTTCCACTTAGTGAACATAAAACAAAGTCTGTTGGTGAGTTAATTCATCTTGATTTATGGGGTCCCTATAAAGTTGCTAGTTATGAGGGGTTCAAATATTTTCTAACTATAGTGGATGATTTTTCTAGAACTGTTTGGTGTTACTTGTTAATAAATAAAACTGAAGTGTTTGAAAACTTGTGTAGCTTTTATGAACTAATCTTAACACAGTTTGAGACAAAAATAAAAACCATAAGAAGTGACAATGGAACTGAGTGTCACACCCCAACCAATGGCGGAAATATCGGGATGAGACGAAGTGTGAAGATTGCTCGAGACATCATAACGCTAATAATTGTGACAAGTATTTAAATAATCGTTTCATTTCATTTCTAAAGAATCAAGTACAAGGTTTTGAAACAAAGTACAACAACATGAATAATAAAATGATACAATACAAATACAATTCTTTCTAAGTGTGTATCTAAGCATCCTACTAGATTCCATGCATCGTCAACATCCACCTGTAACATGTTAAAAATAAAGTTCAATGCAAAAGCAAAGACGAGTATACAAGTTTGATACGTACATAGCAATAGATAAGTTTGAACAATTCCTCATAGCAAGCATGTGATTCAAGATGAACATTTAAATATGGTATGTGTCTAACATATAAAACCAAGGAAACGCAATATGCTCATGACATTACCGAAGATAAAGAGGCGGGTCGTTAATCCTATAGCGCTACATATGTCACGGTTTGGCTCATACGAAGTTAATGATAAATTCGACACATAAGATTAATCCAAGTTTAAAGCATCAAGCCATCACGTATACAAGCATGTTATAGGAATGTTCATGTGTTTAAGCAAAATGTTCATGTGTAAGTTTGTTGATAGATAAACATATTACACCCCAAAAGTGGTAAAAGTAAAAAGGGGAATACGAGTATACTCACAAGGTTTGCATATGCTTTCCAATTATCCAATTATTGACGAGTTGATGAGGTTAGAAGATTGAATGTGTAGGGTTAAAGTTCAAGTATGCTTAGAGTCGAGATTCGGCATTTAAAACAACATGAAAGTAAGATATGAGAATAGCATGTGAAAATAATCATCTTCAACACTTAACACTTGTATGACACTTGGTAACCACAAGGGTTATGATAATGTTTTCATGAGTTGAACACCCATAAGAATCACAACAAGGTTTAGGTCTTAGGTGATGTTCTACTACTTTAACATATAAACACGAGTTCAATATCAAAGGTTCGAATAAGTGTATATATATATCTAGGTTAAGTACTACATATTATTAGTCCAATAATTCAAGTAGGAGGTAGAAGATTAGGATCTTCATTTAGGCACCTCGTGTTATCATAGATGTCATGTATGGGGTAGGAAGGACAAGCTTCCATTTAGGAACCCCTTGAATGTTCACCACTACACTTGATGTAAAAACAACCAAGGAGGGTCATGAACTAAGGTCACTACAAGTATGTAAGGTAAATTAACTAATAGAAATCATCAAATCATGTGAGGATTGTATGTTTGGGACAACCCAAGTTGTTCCATAATCACTCATGTATCAAAGGCTATGTTTGACATGATTTGTGGGTTAAAACCCTAGACAAAACACCAAGTTTATGAGGTTTAATCCTCTGATTTTAAATATCTCAACCTTGTTTTTAAGCTTAACCAACCATGGGATAAGTTGTAAGCATTAGGACATAGGCATGAGATGCGTTAGACACAAGTTGCATAGGTTTAAACAAGTTTTTGATGAACATAAAAACAAACAGAAAGTTTACAAACTATTTCGGGGCATTTCCAGGTCTGATTTCTCCAAGGAGAAGTCTAGGAATCGAACCCCATGATTGTCCAAGCAAGTAGGAAAAAGAATCAAGTGATTTCGTTAAGAAACGAGCAAGTTATGCTCACTTTTGTAAAGATGTATGAATCTGTCCGAATTTCTGAAGTTTGCAAGAACTTGAGAGTGTTTGAGAGAGATTTTGATGTTGTGAAAGTGTAAAAATGCTTGGAGAGGATGGGTATTTATAGGGGAATGAGTTAGGGTTGATTGGAGGAGGTTGGAGGTGGATTAGAGGCCATTGGGTGAGAGTTGGAGATGGGATTTCGTGCAAAAATCGCGGCTGTTTGAACTTTCTGCCCGCCAGACCCCCTTACGGACCGTAAGGGGTGAGGCTTACGGTCCGTAAGCCTTTGCCAGGAACAACATTTTTATTTTTTTTTGATTTTAAGGATTTGTAACATGTCTAGATGTTATATATTACGTGTTTTATGTCCATTTTAGGGTATTTAAGTGTATGAGGCATGCTCTAAAGATTACATAAGTATAAAATTAATATGATTAGGTATAAGACTTGTATGTAAGTATGGAACGAGGTATGTATGTCGTGCATTGGTAGAATTATCATACGTTGGCAAGTACCACGAATATGAGTCGTTTGTTCACAAGTTAGACATATGACTATGAAAGAAGTATGT
Organism: Helianthus annuus; assembly: GCF_002127325.2. NCBI lineage: Eukaryota > Viridiplantae > Streptophyta > Magnoliopsida > Asterales > Asteraceae > Helianthus > Helianthus annuus. Next base: position 51,489,323 of record NC_035444.2, on the reverse strand, counting down.
ATGACACAAGTTTTATTTACGAAGAAAGTTCCGTATTTTACAACGATTCCGATGAAAGAATGGTTATAAGAACACAAGATTTCCAAAGATAGAATTTCACGCAAGGTTTCTATGTGTAGGAAGTTTGAAAACGCAGGGCGTTACACTGAGTTTGTGAATAATCAGATGAACTTATTTTGTAAAAACAAAGGTATTTTACATCAAACATCATGTTCTTATACACCACAACAAAATGGTGTGGTGGAAAGAAAACATAGACACCTTTTAAACACAGCTAGAGCTTTAATGTTTCAGAGTAATTTGTCTCTTAAGTATTGGTCTGATTGTATTTTAACTGCTGTTTACTTAATTAACAGGTTACCCTCTTCAGTTTTAAATGGTAGGAGTCCTTATGAAATTGTTTATGGTTTTAAGCCCTCACTTATTCATCTAAGGAACTTTGGATGTCTTTGTTTTAGTACTGTCTTGTATGAATCTGATAAATTTGCTTATCATGCTGATAAGTGTGTTCTTGTTGGTTATTCAAATGTTAAAAAAGGATACAAACTGCTGTGTTTAGATAATAAAAAAGTGGTTTACTCTAGAGATGTGAAATTTTATGAAAGTGTGTATCCATTCAAATCTAATTTGAATAAGAATCAAGAGTTGTTTTCTAACACTGAGTTAAATCAGATAAATTTTTTTGATTTTACTGAAACAATAACACCTGAAGTTTCTATAGTTCCCAATGATGAAGAGGGTACAGCTGGTGCTCAAGATCACTATAGTGATGATCAGCAACCAGTGTCACCCTCTACATCTGCCACTGCACCAAATGTTGATAATATTCAACATGAGGATGAACAGTTAGGTAGTAGTTTTCCGGGTAACACTGGTGGGGCAGAGGACACTGTAGGATCATATGATGAGACCAACCTATCTGAGGGACAATCTACTAGGAAATCTTCTAGGAAAGTATCTTTTCCACAAAAATTTAATGAGTTTGTTGTTGAAGGAAAAGTGAAATATGGAATTGAAAAAGTTGTTAACTATGCAAATTTGTCTGTTGATAATTTGTGTTTAATTTCATCTCTGAATAAATCTGTTGAACCTAGTTCTTATAATGAGGCTATTAAAGATCCTAGGTGGATAGAAGCCATGAACAAAGAAATGGAGGCTCTTCATAGAAATAATACCTAGGTTGTTGTTGATTTACCTAAAGGTAGAAAACCCATAGGGTGTAAGTGGGTTTATAAAATAAAATATAAAGCTAATGGGGAAATTGAAAGGTATAAGGCTAGGTTAGTAGCAAAGGGGTTTAATCAAAGAGAGGGAATTGATTTTGGAGAAACATTTTCTCCAGTTGTTAAGATGGTAACTGTAAGAATTGTTTTGAAACTTGTTGTGAATAATGGCTGGCCTTTATATCAACTTGATATAAACAATGCCTTTTTTATATGGGTCATTATCTAAAGATGTATATATGAATTTACCATTAGGGTATTTTACTAATGATAAAAATAAAGTGTGTAAGCTTGTTAAGTCTCTTTATGGACTTAAACAAGCTCCCAGAAAATGGAATGAAAAACTGACTTCTGTGCTACTTGATATGGGATTTGCTCAAAGTTTATGTGACCATTCTTTATTTGTTTTAAGTAAAGATGATGTTCTGGTTGTCTTGTTAGTCTATGTTGATGATATAGTGATTACTGGTAACAGTTCTACCGAAATCACAAGGTTTAAAAAGTGTTTGAGTGAAAGTTTTTTAATGAAAGACTTAGGTTTGCTTAAATATTTTCTTGGTATAGAGGTTTTATATTCAAATGAATCAATTTGTTTATCCCAAAGAAAATATTTCCTTGAACTTTTAAATGACTTTGGGTATCTTGGATGCAAACCTGTTGGGACACCAATTGAACAGTCTCATGTTATTACAAGTAAAACTGAAAAAGATAAAAGTTTTTTAGAAAATGTTAGTGGTTTTCAAAAGTTAATAGGTAAGTTGATATATTTATCTTTAACTCGCCCAGATATAAGTTATGCTGCACAGTTCTTGAGTCAATATATGCACAAACCTTGTCAGTCACATCTAGATATTGCTTTAAGATTGTTAAGATACTTAAAGCAAAGTCCAGGTAGGGGTGTTATGTTTAGGAAAACAGGTAATTTTGATGTGTCAGCATTTGTTGATTCGGATTGGGCAAAGTGTACTATGACCAGGAAATCTGTCACTGGTTTTGGAATATTTCTTGGAGGTACACTTGTATCTTGGAAAAGCAAGAAACAAGGTTTTGTTTCAATATCTACTGCTGAAGCTGAGTACAGGGCAATGTGCTCAGCTACTTGTGAGGTAATGTGGATTAAGAACGTTTTGTCTGAACTAAAAATAAGTTGTACTTTGCCTATAACATTATTTTGTGATAGCAAATCTGCTATTTGTATTTCTCTAAATCCTGTGTTCCATGAAAGAACAAAACACTTTGAGTTGGACTTTTGAGAGAAAAAATTGCAATTGGCATTATTGACCCACAAAAAATTGCTTCTGAAGAACAGATAGCAGACATTTTCACTAAAGGTCTAAGTGTTGCTCAACATGATATTTTATCTGAAAAATTGGGGTTGTTTAATATGTTTGCTGTATGAATTATGGGGGGGGGTGTTAAAATATATATTATCTATATAATATATATTCTCTAATTCATATCTCAAACATATTGGGCTATATATAATATTGTTGGGCTGTTATGGTTGTTATGTGGGCTGTTAAGTTGTTAACAGGTTGTTGTGGGCTGAAGGACTGTTCGGACATATTATGAAGGTGCGAGGGTGAAAGTGTAACTTCATCACTTATCTGATTATATAAGAGAAGAGAGAGAAGGTTACAATCATAGTTGAAGATATTTTCTAGGGTTTCTGTCACACCCCCAAAATACCACCTAGGGAGTGTCCCTGATAGGCGTGTGATGTACCAACAATGAGCCACTAATTACATTGAACCCATACAAGTTTCTAAATAAAGTTCTCAATCATTAATAAAATACCATCAACAAGTTTAAATGAAAACCAATATGTACAGCGGAAGCATTAACGAAACCATAGTTTAAATATTCTCAAAACAAATGTACGAAATCAATGAACCAATATGTGTATCCAATCAGAGCGACCCATGACCACTCCAGCTACTTCAGACAACAAGTTCCAAATCTAAGTAATCGAACGACCCGCGAGCATGCAACAAGTGTATCAGACAACGCTGGTGAGTTCATAGTTTTTACCAAAACGTTGATTACCAAGTGTTTAGTTAATCCATTGAAGTTAATTCCGAAAGTAATGTTGAAAACAATGTTGATAATACCCCAATACAAGACGGCTTCTGATTATTTTGCCCTTTCTCCAATGCTCCTATCAAAGCATTGGTCATGACTAGGTCATTAGTTCAACACCCGTCCTCCCAGGTACGGGGTGAGGTTGCCAAACCTAAGTAGCGCTACTAACTAATACCATGTTACCTCCCAGGTAACCAAACAACACGGAGGGACTTTAAAGGTGATAGGAAGAGTATATTATCCAACATTCCCGTTTTTACCCAAAAGACTTATCCCTCCCCGGGATACCCACTGACTGTCCCAACCACCGGGACGCATGCTCAAGAGAGGTGAACTCACCTTTGATTTGCTCGGTAAGATTAATTACTTGTTTAATAATTGCTCAAACGCGTCCTATCATGATTTACCAACCACAATCAGTTCTACATTCCCGTTGTACCACGTATGTTATCACACAATACACATGTTACGTTCATGAAATATTCACATCTTTTATGCAAGCTATAACAGTTACCTATATCGCACACGATCCATGTTAACACAGTTGATCCGGTCCCTATTGTGATTACCACTAATAATTAGAATCCCATTCTATTAAACCACACATCTAACATTTTGTAACAATTAACACATAGCCACAAAATAAACATTTGAGTTTCATACATTTCACATAGCCCGTATGCGCCTCACATAAACACTTTGCAACACCATAAATTGATCGATTAATCTGTGCAGCCCGGAGTTTAGTCCGCGGCCCAACTGGCCCTTAGGCCCATTTGACGGTGCAGCCCAGAACCTTACAAAACCCACTCCGAAGCTAACTTACCCAACCCGCTCGACCAGGCCCAACCACATGTCTGATTACACAAGAGGTGGGCTTGGCTGGTGACCCAAGGTCACGCAGCCCAGCCAGAAAGAAAATGGGCTACGTAGCCCCTCACATGTATTACATCACTAATCCATGCCCAATAACCTGCCCCGCCCACTTACAACGGCCCAAATCAATTTGAATGGAAAACAGTTCCCTTAATAGTCCAAAACAAATTGTATATTATCAATTTTAATTTCGCTATTAACCTTATCAGTTCTACTCGATTTCAGTTTAATCACTAATGCATAAGTCCTAATAATCAAATATAACCTATCATGAACCATACACCTACAAGGTCATCACATCTGATTTACAAGCATGGCACCTCAGATAGGTTATCATACATCATTAATATCACTTGTCTAACATCCAATTACAAAGACTATCATTGATTCACGTAGATAATTTATCAATTGTTCTAGCGTATCAACTTCCGTGTCACATAGTTATCATTCTCATAACATAAGACTATCATACAGCCTCCTAATGCAAGCACCGTCAAGACATAGTTCACATATAAACAAGATCATCGATTGCCTAACACATGCTTCCTAATTTATACATAGACTATAACATCTTGTTTAAGATTTACAAAAGCATAACATTATCATACATATACAATTCGCCAATCACGATTTCGCACAAACAAGATTACTAAACAAAGATCAACGTAACATAGATTCACGAACCAATCTTATGATCACCATCTACTTTCGGGTGTGTAACAGAATCATGCAACCACTATAACATAAATCAAGAACCACAATCATCCATAAAACTTAATCGACCAGGAGATCATACTTGTTTACATATAGTCAAAACAGTCAACAAGATTAAGCAAGCATGAGGTAATACTAACCGGGAGAAATATGGTGATGGTAATGGTGATCACGACCGGGGGGGGGGGTTCTCCTGTTACTGCCTTGCGTATGTTTGAGAAGTAGGGTTTTGTTTATTGTATTCACAAAAGTGCATGACATCAAATATATATATTTAATCGGAGGTGGGCCGGGGTACTTGAATCACATGGCCGACAACACAAATATAAGAATTCTGTTATTGCAATTAATGGGCCAAGAGCTAAAGACTAATGTCACATGTTATCTGATCTAAATTGTATTGGCCCAAGAAACTTTATCAGGTCATGATTCGATCACATGAAATTTGCCAACTATATCAATTCACTTCTGATTTATCATTGGGCCAATCAAATGTTAGGTTTGATATAATTGCATCAAATATGTATGTTGTAACATCAAATATACAAGTTATAAATTATCAAAACACGATTGCAACCATGTAACGTGTCGGGGAAAGACCTGTGAAAACTCGAGTTTTCACATCATCCCCAACTTGAAAGAAATTTCGTCCCGAAATTTCATAAGTACTACTAAAGTGACACGGTGAGCCAAAAGTAACACCAAGCGGCAAAGTGCTAGATTAGGATGACTGTGGATTTTCCTTGGGTACCACATCATCCCCAACTTGAAAGGGAATTTCGTCCCGAAATTCGTCAATGATATCTTGATACAACCATTTGAACCGCTAAGGGTAGTAGGGCTTACCCCGATCATTGCATTCCCACGTGAATTCCAGTCCACGTTTTGAGTTCCAACGAACTCCCAGGGGATAACTCGTGGGCAGTAGGTATCAAAAATGTTTTCTCGGTTAAACGTTTCTATAGATTTGAGAGATAATGACATCGTGAACGTTACCCAATTCGTCGGGTAACTCAAGTTTACGAATATGTCCCCGATTCATTCCATAAATCTACATGTCCCAACGCATCGTGAGCTAAACTTGCCACATTTTCCATAGTGCACCGCACCCTCTCAGGGTGAGACTTTCGATAATGATACGTTCGCCTACAACAAACTCCCAGTGCTTCCTAAGCTTTTCAACTTTTCTGACGGATATGTGTTGCTGCTAAACAGTTTCCGATCCAAGCAATCTTCCCAAGAGTTTCGTGTATGAGTCCTGGATCCGTGATTAGGTTGTCATCCACCCTAATCCAACAGGGGGGGGGGGGGTTAGCGTTATTGTCCATGCCATGTCTCAAACAGAACTGTCTGAATACGAGAATGGTAACTGCTGCAATAGAACTCAACCAAAGATAAAGTCCTTCTAATTCTTACTAAAGTTAATTACACACCTGCTCACATCATGCCTTCGTGTGCCAGGACGGTTCGTTACTCCGTCTGGTTGTCCTTCAATGATAAGCAGCGCTCATGTCTAAACGTGAGCCAAAGGTGTTGTGTATTGCTAGTCATAAATCAGGTATAGCTCAAAATCAAAGGTAACAGGAGTTGGTACCTCGTGCCTAAAAGCCGCCTCTCCCAGAGGAATATTTACAAGCTGTGACGACTTGCCAGTTTCCTTGGTTGCGAGAAAGTGTGCTGGTAACGTGTGTCCCTCAACGATCATCCAGGTGATAATGTTTCCGTTTCGAGTTGTAAGTAGACCAGTGATAAAATCCATGGTAGTCTGTTCCCATTTCCATATATGCGTTTCTGGTTGCTAATATTCCACCTTGACTTTCCCACAAGTCAAACATCGTTCTCATGCGTCGCTATGTGGGCCTTCAGGCCCGGTCACTTGTACATGGTCTTCAGGTTTTAATACATCGTATCAAAACTCAAATTAATATGATATCGAGACCCGTGTGCTTCGCCTGCACCAGTTCCCTAAGGTTGCTATATACTAAGGTCCATATTCGTTCCATGAAGTAGCAAATATCATCCGACCTGCCAAAGGTTGCTTCCCCATGCCCCGCATAGGTTAATCTTGAGAACTCTCTTCCTTCAGTTCTCCAGTTTGAGCAAGACGAGTCTGATCGGGCATGTTAGAGTCGATAGCAAGCTGCAAAGCTCGTGCACGTCCAGGTTTCACGGTCGTATTCATTCAAAAGTTCCATCCAGCGATGCCACCACATGTTTCGCTCACACGGGAGGCCCTTGTGATCGGTCTAGGTAGTGCATTTGGTACCATCCAAGTAATGCCTCCAACTTAAATCCAAAGACCAGGGTTTCCACCGCAGGTCGTGACTCGTGCAGTTCTTCCTGTAAGTCCATTACGTAAGTCATCACTTTCTCGTGTTGCGTCGGCGTGTAAACATTGCAGAGTTGGGATTCGAAAGCTGAAAAGACGTCCTCATGTTTTGTCTTTCACGAACACAACACCCTACTATGCTAAAGAGACTTAAGCTGCGCGATCTTCGAAAATCCCGTGGTGAATCTGCGATAGAGTCTAGTGTGACCAAGAAATTGCTGCATCCTCGAAGGGATCTTTGGTGCCAAACAATATCTAACGAAATGGGTCTTTAGCGAGATCCACATGTATTCCCACTTCATTGATCATATGACCAAAAAGGTATCTCTCGAATCCAGAAGTTACCTTTAACAAGACTTCGCGCGGAGTGGCTCCTTCCTCAGGAGCCCTAAAATAAGATACAAATGCCGCCCATGATGTTCCTTCCTCTTGCAAATGATCCAGAACGTCATCCATAAATACGGTCGATTCATGTGGTCCATAAAGCTGCTGGTGTGTTGATTAACTCAATGGTCATGGTGTACAAAGTCGCAATGGCCGTATTGCGTTCGATATGCCGTTTCAGGAACATTCTCCTCTTGGTCTTCCGTCAATACATGGTCGAGGCAAACAGTTCTTGATTGTCACCTTGCTGAGTTCTAGATGATCAGTACACATACGAAAAGGCTTTATCTTCCCGAATATAGTTGGGGCTCCCCAAAGAGAACAAAAACTATGTCCAATAAAACTCTTGTCCAACAGTTCCTGTAGATAGTCCTTGCAACCCTCCTGGTGCAAGACGGTATCTAGCACGAGTAATCAGGGTTGTCCGTGTCGTGAGATCAAACTGCGATTCTGCCTAACAGTGGTGGAAGTAAATCTGAAAGCTCCTCGGGTAGCGCACTGAGAGGAATCACGAACAATTGGTGGATCCTCGATCCTCTTTTCTTTAGCCTCAACATCAATAACGGTTGCTAACGTAGCAGGGTGGTCCCTCCGTAGACACTTCTGGGCCTTCATAGCTGATATAACGCTAACCTTTGCACCACTCTGTTGCTTTAGAACAGATAACGATTCTCCACACAAAATTTTCTCCTCACAAGGTATGTCTACGTGATTTCTGAATAACCAATCCACACTAACTACTGCATTGTAACCATCAGGGGTAGTAGAAGGAAGGTCGATGTCGAACACCTGTCCCCCAAGGTCGAGTTTGCATCCCAGTGAACATATAAGGCTTCAATTGACTTGCATCAGCCGACTCCACAACAGGTTCGGTTTCAAGAAGCATCAGGGTTAAACAGAACAGAGACGAAGCGTATAGCTACCCATCCAAGCTATCGTGTTGCTATTACGCCTGGTATAGCCTATGCCAATACTAAATGTCCTTCCATGAGCTTCATTTCCAGTGTTGTTTTCGTCACGAGAATTTCCAGTACTGCCGTCGTTCCCTTGGTTGTCGTCACCTTAACTTAACACAGTCAATCCTTGTCGAGGTCACCTTCATTTCCATACTGTAAGCTACGATCACGAGTACCTTGATGTTGCCGCGATTGTTATCTCTAATATTGTTGCCTGTAACGGTATCCTGCGTCCTTTCACCAACAAGGTCCATCTTTTCACATTCCGTGCCACGTCCTAAGGCACTACTCATGGTGCGGGCGGTTACACAGTCCGCTCTATAGTCAATCGTCATCGACTTTGTCCCAATTGGTTCGTAAGAGTCGACTCCCATGAGTCGCTGGCTGGGGTTAAGGATTCGATTGGAGTCAACTCGCTGTTGTTCATGGCCGGAAACTAGGTTCGTTCAAATGCTGAAGTCGGTAAGGTACTACGTTTACCCTCTTGTCCATCGTTCTTGCAAGTTGCCTGAGTAATACACGGTATGTCACGAGAGTGTTGCAGAAGTGATCGCACTTCGGGATCTAAGGCGTCAACATGCTAAGTTCCAGCAAACAAAGATAAGTGAGGAAGGTATAGTCCAATCATTTGACGCTGAGCCATCCAACTCAGGGACGTTCGTACTAGCACCTAACATTCTACACAGTTCGCTAGGAGTTCAGATGTGTGATCAGGTGATACTCGATAGCATCGAGATTCGTAAGGATTCAGAAAGGGGTGAAATGATCATGTTCGAGTAGGAGACAATCACTGCTATGACTCCTATAGACTGCTGAGTTCTAACATAACATCAATTAACAGAGCGGAACCCCTCTCACACTTGTTAAGCCTCACTGGGACTCACATGCACCCCACATTATTATTATGTGTGCACCCATAATAATAAGGCAATTCGCATGCTAATCTCAGTGCCTCTTAACTCACGCTAAAAGGTTCCTCGAATTCGAGCAATAAGACAGATGACGCCACAACATAGATCATGAAAGTTCAACAAGAGTCGCACTCTAAAAACACGTAACATGGGTTGGTAACATAGAAGTTCATACTGCAGTGCTAAGTGTGCATTCACGTGTGATGTTATTCATAAGCAAACACTAGATATACTATGCAATAGTAAACGAGAAACGAACCTTGCAGTCTGGAGCTGAGTGTCATGGTCGATTTCGGATCTGTTCGGTTATAGTCTGGTTTTATAAAAACGTTTTAAAACCAAGTTCACTATAAACAGTGGCTCTGATACCAAACTGTCACACCCCCAAAATACCACCTAGGGAGTGTCCCTGATAGGCGTGTGATGTACCAACAATGAGCCACTAATTACATTGAACCCATACAAGTTTCTAAATAAAGTTCTCAATCATTAATAAAATACCATCAACAAGTTTAAATGAAAACCAATATGTACAGCGGAAGCATTAACGAAACCATAGTTTAAATATTCTCAAAACAAATGTACGAAATCAATGAACCAGTATGTGTATCCAATCAGAGCGACCCATGACCACTCCAGCTACTTCAGACAACAAGTTCCAAATCTAAGTAATCGAACGACCTGCGAGCATGCAACAAGTGTATCAGACAACGCTGGTGAGTTCATAGTTTTTACCAAAACGTTGATTACCAAGTGTTTAGTTAATCCATTGAAGTTAATTCCGAAAGTAATGTTGAAAACAATGTTGATAATACCCCAATACAAGACGGCTTCTGATTATTTTGCCCTTTCTCCAATGCTCCTATCAAAGCATTGGTCATGACTAGGTCATTAGTTCAACACCCGTCCTCCCAGGTACGGGGTGAGGTTGCCAAAGCTAAGTAGCGCTACTAACTAATACCATGTTACCTCTCAGGTAACCAAACAACACGGAGGGACTTTAAAGGTGATAGGAAGAGTATATTATCCAACATTCCCGTTTTTACCCAAAAGACTTATCCCTCCCCGGGATACCCACTGACTGTCCCAACCACCGGGACGCATGCTCAAGAGAGATGAACTCACCTTTGATTTGCTCGGTAAGATTAATTACTTGTTTAATAATTGCTCAAACGCGTCCTATCATGATTTACCAACCACAATCAGTTCTACATTCCCGTTGTACCACGTATGTTATCACACAATACACATGTTACGTTCATGAAATATTCACATCTTTTATGCAAGCTATAACAGTTACCTATATCGCACACGATCCAAGTTAACACAGTTGATCCGGTCCCTATTGTGATTACCACTAATAATTAGAATCCCATTCTATTAAACCACACATCTAACATTTTGTAACAATTAACACATAGCCACAAAATAAACATTTGAGTTTCATACATTTCACATAGCCCGTATGCGCCTCACATAAACACTTTGCAACACCATAATTGATCGATTAATCTGTGCAGCCCGGAGTTTAGTCCGCGGCCCAACTGGCCCTTAGGCCCATTTGACGGTGCAGCCCAGAACCTTACAAAACCCACTCCGAAGCTAACTTACCCAACCCGCTCGACCAGGCCCAACCACATGTCTGATTACACAAGAGGTGGGCTTGGCTGGTGACCCAAGGTCACGCAGCCCAGCCAGAAAGAAAATGGGCTACGTAGCCCCTCACATGTATTACATCACTAATCCATGCCCAATAACCTGCCCCGCCCACTTACAACGGCCCAAATCAATTTGAATGGAAAACAGTTCCCTTAATAGTCCAAAACAAATTGTATATTATCAATTTTAATTTCGCTATTAACCTTATCAGTTCTACTCGATTTCAGTTTAATCACTAATGCATAAGTCCTAATAATCAAATATAACCTATCATGAACCATACACCTACAAGGTCATCACATCTGATTTACAAGCATGGCACCTCAGATAGGTTATCATACATCATTAATATCACTTGTCTAACATCCAATTACAAAGACTATCATTGATTCACGTAGATAATTTATCAATTGTTCTAGCGTATCAACTTCCGTGTCACATAGTTATCATTCTCATAACATAAGACTATCATACAGCCTCCTAATGCAAGCACCGTCAAGACATAGTTCACATATAAACAAGATCATCGATTGCCTAACACATGCTTCCTAATTTATACATAGACTATAACATCTTGTTTAAGATTTACAAAAGCATAACATTATCATACATATACAATTCGCCAATCACGATTTCGCACAAACAAGATTACTAAACAAAGATCAACGTAACATAGATTCACGAACCAATCTTATGATCACCATCTACTTTCGGGTGTGTAACAGAATCATGCAACCACTATAACATAAATCAAGAACCACAATCATCCATAAAACTTAATCGACCAGGAGATCATACTTGTTTACATATAGTCAAAACAGTCAACAAGATTAAGCAAGCATGAGGTAATACTAACCGGGAGAAATATGGTGATGGTAATGGTGATCACGACGGGGGGGGGGGGGGGGGGGTCTCCTGTTACTGCCTTGCGTATGTTTGAGAAGTAGGGTTTTGTTTATTGTATTCACAAAAGTGCATGACATCAAATATATATATTTAATCGGAGGTGGGCCGGGGTACTTGAATCACATGGCCGACAACACAAATATAAGAATTCTGTTATTGCAATTAATGGGCCAAGAGCTAAAGACTAATGTCACATGTTATCTGATCTAAATTGTATTGGCCCAAGAAACTTTATCAGGTCATGATTCGATCACATGAAATTTGCCAACAATATGAATTCACTTCTGATTTATCATTGGGCCAATCAAATGTTAGGTTTGATATAATTGCATCAAATATGTATGTTGTAACATCAAATATACAAGTTATAACACAAATAATTATCAAAACACGATTGCAACCATGTAACGTGTCGGGGAAAGAACTGTGAAAACTCGAGTTGTCACAGTTTCTTCTTGTTCTCTCTGTATCATTAGTACATGTTCATCTGGTGTTGAAGATCATCTTCTGCTGGTTTTAGATCTCAGTGTTGAGATCATTGTTGTCTAAGAGATTGTGTTAAATATCTTCGTTTATATCCTTTGTATTTCGTATTTGTATTTCAGTTTATGTTCAACAGATTTCTTCAATCTGTTGAACTTGTACTTTGTATTGTTAAAGATCTCATATTCTTGAGATCTAGGGTTTGGTTGGGATCTTTTGGGTTGGATAAATAATAAAAGTTTTGTCATCTGTTTTGTCACTATTTCTGGTGTGTTCGTGTTATTCTTGTTAGATCTGTACTTTACAATAATGCTGAGGAAGCTGAGTCGTTGGGTGATTTCGTTATGAACCAGTGAAGAGAAGTTAAAGCAGGGGATTTGCATGACGTCATCAAAAGAAGGCTCAAAACATGCTTGATTCTCCTGTTTCAATGAATACTATGAAGGAATATTAAACGGGTTAAAATTTAGCAATTTGAAATGAAACGGGTCATGAGATGGTTAAGGTGTTGAGCTAAAAGTCTTTGCTGCAAGTTGGTGCTCTAATATGTATTCAACCATTGGTAGTTTGCTAAAGTTGACTTTTATTTTGTTTGTGAACCATTGCTTTCGATTGCCGTTTAATAATAGCCTATCTGCAACTCTGCAGGTATCAAAAAACTAATAGGAATAAATGATGGATGGGCGGTTCATACTATGCCGGTTTAATCTGGGGATTTTAAATGACCTTTTTGAGGTTGGGGTGTTTTGCCTGTAAAAGGATGACCGGTAGCCGGCCGGAGGCACTGGATGACCGGTAGCCGGCGATGGTGGAGGGTGGAGGGTGGAGGTTGAAGATGAAGTGTGGTGGTGGGGTTTTATAAATAAAAATGAAGAATATGCCCGGATAGTCTCTATGGTTTGGCCTTTTAAGGAAAGGGTGTTTTTGTCATTTTACATCCTCTTAACAGAGAAAACAAACTGAAGTTAGACCCAGGGACTATCCGGGAACAAAAAATGAAAACTTGGGGACTATTCAGGTAATTTTAGAAAGTTGGGGACTATAGGTGAAAAAAGGCGAAACCACAGGGACTATCCAGGCATTTTTCTCTTTTCAAAAGCCAGGATTTAGGTTTTTTTTAAATGACTTATTGATTCCAATAAGTTAGGGGTTATTTGGCAACTTCTGAATGGTTAAGTGCTGAACCAATAAGAGTTTTAAACCATTAAGAGCCAGTATAATGATTAACCGTTCAAAGGCAAATGTCTGACCACTTCAGATTAGAGGTCTTAACCATTCAGAGTTAGGGGCTGTTTGTTTACCTCTTAATGAGGCTTTTAATGGTTCAAACATCTTATTGGTTCAACACTTAATGGTTCAGACTGTTTGTTTCACGAGCAGATGTCTGAATGGTTCAGACATTCGCCTCTGAATGGTTAAGATTTATACAGAGTCTGAATGGTTAATGTCACACCCCAACCGATGGCGGAATCATCAGGGCGCGGCACTGAGCGAAACAGATTGTCCAGAAGTTTCCACAACAACTATTATTACAAATTCAGTTTAATGATACGTCCCATACCGTATCCCAAATAAATAAACAAGTTATCATAGAAGCAACTAGGCAAATAAATTCCGTTCCGACAACTCCGATTGAATTATTACAAACCAATTGAATAAAAGTATTGCTTGAAGTCATTAAGACTTATCCGGACAAGATCTACAGACAGCTAATGCCATAGACACTGGATCGGACAACTCCAATGGCTCCATGGCAATTGTTTATTTGCTTCTAGAGACCCCTAGGTAGACCACGACCTACATCTATTCGTTGGCCTCTAGAGCTTTATTCTAGCCTCGCTTCCCTAGCAGATAAGCATCCTAATTACCTGTCACATACGTTAGAATATTGTCAATACATAAAATGTAAAGGTGAGCACACAAGTTTAGTACTAGCATATAGAGTTCGAATAGTTTACGCATAACCAGGCACGTACACAGAGGAAAACGATGCATGTTAATTATCGACATGGGACCATCGATACCAACGACTGCGGGTTGACCGTCCGAGACGGTTCACAATACATGATTACCACCGCAATCCATGTAAGTATTTGTCCTTAACAACCCCCGTGTGAACGGGTGCTCAGTCCAAACTATAGTACTATGTTGCTAAGGCAGGTAGATAGCATTCCACGTGTAAACATAATAAACAGCATTCATTTAGTCAAATAGCACATGCATTCGGTTAGCGTTCAAATAGTTTGTGTTTGATTGTGATTTGATAGGTAACGTATGTAACACCCAAAAGTGCTAAGAGCAAAAAGGGATCGAGTGTACTCACAGTGATTGATTGTGGATTGAAGGGAGCGCTGAGAGTAAGATTAGCCTGAATAGTTCGATAGCACAACAATGAGTAACGTGGAAAGTAAACAAGTGTGAATGGATCGAGTAGGCTGGTCGATCGAACGGCAGGTTCGATCGGATGGCCTGTTCGATCGGCTGGTATATCCGATTGGACAGTCCTGTTCGATCGGCCGGTTGGCTCGATCGGCTGGACCATTCGAGTGGATTGCTTCTTCCTCTGGTGTGTTTGTGTTTGAGGATTTGAACTTTTGAAGTTTTTGTTGCAGCATTTGAGAACACTGAAGTGTTCCTACCTTTCAAGTCGGTCGATCGAGCGGTTCGCTTGATCGGCTAGCTCACTCGATCGGCTAGCTTACTCGATCGGCTAGGAACTTCAGGAGTGGTCCTCCACTGAATGTCACTTGATCGAACAGTCTATTCGATCAGCTGACATTCCCTACTACGAACGAGTTGTAAAAACGATTAAGTGTTGAAGCATAGTATCTCATGATCCGAACAGTAATGTTTACCAATCGAGTGACATGTTCGATCGAACACTACTTCGTCAATACTATACCTCATGAAATTTTGAAAGTGTGGGACCCTGTGCTAGCCGATCGGCTGGCCCGGTCGATCGGCTGGCATGTCCGATCGGCTGGGCTGTTCGAACTGCCTAGCCGTTCGGCCAGCATTTCTGACCTGGTCGGCCTTTCGTCTAACACTTGGCTGTTTGTTTATTTGTCATTCTTCTAAGGTATCTTGACAACGTGTTGAACTATGATAACCCTCGTTCCTACTTGTTCCCTTGGCTCGAACAGGAATCACCCAAGTCTGGCCGGTGAACGGTTCGGAGTGTCGGTTTAGAGTTTAACCCGAAATCGGTGAACCTTGTCCATAGAATCTGAGTCTTGAACCTTTTAACTGTTTGAATGATTAGTTAGCCGGTGCAAGCTCCGTTTCTATCGGTTTGAAAGCATTGAGTGTAAAAGAGTTGAAAGAACGTTGGAAATCCTTCTTTCAATCCTTCACATCATGAAAATGTTTAGATCTATGATGGATCTTAACTTGTTTATGTGGAAATCGGTTATATCTAAGCTATCCATGGTTGAATGATGCCAAAGTTTGAAGTTCTTCAAGAACACCATGATGACATCACCCAAGAACACTTAGATCTTGGTGATTTCACGGTTAGAATTCAAGTTTTGAAAGATAGAAAGGTGTAGAATCAGGTAATGATTAAAAAAGTACAAGAATTAGAGTGAAAACTTACCGGGATTGAGAGAAATCTGAGAAAAGGGTGAAGAGGATGGCTGGTTCGGTCAGAGCTTTCCAAAAATGGAAAGTATGATAATGACAGCCCTATTTATAAGCTTCCAAAAGAGGAAAGTGGCAGCCGATTGGCTGGGAGCTCCGATCGAGTGGGCTGCTCGATCGGCTGGCAAGATGCTAGCCGATCGGCCGGCCTGTTCGATCAGGATGCTTCATGTTCGATCCGCCACGCACTTCGAGTATTTTGCGACGATTTTCGACGTTTCGATTTTGATGGACGATGATACGAATACGATAGAGTTCCTAGTCAAATTACTTTTAATCCCAACTACTATATCTAACATACAATCTTCTATAAGTCACGTTTCGATGTCGGTTTCGATTGAGTTCGATTGCTTTTCGAGTTTCGATTCGATTTTCGATTGATTTGCTTGAATACCACACCAAACATAAGGTAAGCACGCACAAGTAACACATAAGGCACACACACACGTATAATAATACCACAATTCGCATAATTCGAGTCTCGAGTTCAATTGGTTGTTAGATCGGTTTGATTACTGATTGGTTATCTTTATCGCATTGTTACTTCCTATCATTCACAGTCGTAGATCGGTTCGCGTCAAAACACATTTGATTACTTCGGTTCTTGCTGATTACAACACTTACTCCACATAATACATCTAAAACACAAAGTCGACTATCTATAGTCAAAGAAAGTCAAAGTTGACTTGGACTTTGACTTTGACTTTGACATTCGAAAACACGAGGTGTTACAGCCTCCCCTTGTTTAGGGAATTTCGTCTCGAAATTAGGCTCGAAGGCTTCACGACACCGTGATTTACCAATTTGATGCTTCAGATCTATTTATTTAAACAACTGCGGGTACTTGGCCTTCATGTCGCTTTCGATTTCCCAAGTGAACTCCGCGCCTCGTTTGCCTTCCCATCGGACCTTCACGATCGGGATGCGAGAGCGCCTGAGCTGCTTGGTTTGGCGATCCATGATTTCGACAGGCTTTTCCACGAAGTGTAACGTTTCGTTGACCTGAAGATCGTCGAGCGGTACGATTAGATCATGATCAGCAAGGCATTTTCGGAGGTTAGAGACGTGGAAAGTCGGGTGGACGTTACTGAGTTCCTCCGGTAATTCGAGTCTGTAGGCGACTTTTCTGATCCTTTCCAGAATCCTAAAAGGTCCAACATATCGAGGCGCGAGCTTCCCTTTCTTGCCGAATCGGACTACACCCTTCCAAGGTGATACCTTTAGGAGTACGTAGTCACCAACTTCGAATTCAAGGGGCTTGCGTCTTTTATCGGCGTAACTTTTCTGTCTGTTCCGAGCTTTCACCAAGTTGTCTCGAATCTGGTGGATTTTGTCAGTCGTTTCTTGTAGAATCTCGGGACCGGTTAATTGTGAGTGACCGATCTCGTGCCATACAATAGGCGATCGGCATCTTCTACCATACAAAGCCTCGAAAGGTGCCATTTGAATGCTGGCATGATAGCTGTTATTGTACGAGAATTCCACCAATGGCAGGTGTTTGTTCCAACTACCGCCAAAGTCTATAACACACGCTCGGAGCATGTCTTCAAGAGTACGAATCGTTCTTTCAGTCTGTCCGTCGGTCTGAGGATGGAATGCAGTACTTAGATTAAGCGACGTACCAAGGGCCGCTTGAAACGTTTCCCACAATCGCGAAGTGAACCGAGCGTCACGATCTGAAATGATATCACGAGGCGTACCATGATTACGAATGATCTCATCGGTGTAGATTTGGGCTAGTCGTTCCACCTTGTAGTCTTCTCGTATCGGCAAAAAGTGGGCTGACTTCGTTAGACGATCAACTATGACCCAAATACTGTCGTGACCTGATGGCGTGGGCGGGAGCTTTGTTATGAAATCCATAGCTATGCTCTCCCACTTCCATATAGGTATCGGCGGTTGTTCGAGTAAGCCAGAAGGTCTCTGATGTTCAGCCTTGACTCTTGCACAAGTTAAACAGCTTCCAACGTATAGAGCGATATCCCATTTCATACCCGACCACCAGTACTTATAACGCAGATCCTGGTACATCTTGTCTGCGCCGGGATGAGTAGAATACCGGGATTTGTGGGCTTCGTTCATGATGATCTTTCGCAAATCGGTCCGCTTAGGGATCCAAATTCGGTCCAGATAATAGAATATCCCATCTGATTTGCTTACTAGCTGAGCTCCATCGTGATAGATCCTCTCTTTCTTCAATGTACGCTCGTTAAAGCAAGCATGTTGGGCTTCACGAATAAGGGTTTCGAGGTTGTGCTGGGCTTGGATGTTTCGAGTACTAAGCACGTAACTCTTTCTGCTGAGCGCGTTAGCAACCACATTCGCCTTGCCTGGGTGATATCGAATCTCACAGTCGTAATCGTTGAGAAGTTCTACCCATCGGCGTTGACGCATATTAAGCTCTCTCTGATTAAAGATGTGTTGTAAACTCCTGTGGTCAGTGTAGATCGTACACTTAGTGCCATACAGGTAGTGTCGCCAAATCTTCAATGCAAAGACAACCGCGCCTAGCTCGAGGTCATGGATTGTATAGTTCTTCTCGTGGATTTTGAGCTGACGAGATGCGTAAGCTATAACCTTGTCTCGCTGCATGAGAACACAGCCGAGACCATGGTTAGAAGCATCACAGTAGACAACGAAGTTGTCGCTTCCGTCGGGCAGTGTAAGAATCGGTGCGTTGCACAGCATATGCTTGAGGGTTTGAAAGGCAGTCTCTTGTGCGTTTCCCCACAAAAAAGGCTTGTCCTTATGGGTGAGAGCAGTAAGCAGCACAGCGATCTTGGAGAATCCTTCAATGAATCGTCGGTAATAGCCCGCTAGTCCGAGAAAAGAACGAACTTCAGACGGGTTCTTAGGCGTAATCCAGCTTCTGACAGCTTCAATCTTCGCAGGATCGACATGGATACCTCGACTATTCACTATGTGACCCAGAAATTGAACCTCCTCCAACCAGGATTCGCACTTGGAAAACTTGGCGTAGAGTTGGTTTCCCTGAAGTAACTCGAGAACCAAACGTAGATGTTGCGCGTGTTCGACTTTCGATTTGGAATAGATCAAGGCATCGCCGATGAACACGATGACGAAACGGTCAAGATAAGGCTTACACACACGATTCATGAGGTCCATAAAAACCGCGGGTGCGTTGGTTAGACCAAAGGGCATAACAACAAATTCGTAATGGCCGTAACGGGTTCGAAAAGCGGTTTTAGGAATGTCCTCCTCCTGAATCCGTAGCTGATGATATCCTGAACGTAGATCGATCTTAGAGAAGCATGCTGCACCTTGTAGTTGATCAAATAAATCGTCAATTCGTGGCAAGGGGTATCGGTTCTTGATGGTTAGCTTATTCAATTCCCGATAGTCGATGCACATCCGAAACGATCCATCCTTCTTTTTGACAAAAAGGACTGGCGCGCCCCAAGGAGAGGTGCTTGGGCGAATAAAGCCTTTTTCGAGTAATTCCTGGAGTTGATTCGAGAGTTCCAGCATTTCGGATGGAGCGAGTCGATAAGGGGCTTTGGCAACGGGGTTAGCTCCAGGAATGAGGTCGATACGAAAGTCGATATCACGACTTGGTGGTAGTCCGGGAAGATCATCAGGGAACACCTGAGGAAATTCACGAACCACTGGAACATCTTTGACTTCAACTTTCTTTTTCTTTCCCTTCTCCTCTACTACAATGTTGGCCAAGAAGGCTCGGTATTCCTTGCGAAGATACTTGCTGGCTTGAATACATGACATAAGCTTGAGACCCTTCGATGCTGTTTCACCATATACACATAGAAGATCACCATTCGCGAGCGAGAATCGAATCATCTTTTCAAAGCATACAACTTCAGCATGGTTTTCACGAAGAAAGTCCATGCCTATTATGACGTCAAAGCTTCCGAGTTGCATCGGAATGAGGTCGATTGGGAAGATGTGATTGTTGAGTTCGAGAGTACAATCACGGAGTATTGAATTAACGGCAACAGTTCTTCCTGTAGCGACTTCGACTTCGAATGACGAGGACATATAAGAGCGCTTACGACTAAGGAGCTTCTCGAATTCAAATGACACAAAGCAGTTATCGGCTCCAGTATCAAACAAACATGATGCATAAATACCATTCACAAGGAACGTACCATTAACCACGTTGTTATCCGCCTGAGCCTGGCGGTCATTGATGTTAAAGGTTTGGGCATGGGCTGCTTGCTGCTGGTGCTGAGGCTGCTGTTGTTGCTGTTGCTGCTGGGGCTCTTGGTTGACCACCCTGTTCAGGCATCTGTTGGCAAAGTGGTTAGGGTCACCACATGCAAAGCAGACTCGAGCATTGACTGCTGGTGCTTGAGCTGCTTGCTGGCCTTGAGGGGCAGGGAGTAGAGCTTGGTTGACAGTAGCTTGAACTGGGGCTTGACGAGGACCATAGCGACAGTTCGCAGTGAAATGACCGTACAGATTGCAGTGAGCGCAAAAACGACAAGCTAGACCCACTGGATGATGATACGAACATGTCGGGCAGAGTGGGTGAGGGCCTGTGTATGCACGCTTCGCTGGCGGTGCATTGATCACTGGAGCTGAGCGCTGGTGGTGCTGCTGTTGAGCTGGTACCGCTTGCAGGGGAGTGGCGTTTGTCGCGGCAGCACAACTCTTGTTGCTGGAGCTGTTGTTGTTCTTCTTCTTCTTCCTTCTTGAAGACTTGGAGGATTGAGCAGATGAGTCGGTGGGTGTCGCAGTGGCTTGATGCAGAGACTTGGTTTGCTTATCCCAGAAACCAGACTTGACTCGCTTATCATTGATCTCAGCGGCGAGTAGGTAGGTTTCTTCGATCGTTGCTGGCTTGGAGGCGTGAACAAAATCTGCTACACAGTCTGGCAGAGCTTGGATATATTTCTTGATGGTCATCTCTGGAGTCTTGACCTGATCGGGACATATGATACTGAGCTGCTTGAAGCGAGCAGTGAGAGCAGCGTTGTCTCCGTCTTTCTGCTTGATGACCCAGAATTCATCCTCCATCTTTTGGCGTTCATGAGGAGGGCAGAATTCATCGATCATAATTGCCTTCAGCTCCTCCCATGTCAGCTCGTAAGCTGCATCATTCCCACGCTTGTTTCGTTCAGCAGTCCACCAGTCTAGAGCACGGGACTGGAAGACGCCAGTAGCATTGAGAGTGTGGAGATTTTCGGGGCATCCGCTTTGTCGCAGGGTGACTTCAACTGAGTCGAACCAATGAAACATGGCGGTAGGGCCATCCTCACCGGTGAACTCCTTCGGTCCGCATGCCTTAAACAGCTTGAAGCTAAAAGCGGTCTTGCTTGAATCCTTAGGGTTCTCAGCTCGGGATTCCTCAGACGTTTTGCTGGCATTTTCATACACCTCACTCACGGCTTTCGCCACTTGTTTGGAGATGATAGCAGCGAGACGTCGGTCTCTCTTTTCTTGGCGAGTCAGACGGTGACGTGATCCAGACGACGACATGGTCTGCATTAGACATCGTCACAGGACTCAACACAACGTAATCGAATCTCACCTCACACGTCTACTACTATCTAAAGCTTAGAATTACGTCGAAATACGTATCACATAAACACATAAGCACATAACCACATATACATGTAAGCACCGAAGCACGTAGAACACAGAAGCACAGAAGCACAAAACATAGACACACGTAAATTACCTAGGCATTTAATCACTGAGGTAGTCAGAAAACAGAAACCTATCCTTCAAAGTTCGCGTGTCGTTCGAATATCGTATCTGATAGCACCGTATGGTATAGTCTAACTTAGTCGTATAGCATATCATAATATGATACCGTCTAGATTTGCGATAGCTGGGTGTCGATTAGGGATAGAATAACAGTACGAGTCGTGTGTTGTTGATTAAAACGATAGCAGAATCGAATATCATCCC
Source organism: Helianthus annuus (assembly GCF_002127325.2). NCBI lineage: Eukaryota > Viridiplantae > Streptophyta > Magnoliopsida > Asterales > Asteraceae > Helianthus > Helianthus annuus. The sequence continues at coordinate 51,467,269 of NC_035444.2, read as the reverse complement.
AAAATAAAACAGAGAAAGCAAATATAAACACAAAACAGAGAAAGCACACATAAACGCATAAAATCAACAAGTGTACCTGATGACTTGTCAAATTCGAAACATATAAAATCGAGAGATAGATTGTCTGCGGCTACTAGACATCGACTAACCAAGGCAACTCGACTATTCACAGTAGACTTGTCATCACCTCCGACTCTAGAGGTTGTGTTTCTGCCTCGATTCTTGGGCATTCCACACGCGCCTCCTAGGTCATACTTGTGAGTTCAGGTCGTTGGAGTCCATCGAAGCCTTGGTGAGATGAATAAAATACAGAACAAACTGCTAAGGTTAGGGTTTCACCCCTTGGCTTAGCAATTTCTTCCTTGTTTTTAGTAAAATCGAGAAGAACTTTCTTCAAAATGGGGGTTTCACACCTGATTTGGTATAATTCTCCTTGTTTATTGACGAAAATATCGAGATGAAGGAATAAAATCCCCATAAGTCAGGAAATTTAGTCGGGAGTTTGCGGTTTTCACACCTCTTCCTGACTGAATCGCCTGACGTTAGTTGAAAATTTAAGCGCAACGATAGTGAAGAATTACAGAATAAGGCACATAAACTGGGTCTGATGGTTCCTAACTATAGTCTAGGTCTCTAAGACAGCGACCCGGACTAGGTCGTGTCTGCCTAATTCCCTATAGTTATGGCTCTGATACCAATCTGTCACACCCCAACCGATGGCGGAATCATCGGGGCGCGGCACTGAGCGAAACAGATTGTCCAGAAGTTTCCACAACAACTATTATTACAAATTCAGTTTAATGATACGTCCCATACCGTATCCCAAATAAATAAACAAGTTATCATAGCAGCAACTAGGCAAATAAATTCCGTTCCGACAACTCAGATTGAATTATTACAAACCAATTGAATAAAAGTATTGCTTGAAGTCATTAAGACTTATCCAGACAAGATCTACAGACAGCTAATGCCATAGACCCCGGATCGGACAACTCCAACGGCTCCATGGCAATTGTTTATTTGCTTCTAGAGACCCCTAGGTAGACCACGACCTACATCTATTCGTTGGCCTCTAGAGCTTTATTCTAGCCTCGCTTCCCTAGCAGATAAGCATCCTAATTACCTGTCACATACGTTAGAATATTGTCAATACATAAAATGTAAAGGTGAGCACACAAGTTTAGTACTAGCATATAGAGTTCGAATAGTTTACGCATAACCAGGCACGTACACAGAGGAAAACGATGCATGTTAATTATCGACATGGGACCATCGATACCAACGACTGCGGGATGACCGTCCGATACGGTTCACAATACATGATTACCACCGTAATCCATGCAAGTATTTGTCCTTAACAACCCCCGTGTGAACGGGTGCTGAGTCCAAACTATAGTACTATGTTGCTAAGGCAGGTAGATAGCATTCCACGTGTAAACATAATAAACAGCATTCATTTAGTCAAATAGCACATGCATTCGGTTAGCGTTCAAATAGTTTGTGTTTGATTGTGATTTGATAGGTAACGTATGTAACACCCAAAAGTGCTAAAAGCAAAAAGGGATCGAGTATACTCACAGTGATTGATTGTGGATTGAAGGGAGCGCTGAGAGTAAGATTAGCCTGAATAGTTCGATAGCACAACAATGAGTAACGTGGAAAGTAAACAAGTGTGAATGGATCGAGTAGGCTGGTCGATCGAACGGCAGGTTCGATCGGACGGCCTGTTCGATCGGCTGGTATATCCGATTGGACAGTCCTGTTCGATCGGCCGGTTGGCTCGATCGGCTGGACCATTCGAGTGGATTGTTTCTTCCTCTGGTGTGTTTGTGTTTGAGGATTTGAACTTTTGAAGTTTTCGTTGCAGCATTTGAGAACACTGAAGTGTTCCTACCTTTCAAGTCGGTCGATCGAGCGGTTCGCTCGATCGGCTAGCTCACTCGATCGGCTAGCTTACTCGATCGGCTAGGAACTTCAGGAGTGGTCCTCCACTGAATGTCACTCGATCGAACAGTCTGTTCGATCGGCTGACATTCCCTACTACGAACGAGTTGTAAAAACGATTAAGTGTTGAAGCATAGTATCTCATGATCCGAACAGTAATGTTTACCAATCGAGTGACATGTTTGATCGAACACTACTTCGTCAATACTATACCTCATGAAATTTTGAAAATGTGGGACCCTGTGCTAGCCGATCGGCTGGCCCGGTCGATCGGCTGGCATGTCCGATCGGCTGGGCTGTTCGAACAGCCTAGCTGTTCGGCCAGCATTTCTGACTTGGTCGGCCTTTCGTCTAACACTTGGCTGTTTGTTTATTTGTCATTCTTTTAAGGTATCTTGAAAACGTGTTGAACTATGATAACCCTCGTTCCTACTTGTTCCCTTGACTCGAACAGGAATCACCCAAGTCCGGCCGGTGAACGGTTCGGAGTGTCGGTTTAGAGTTTAACCCGAAATCGGTGAACCTTGTCCATAGAATCTGAGTCTTGAACCTTTTAACTGTTTGAATGATTAGTTAGCCGGTGTAAGCTCCGTTTCTATCGGTTTGAAAGCATTGAGTGTAAAAGAGTTGAAAGAAAGTTGGAAATCCTTCTTTCAATCCTTCACATCATGAAAATGTTTAGATCTATGATGGATCTTAACTTGTTTATGTGGAAATCGGTTAGATCTAAGCTATCCATGGTTGAATGATGCCAAAGTTTGAAGTTCTTCAAGAACACCATGATGACATCACCCAAGAACACTTAGATCTTGGTGATTTCACGGTTAGAATTCAAGTTTTGAAAGATAGAAAGGTGTAGAATCAGGTAATGATTAAAAACGTACAAGAATTAGAGTGAAAACTTACCGGGATTGAGAGAAATCTGAGAAAAGGGTGAAGAGGATGGCTGGTTCGGTCAGAGTTTTCCAAAAAGGGAAAGTATGACAATGACAGCCCTATTTATAGGCTTCCAAAAGAGGAAAGTGGCAGCCGATCGGCTGGGAGCTCCGATCGAGTGGGCTGCTCGATTGGCTGGCAAGATGCTAGCCGATCGGTTGGCCTGTTCGATCAGGATGCTTCCTGTTCGATCCGCCACGCACTTCGAGTATTTTGCGACGATTTTCGACGTTTCGATTTTGATGGATGATGATACGAATACGATAGAGTTCCTAGTCAAATTACTTTTAATCCCAACTACTATATCTAACATACAATCTTCTATAAGTCACGTTTTGATGTCGGTTTCGATTGAGTTCGATTGCTTTTTGAGTTTCGATTCGATTTTCGATTGATTTGCTTGAATACCACACCAAACATAAGGTAAGCACGCACAAGTAACACATAATGCACACACACACGTATAATAATACCACAATTCGCATAATTCGAGTCTCGAGTTCGATTGGTTGTTAGATCGGTTTGATTACTGATTGGTTATCTTTATCGCATTGTTACTTCCTATCATTCACAGTCGTAGATCGGTTCGCGTCAAAACACATTTGATTACTTCGGTTCTTGCTGATTACAACACTTACTCCACATAATACAACTAAAACACAAAGTCGACTATCTATAGTCAAAGAAAGTCAAAGTTGACTTGGACTTTGACTTTGACGTTGACATTCGAAAACACGGGGTGTTACAGTTAAGACCTCTAATCCGAATTGGTCAGACATTTGCCTCTAAACGGTTAAGCATTATACATGATCTTAATGGTTCAGACCTTTTACTGGTTCAACACTTAATGGTTCAGACATCTTACTGGTTCAGCACTTAACCAATGTTACCAAACAGCCCCTTAGTATGATGGTTAACCATTAAGAGACAAATGTCTGAATCATTCATACATCTGCTCTCGAAACAAACAGTGTAAACCATTAAGTACCAAACTAATAAGAGGTCTAAACTATTAAGTGCCACATTAAAAGCTAAACAAACAGCCCATACTAATAATAAGTTTGCAACCACTAAAACTAAACTAATTTGTAAAGGACATGAACTAACCAACCATTTAACTTACTTTTGTCACCTGTAGCATTTTCACTTTCCAAATGTTTTTTATATAAAAATTTAATAAAGCCTAGCTCCAAAAATCCATCTCAACAAGATTCCAGCTTTGAGAGCATAAATAAGGTACGGTACTCTGTCTCCGAAAAAAATGGGTTTTTTGAGCTGTTGTAAACTATAGCTCAAAAAATAGCTTTTTTTGTTATGGCGTTTTAACTGGGAGCTCTGTGTGTCTTCATTGGAGTATGAATTCTTTTATTTCCAATCACATTCCCTCAAAGCTGTGTGTATGATGAAACTAATTAAATACTTGTGTTCACACTTGTTCACATTATAAGTTACACTTTGAACCCTGAAAATATAGCTTTTTTGTTGTGGCGTTTTAACTAGGAGCTGGCTCAAAAAAAAGTTGCGTGTATGATGAAACTAATTCAATACTTGTGTTCACACTTGTTTACACTTGTTCACACTATAAGTTACACTTTGGACCCTGAAAATATAGTTTTTTTTTGTTATGGCGTTTTAACTAGGAGCTGGCTCAAAAAAATGGTTTTTTGAGTGTTTGGCGTTTTTCTGAATTGAGTGTTTTTATGGAGTTTTATTTGAACACCCAGTTCATGTGAGTGGGTTTTTTGACAATATTACCCCTTAGTGTAATTTAACATCAATGCCACATGTCACCACCAAAATCGTTCTCACCGTTCTCACACTTTTCACCGTTCTCTCTAAATCCTGACCCTATATATATATATAGGGAGCCGCTAGAATGAGAACCACCTCGAGTTGTAAGAACCGCGAGAACTACACCCCACGGAGCGCCGTTCGCCATGATTTTTTTTTACAAGTAGATGTGTATATTATAAACACAGCCGTAAAAAATCATGGCGAACGGCGCTCCGTGGGGTGTAGTTTTTTACACCACAAGTTTGGTGAAAAAAAAAGAAAAAAGAAAAAAAAATTAAAAAACACCAAACTTGTGGTGTAAAAAACTACACCCCACGGAGCGCCGTTCGCCATGATTTTTTACGGCTGTGTTTATAATACACACATCTACTTGTAAAAAAAAATCATGGCGAACGGCGCTCCGTGGGGTGTAGTTCTCGCGGTTCTTACAACTCGGGGTGGTTCTCATTCTAGCAGCCCCCTATATATATATATATATATATATATATATATATATATTGTCTTTTAGCGAGGGCAATAAGGACATTTTATACCCACTTAACTAATAATTTAGTGATGTTAGAGGGTGTTTGGATTGGGTTTGGAAGTGAGTTATTGAATTATTAGCTTTCTGAAAAAGCCAATAAAACAATAAGTCATTTTCAAAAGCTAGATTTAGGGATTTTTTTTAAATGATTTATTGATTCCAATAAATTAGGGGCTGTTTGACAACTTCTAAATGATTAAGTGTTGAACCAGTAAGAGGTCTGAACTATTAAGAGCCAGTATAATGCTTAACCGTTCAGAGGCAAATGTCTGACCAATTCAGATTAGAGGTCTTAACCATTCAGACTTAGTATAATGCTTAACCATTCAGATGCAAATGTCTGAACCATTCATAAATAAATCTGCTCTCGAAACAAACAGTCTAAACCACTAAGTGCTAAATTAATAAGAGGTATAAACCTTTAAAAATCTCATTAAAAGCTAAACAAACAGCCCATACTAGGGCTGTAAACGAACCGATTGTTCGTGTTCGTTCGTTAAGGAAAGAATATGTGTTCACGAACGGTTCATGAACACTTACTGAACGAGATTTTATGTTTGTGTTCGTTCATTAAGGAAATGAGCGTGTTCGCGAACGGTTCACGAACACAAATAAATTTGGCGAACGCGACGAAGGATAAAAATAAATGACCTAGAGAGTAGCACTCGAACTTGAATCCCTTATTGTGGAATGGAGGTCGATTGTATTCGCCGATGTAAATAGTGAGAAATGAAAGGGATGATTGACGGGTGGTCCGTAGGACAACCCTTAAGTGCCTTAAAAAGATTAAAATCTCATGCTTTACACGTTTAATTGTTTGAACTTGGTAACTACTAGTTGTTTGGACGTGTAGGTGCAAATGGAGCTTAAATGGGAAGTAATTTGGAGCATCAATGAAAAAATAAATTTTTGGAATTGAAGAATTAAGAGGATAACATGATAGAGGACGAAATTACGAGAACGTAGGCGAAAACGGAGTTGAAACGAAAAAGTTATGTTGAAAACAAGTTTTCATGTTGAAGCCTGCCGCGCCGACTGACAAAAATTGTCACCGTAAACCATTTTTAAGCCACCGTAAGCCATTCCAAGCCACCGTAAGCTACGGTGGCCACCGTAGCTTACGGCGCTGACCTGCGTAAATGTGTAACTTCCACCTTTTAATGCGGATTTATGGTGTCTTTTCAATTCTATTCATTCCCATTCGGTTACACACACTTTGGAGACGAATTTTGGGTTTTCTTGGGAGCTTGAAACAATTTCAAAACATCTTGTTAGTGTTTTTAATCCATATGAACATTGAACTAATTGTGAAGATGATTGTCAAAGCCATGTGTGGCTAAACTCTTGATGACTATCTTTGGTTGAAGGTTTGTATTAGACTTTATGCTTGATTTCCTAATTTCTAGAATAACAAACTTTGTCTTTTTGATTGTTTATTATGGTGTGTGATTGATTGTTTGTAAATTGTTGATTCTTATGTTAATCTAATTTGAAACCATACGTTCTTGGTGCTGTTGGCAATCGAGATATCATGGGTAGAATTAGCATTGGGTAAGGGTTAATTGGTCATCGGGTAACAACCTCACGTTCTAGGAATCTGAGTACTTAGTTCCCTTTTATCACAACAAGTAATCACACATGAACTATGTCTATGTAGTTCTTTCTAGTGGAATGATAGCATAAACGTCGAAGCAAACCGGAAACTAAAGATGATCATTTGTCTCTAAATTGTTTACAACCCAAAACTTTCAATTTGCAATTAGAATAGTAATCTTAGTTTTAAAACTCAAATCAATCAAATCAACTCTTGAACTTTACTTTCATTGCAATTAGTTTAATTTAGTTAATTTAGATAAACCTTGAAATAACACATATTCCACAAACTCCCTGTGTTCGATACCCACTTGCCACTAACTATTTAGTAGTAATTGGATTAAATTTGATTGTGACCACGACATCACGTCAATGATGCATAAACAAAGTGAAAGTGAGTTTCCTAGTTTAATTGTTAGGGTAATAAAATAAATAAAAGTTTAAGAATATAAAAAGTACAAATAAAATATAAGAAAGTACAAAGATCTTCAATTAAAACACAAACATATGAACATAAACGAACGCAAATCAACGAATGTTCACGAACACGTTCACGAACACCTTACCGAACGTTCACGAACACAATCGAACGAACGAGACCTATGTTCATGTTCGTTCATTTAACTAATCGAACGAAATTTCTTGTTCATGTTCGTTCGTTTATTAAACGAACGAACATAAACGAACTTCCCGCCAAACAATTCACAAACTGCTCGCTGAACGTCGATTCGTGTACAGCTCTAGCCCATACTAATAATAAAGCCCATACTAATAATAAGTTTACAACCATTAAAACTAACTAATTTGTAAAGCACATGAACTAACCAACCATTTAACTTACTTTTGTCACTTGTAACATTTTCACTTTCCAAATGTTTTTTTATATATAAAAATTTAATAAAGCCTAGCTCCAAAAATCCATCTCAACAAGATTCCAGCTTTGAGAGCATAAATAAGGTACGGTACTCTGTCTCCGATCCTGATCCTAGGGTTTCCTTTTTCTTTACTTCTTTCTCCTACGTTACTCTCAACATACACGAACACTTAGGGTTTGAATTTTGTGTTTTTGGAATTTTAATCGGTATAAATTCGGTATATACGGAGTTAATTGTTACTCAATACATTTCTCGATCGACACGAACAATTCTGCTACAGATTTAGGGTTTGAATTGCTTGATTTTGGATGTCTAGATACACACGTAGTTAATTGTTACTGATTGTAGTTGATCTGATCAGATTACACTCTGAATTATGAAAGAACAAACGGATGATGTGTCGTTGAGTGTTAAGGACTCTACTGTCACTGTTGATTCTACTTCAACTGATGTGAAAATTGATGATGTGATGGTAGATGTTGTAAGTGCTGATGTGAAAGAAGACTTAGAGAGAGAAACAGTGACTCGCGATCTGGCTATGGAAGATGTTGCTGTGGTTAAAGAAGTTAGTGATGATCGGGTTGAAAGTAGAGTTGGTAATTCGGAGAAAGTTGAGGTGGTGGTGAGTGAGGAGAGTGTGGAGGTAGTTAAAGAGGTTATTGAGTCGGATTGTGATGATAAGAAGTCTGGAATTGGGTCGGTGGTTGGAGGTTCTAAAACGGTTTCTGAGCCGTTAAGTAAAGAGGTTGAAGCTGGTGGAGGTGATGTTGAGGTGAGTGAATCGGTTGTGGTAGTGGCTGGTGAAGAGAAAACTCAAAAAGAAACCGAGGTTTTGGGTTTGTTGAAGAATCCAGCTGAAGATGGTGTTAATAATCAAAGTTTATTGACCGAGGTGGTCGATGGAGGAACGGGTGAAGATAATGTCCATGTAAGCAATATAAACATGGAGAATCAAGCCGGAGTTGAGTCAGTTGACCAAACAAACAAGGAGAGTTTTCAGTCAACAGTTGAAGCTACAACAAATGGTAATTCCAAAATGGCTGTTGAGATTCAAGATTCCACGAAGATTCTGGAGTCTGAAGAATCTAAGATGGATGATGAAAAAGCTGAAAATTTGGACCAGAAAGCTGAAGTTGATCAAATGAGCAAAGAAGATAGTACACAATCAACAACAGAAGTAAGAACAGATAATGTTTTAAAATCTGAGGATTCTAAGATGGATGACGAACCTCAAGTTACTGAGGAAGAAGTTGCTGTAAAAGATAAAACGGAGGATCTAGAAAAAGGTTTGACCAAGGAGACTGTTGACCAACCTACGGGTTCGGTTCAAGAAATGGCTGATGGAGACCATGTGATGAATGAAAAGACTGTAAAAGATAGTGTTTTAACTTTATCAAAGATTTCACGTGCAGTTACTATGGCTAGTCTTGGATTAGAGGACGATGATGTGGTGATTGTAGATGAGGGTTCGGATGGGAAACATGAAACTCAAGATAGTGTTTCTGTGGAACTGAGTTTGGTTTGTCCTGATAATCAAGGTTTAACGACTGCAGTAGGTAATGCGAAAACAGGTGAAGTTGACCAGAAAGTTGAAGTTGGCTCAACAAGTAAAGATGAGAATACGTACGCAACCAAAGTAATTGATGAAGTGACAACTGTACATAAAGAACTGGTTTCCCATGTGCAAGTTTTAACTGATGGTGGGATTTCGGTCACAAATCAGAGTATGAAAGACAATGATGTGGCAGATAGCTCTAAAGTTGTAGAAACAGACATGGAACCTGTAATTATTGGTGGTGATACAAATAATATTCAAGAAAATCAAGATTCCACAGTAGGAGTTCCAAACACAGAGTTTTCATATGAAGAAGTTCACATGGATAGAGGAGAGGATGCAGGGATGGACATTGATGAGGTACTCGGTTGGAAAGATGAAATACCCTCCGTGCAAGAAGACGAGCAAAAGGCGGACCCCACTAATCTCTCAAATATTGAAGAGCAAGTAACAGAATCACTAAAGCATAGTCGCGTTTCATTGCAGCAATCACATTATTTCCATCCAGCTGAACGTGAAGGTGAGTTCTCGGTTTCAGATTTGGTGTGGGGTAAAGTCAGGAGTCATCCCTGGTGGCCGGGGCAAATATTTGACTCTTCTGATGCATCGGAAAAAGCAATGAAGTATCATAAAAAAGATTGCTTTTTGGTAGCATATTTTGGAGACCGGACTTTTGGTTGGAACGATTCAACAGCCTTGAAGCCGTTTCGGGAATATTTTTCCCAAATAGAAAGAGAGATGAACTCAGAAGCTTTTAATAAGGCAGTCCATTGTGCTTTGGTAGAAGTGTCGAGACGGGTAGAATTAGGACTCACGTGCTCCTGCATTCCTCATGACATATATGAAAATATCAAATGTAAGATGGTAGAGAATTCCGGAATCAAGCAAGAATCGAGTAGAATACAATGTTTAGACAAATCTGCAAGTGTAAACTCGTTTGAGCCCGATAAACTTGTGGACTATGTGAGACTACTTGCAACGGTTCCATATGGTGAAAGTGATAAAATGGAACTCACAATGGCTAAGGCTCAGTTATCATCGTATGGTCGGTATAAAGGGCATCGGCAGTTGGCTGAGTTTCAGTTATGTGGAGATTTGTTGGAAGCTGAACAAGTGATTAAAGATGAAATATATTCTGAAGATGGTTCGAAAAACCGTAAGGCTCTTGATTCCATTCCTGACGGTTTAGAGAAACGACCATTAAAGGGTGAACCGGCTGACAACTTAGCCGGAAACAGTGTTCCTGTTCAGAGCTCGGGGAATCAAGCAGATATGCTATCACAACTTCACTTGGCTGCACAGGATCCAATGAAAGGACACAGTTTCGTGAATAACGTAATCCCGTTTTTTAAAGGTCACAGAGCAGCTGTTGTAAGCAAGTCTAAGAAGAGAAAAGCATCAAACGAAAATGAATTGGACGAGTTTGAAATTGATGACGTTAATGATTCCTATTGGACGGACAGGATCATTCAGAACCATCCCGAAGAGCAGGTACCGCAAGCGAATAACAATATAACTGGAGGACATCAAGTTGTAGTTTATGAACAAGAAAATCCACCTGTAAAACCGACCCGTAGATCAAACAAAAAGCGTTTCTTTAATAGTAATCATGAAATAGAGGCGAATGAACAATCAGAGCTTATATTTAGAAGGAAGCAAAATTTGGCAACAGAAGTTTTAATGAAGTTTGCAGGTGGAATTTACTTTCCTTCAGAAGTCCATTTAAATAAAATGTTTAGACGGTTCGGGCCGTTAATGGAATCAGAAACTGAAGTTGATAGGCAGAGTGGTCGGGCTCGAGTGGTGTTTAAAAAATGTTCTGATGCTGAAGTTGCTCATAGTAGTGCTGGAAAATTCAACATCTTTGGTTCCATTAGTGTAACTTATGAGCTTAATTACACACCAATGATCTCATATAAGCCATTGCCCCTTCCCGTGGCACAAGATCCACCACATGCATGGTAATTCTTTCCGGCCAGCTTTTTGTAATTTACTGTTATTTTATTTAAATTCAGCCCAAAAAAATAATATTGAATATATCCATTCAAAATGCATAAAATTTCTGAATTTCATATTTACCGGTTTCATAAAATACAATTTATAATACAACCATTTAGGAGTGTTCAAGGCTCGGTTTTTTGCGGTTTAGTTGTTTTAGGACTTGGAACTGGCTGCGTAAACCAAATCGGCCGTTTAGCCTTTATTATTATGTATGGAGTAAAGTATATGGATGGTTCCTGTGGTTTACCAAAATTTTGGACTTGGTCCCTAGCTTTCCGAAAGTACACGGATAATCCCTGTGGTTTGCACTTTATAACACAGTTAGTCCCCAGTTTTTTGTCCAAAAGTACGTGGATGGTCCTTGTGGTTTTCACTTTGTAACGCATTTAGTCCTTAACTTGGACCTGCTAAAATCTTTAGATTTGTTGGCTGGGACTAAATGCATCTATGTACTTTTGAAAAACTAGGGACCAAATCCAAAATTTTAGTAAACCACATGGACCATCTATGTAATTTTTATGACAAACTAATGATTTTCTAAAAAAAAAAAAGAAAATTGGTTCAAACTATCAAACCACCCACCGAACACCCTTCTGACCATTATACCCTTATCTTTCTCCTTACACACCAAAATCATGTCCTAATGCAAGTTTGAAGGGAAGGGTATAAATGTCATAAATTAGAAAATGGGTATATTTGATACTATGATTTTTTGTTCTGTAAATATGATATTATATCACGTTTTGAAGGGTATAAATAAAATTTTCCTCTGTTATTTATTTATTTCTCTTACGAGATCAAAATTATGCGATTTTGTACGTTAACCTGTAGCAATTTATATATAACATGAATCGATTCACATTTCAGCTGATGAATGCAAGATACACAACGACGTGGTGCTTGTAAACCAGGGCTATACGTACATTATGTACTGTTGTATCCTATGAAGATTCAACCCGAGATGAGAGTTATCATGTCTATGGCTTATTCTTCTCTTGTGAGCAGCTGTTACCTTAAAGGGAACTCTTTGATTCTTGGATTTGACCATAACAATAGTCAATAGCTTGCATCTTCTGGAGCTACAGTGAAAGGCAAGTATTTGTATGTGTACCAATGTAACTTGTTTATGTTTGAAAGCCTGCCTTCAATAAGTTACCGAGGCGAAACTTTGTTATTTGTTCTCGCTAGTTTGCTAAATTGCGTGCAGTTCCTGTTCTGATAGATTGTATTATGCGCAATAATAGATGTTTTTGTGTTGCCATATTGCCATCTAGCAGCTCTGAGCATATTGTAGGGGTGCTAAAATGAGTAGATCAGTTCGGTTGGATAATGGGTCAAAATGGTTATGGTAAAAACCTTATAGCCTTTTTGAACAGGCCCAATGGGTTTGTTTAGGTTGGGTCGAACCACCAACATTTTCTCTTTCCAAACAGAAAACAATACTGAATTGATCAAGATTTTATAAAAGCTATTTTGTTAAATTAATCATCTAGTGAGGAGGTTTTTAAGCATCTATAACACTTTGGACTAGGAGTGTTCATTGAATTGCCTTTCGGTTTATTCGGTTTTGATTCTTTTAAAACTGAAATCGAGTTTGAAACGATTCGAATTCCAATAACTCGAAATCGATATGAGTTCAACCAAATTGAGAAAAAAATCTGAAATGTACAGGAAAAAATAATGCAAGAATTCATATTTCATGAACAAAGGTAACAAACAACTCGATCAGTGAACAAATAACTTTTAACACTTTGTGAACAAATGTAACAGTAAACTATCATCCTTTTATGTAATCTGTAAGCAACAATATGTGAATATAATTAGTAACCTACTTTAGTATTATCTGCTTAAACAAATTTAGTAACTAGATTTTAAGAAATAATCTTTGAACACTAAGCAATCTTGTGTGAACAAGAGTATAAAAAACTTCATGCCAACAGTATCGAACAAGATGACAAACTAACATGAAAAATAACTTAATCTGTGAACAAGAATCGATTTGTTAACTCAATTCGAATGGTTTTAGGCTTCAGCAGGTGACCAATTTCAGTCTTACTGCAGTGGTGATGCATTGACGTGGAAACGGCTGAGGGGAGTTGAGCGGAGGTCGGTGAGAACGGCTATTGGCTGTTTTGAGCTATGGTTCTTCAGTTCTGACTTCTGAGTTTCACTGAGAATTAGGATTTTAGTTTAGATTTTATTGAGACTTAGGACTAAAATGCAAAAAAAAAAAAAAAAAAAAAAAAAAAAAAAAAAAAAAAAAAAAACCCGGTTCCAGAGCCGACCTGGAACCGGTTCCGGATAGGAACTGCCGAACCGGTAGACGACAGTTTAGAACCAAATACGTTGAGTTGTGTGAGAATTTAGATTTAGGTTTGTGTTGGTGATAGGAACGTGATAGAAATTGCATACTTCATAGAATATTGTAATTGTGAAGGGGGGATTAGTGTAATTATTACTTCTATAAATAAGGCATTAGTCATTATAGAAAGTAGGAAGAGAATTGGTTAGTTGTTAAGGCTCATTGCCATGTGCATGAGAAGGGCGTAGCCCTGGGACCACTTGTGGTTGTTATCTTTTTTTTGTAAATCCTTTTGGATCATCTTCATCATTTCCACCATTGTTATATGTTTTAAGCTTCGATTAGTATCAATTCTTATCATTGGTCCGACCTGCCTCACCTCTGCTCTCCATCAAATTCCAGTTTCTGCTTATCAGATCTGGTCCCTATATGATCTAAATCCGATTTCTAAATCCAATTCCTCGTATGTTTCTATTCCTTCAATGTGCGATTCAATCATGGTGACTCAGTCATCCCTTTTGGATACCCATGCACAACAAATTAACCAATTGCAATCTGATGTTACAGCGAAAAAGGATTCTCTTAAAAAGCTGCATGATGATCGGTCTGAATCTAGAGAATTCTAGCGGTTCGTTTTCAATTGGATGCACCATCAGGATTCGCGGTCTAATTCCAAGTCGATTTCACATGTTCCAGCTTCCTCTTCAGGTTCTATTTCTCCACCTCTATCTCTAATCGAGCCATTGGAGGCAATCGTCTCCGGATCTGAAGAACGCTTGCGTGGTCATACGGTTTCACGTTTTTCAGGTTTGAATTCTACATCGCCAACTTCAATTGCTCAAGCTCCTTCTTCCCTGGTACAATTTGCGGAAGTTGAATCACAAGTTGACGGCAATTCGATTGACCATGACAGTTTGATTGAACGTGTGGTGGATCGCTCTTCAGATTCTCAGTCGCGATCGCTGTATCATGTGGCTCCAATGATTGCGATCATCTCCGGATCTCCGGATCTGAAGAACAGTCGTCTGGTCAGGGACGTTTGATGTCGATTAGGGCTAATTGGGCTATATCTAACATTGTACAATGGAAATTGGGCTCTAAACATATGATGGGTGACGATGTGGGGCTGAACTCAGTTGTGGATCTGGATTATACTGATCTGGGTCGTGGTGTGGGGCAGAAAATGATTGTGGTCCTGATTTTTTCTATTTAGAAACTGCATGAGACGGGAAAAGCTCCATTTGACAGGGGAAATGCTTCATTGTCTCACCGTCTTTTCAATGGAATGCGATTGACATTTTCGGCTACGTGGCACTTATGGGTCGTGCATGGGCAGCCTCGACCGCCAGAAGACTCAGCGGAGGAGGTCTTTACGAGGATTCCGGGACACGCTTCTGATCAAAGTCTTGAAGACAAGACTTTTTTAAAGGGGGGAGTATTGATAGGAACGTGATAGAAATTGCATACTTAATAGAATATTGTAATTGTGAAGAGGGGGGGGGGGGGTTAGTGTAATTACTACTTCTATAAATAAGGCATTAGTCATTATAGAAAGTAGGAAGAGAATTGGTTAGTTGTTAAGGCGTATTGCCATGTGCATGAGAAGGGCATAGCCCTGGGACCACTTGTGGTTGTTATATTTTTCTTGTAGATCCTTTTGGATCATCTTCATCATTTCCACCATTGTTATATGTTTTAAGCTTCGATTAGTATCAATTCTTATCAGTTGGAATGTTGGATTAGCCAATAATTGTCTGACATACTAGTAGCCCACTGTTATTATTTTTAAGCCCAAAGAGGTATGTTTCTGTTAGCCCACGACCGGCAACCCCACATATATCATGCACGCACGCGTATGTGCAGCTGACTTTGTAATTCGGTTTGGATAAGCGATCGATTCCAATAATAAACACACCGTAACCAGGTATATCATAAAATTAGCTCACTGACAAATCGAGCCAGCACCTCTCCTCTCGAATTTACAAACCGATCCAAATATTGATCCTAATTTGACTTTGTTTTGAACTAGGGGTGTTGAGTATTCGAATCAAAATCCAAAGTTCAAATTTGATTTGAATGGGGTTCAAAGTTCATGGTTCGAATTCGGTTTTCTAAAAATTTGATTTTGATTCGATTCGGTTCGATTTTAGTAATCGAATACAAATGTATGACTTTGTACACACGAAATTAATCAATTTAGACTTACGGTGGTATCAATTGATTAATCAAGGGCTTGGATTAAATGGGTAGGGGTATTCTAGTCAATCCAAAGCTATAGTTTCTCCCTTCTCCAATTTCCCCCGTTTTTTAAACGTTAATAACTCTTTCATACGATATTAATTTTTTTTATAAAAATTGCACCAAAAACGAGCGTTCTTTATCTTTAAAACGAGTATACTATTGCTATTTAAAAAAAAAATTCGAAAACCCAAATGCGTAAAACGCAATGGACAAAAAGCATAAAAAATGACTTTTTTTTTCTAAAACGCAATAGACAAAAAACACAAAAGAAATGTGTTATTTCTAAAACGCAATGACTGAAAAGACAAAGAAATGTCTTTTTTTTTATAACGCAATGACCTAAAAACGCAAAAAAATGTCTTATTTTTAAAACACAATGGCCAGAAAATACAAATAAATATTTTTTTTCTAAAACGCAATGGTCAGAAAACACAAAAATTGTCTTTTTTCTAAAACGCAATGCTCAGAAAACACAAATAAATGTATTTCTTCTAAAACGCAATGAACTAAAAATAAAAAAAAAACTTTTTTTAAACGTAATGGACTAAAACACAAAGAAATGTGTTTTTTTTTTTTTTTTCTAAAACGTAATGTAATAAAAACACAAAAGAAGTGTTTATTCTAAAATGCAATTGACTAGAAGTACGAAGAAATGTGATTTTTCTAAAATACAATGTACTAAAAACACAAAAAGGTGTTTATTATAAAACGCAATTGACTAAAAACATATAAAAGTCTGTTTTACCTAAAACGCAATGGACAAAAAACACAATAAAATGTGTTGTTTCTAAAACGCAATGGACTGAAAATAAAAAAGTGTTTTTTCATTCCTTTGTAAAACGCAATGACTCAATTCAAAAACCCAGATCAAAAAAATGCAATTCAAAATTTTCTTACATAGATCGAAGCCGATTTCTTTAGATTTTTTCAACGATTGACGAAATTTGAATGCTACAAACACTTATCAGCGATCGAATCGAGTGATTCGCTTCAAAATCACGGAAAAAAAGAGATATTGTATGAAATTAAACTGGATTTATTCAAAAGTTGAAGAACACGTTGATTGGTGTTTGAATCATTGACTGTTGACGAAAATCGCACTTTAATGTAGTGATTATTGAGATAGAAAGTGAAGAAAAGGTTGAAGATGGTGGGTTTTGAAAATGGTGGGTTTTGAAGTTACAAGGAAAGAAGAAAGGAGAAGATTGAATAAAATTGACTAAAATATCATTCTCCTTTATTTTTTAAATTTTGCCACATGTCATAATCCTATTGCTTCCTATCATTTCTAGCCAAACTAAACTTCCTATTTCATCATCTTCCTAAACTTATAATTTGGATGTGCCACTTTATAAATTTTGAATGTTTTTGATGGTTTATTACTTTTATAAACCTGTGATTTTTTATGTTAAGAAAAGTTCAAGCTTGCATGAGCTTTAAAAATAAGATACATTGATTTTGGCTGAATTCAAATTGAATATATTCAAAATGTCAATTTGAATTCAAACTGAATTGAGTTAAGAATTGTATACGAATTTAAATTTTGAATTCAAGTTGAATATGAATACAGGATCAAAATTTCAAATTCGAGTAATTCAAATATTCGAAATTCTATTAATTGAACACCCCTATTATAAACCAAGCCACCTCGGTTTGGTTTCTATCAGTTATTGTGTTTGGTTTAAGTTTAAGTGAGTTTCCTACTCAAAGAAAAAACACCTATTAGGTTTTTGCAATGCTAAGTGGGTTTCACTTTCACAGAAGAGATAATCTTTTGCTTTTGTAAAATAACCAAATTGGAATAGCAACACAATGGAAGGAAATAAGGTGCAAGAGTATTCACATCGCATCCATCATCCTCATCTTTATAATATAACTAAAAAACACATTATTTTTATTTGAATTTGTTTATCTTCTAAAAAGCTACCACATCCCATCCTTTATATCTATCCCTATATATTTTTTTTCTCTTTCAATACGATCTTAACTGCTTACTAATTCATCTTATTATCAATTTCTTCTAAAACTGATTTCCAGCGAATTTTATAAAATTTGATTGTCTAATTTATGGGTGTTGACCAGGAATCTTTTTGGGTTTCAGGTTAATAGAGTGCTGATTAGAAAAACAGACGGTTACGATTCATCCTCAAGCTTTTGTAAGTTAAACGGGCCTACTCATCTTGTTATTACGTCATGTTTTTTTAAAGGAAAACTTGATATAAAACACCACACCTAGTTAGAAAATCCGAACCGGGAACAAAAACAAATTACATGCTAATTAACGGGTTTTTGAGCCACGCTATCCAATCTAACTTAATTTGCAGTTACGAGAAGACAACCATAAAAAAGACCGATATAATCAAATCGAATAGATGATTTTCGGTTTCATGCTAATGGCCAAAAGGAACTTCATTCCGGGCTCTCCAAATAATGGTAGCCTTCACATCTATTTTCATTTTTGACCATCTTGACAAATCCAACCAATCTAATATGTTTTTCGGCCCCTTATAGATTGGAAATCCACTTCTAACCATTGACTAATAGAGTTCCAAATCTTCATAGCTAAATGACAGCCTCGAAAGATATGATCCAAAAGTTCCATTGAATTTGAAATAATCGAACATAAAATAAAGGGAATATTTATACCTTTAAGAGTTAGATTATATCTTGTAGGAAGAGGATCCAAGAGCGAATGCCAAATTAAAATATTAACCTTAGAAGATATTTGTTCCATCTAGTTGGATGAATTCCATCCGAAAACACCGGATGATCAAGAATCCAACACCTTTGATCGAAAACATCATCATCATGCTCCAAATCCCATATCCACTTATCAGACTCTTATTAAATAAATTGAAGAAAGAATCAAGCACATATAAGATAGTTGAGTTTCCTCCATCCCACCCCTCGGTGGCCTTCTCCTATTTCATACCCATCTCAAATTTACAACCATCTCATTTATCAAGCAATCTTTATTGTTTACTAACCTCCAAATTACATAATCTGGGAAATCTCGAGCATAAACTAGAATCTCCAATTCATACATTTGTTTATTTTTATCTATGCTTTGATGCAAAGTTTATAAGAATTTGAGTCATGTTCTATAAATATTTTCAAAAACCAAATATGGCTTAGTTTTTGTAAGATTTATATCGAATCATGAATTAAAACAAATGCATTACAAGTGAACAATCCCCTTGATAGTGAACTGTGTGAACTAATCCTAGCCCTTGATCATTAATACACACGTGTAAATCAATAGTCAGAATTTGATGATAAAAATACACTAATATATTTCACGATTTGATGATGTAAATCAATGGCCAAGATTTGTTCACTTAGTTCACAAATTCACTAGTGTTCACTCTAGAACCCCACCCTATATAGGGTTGTTCACAAATGAACCTAACCCTATATATATATATAGGGGTTGGTACGTACAATTTGTCTTAACGTACGATGCGTATGAGATGCAGTTACAACATGCGGATTTTTGTTCATAACATGCGGAGCTTTTTTTAACAACATGCGGTTTTTTTACAACACGCAATTTTTTTTTTTTTTTTTTTTACAAAATGCGTTTTTTTTTTCAACATGCAGACTTTGGTATTTTACAACATGCGGGGTTTCGTTATGGGGGTTATAACGTGTGGAATTCACATCGCGTACGCTCGTACGATAAGGCACATTGTACATTACACTTTCACTATATATATATAGTGGAAAGTTCAAATGAGAAGAATTTTTTTTTTTTTGTAAGAATAAAAAAGAAGAAATTTCAACCAATAAAAATGTTTCATTTTACTTAATTTTTTTTTGTATTTAATATTAGTGTAAGGGTATATTGGTAAACTTAGATACACCATTAATTGGTAGTCTTCCTTTTTAATAGCTAACTACATTAAATTTGTAACTTATTTTCAAAATATATATTTTTTCAAAGAAGAAAAAAAATAATTTAAAATATAGGATAAATTACGAGGTGTGTAAGATGAATTACGAGTTTTGTAAGATAAATTTCAATATGTGTAGGATAAATTTCAAAACGTGCAGGATAAATTTTGATGTGTGTAGGCAAAAAATTTAGTGTAGATGATGATAGTCTTTATTACTAATTAATTAGTCAAAGATAATAATAAATGAGACGAGAGAAAAACTATTTAATGTTTTACAATTGTACCCTTTGTTTTTTTTCTTCTTAATTTAATTTCTTCTCAAATGAACCTCCTATATACATATATGTATATATATGTATATATATATATATATATCACTACTAGAAAATACACATTTCTTGACGCACATTGTGTGTCATAAAACAGTACTTATGACACGCAAAAGCGTGTCGTTGATTGAGGAGTCATAAAATTAACATGACATGCATTTGTGTGTCATGTTTTTATGACACACATTTAATGACATACATTCATGACACTTTTATGACACCCATTTATAACAAACATTTAGTGACACACATTGTGTGTCAAGGAAGCCCATGTCATAAATAAGAAGATGACACACTTAGATACGTGTCATGAATTTAGGTGTTTTAAAAAATATATATTTTTACTAGATTTCACATTAAATGATAATTGTCTCAAAATACAAATTAGAATACACATATATCAAAACAATCCATTTCATTCAATTATTCAAATAACAAAGTTAAACAATATTTCAGGCCATGTGTAGTCATAAAGCCCTTTTGTGGGCGTTATGCGACACGTGTCGTGCCACGTCACACAGGGGCTTTATGGGGCGTTATGTCACTAGAGCCCGTAGTCATAAAGCCCTACCTCATCATAACCAAAGTGTAAAATGCAGGGACCAAAGTGTTTTAATGCAGGGACCAAATTGTAAAATGCAGGGACCAAAGTGGAAAATGCAGAACAAATCCCCAACTTCTCGCGCCGCGAATTTTTTCACGCCTTTTGTTTTTTTTGGTCATGGCGCCGGGGGGGGGGGGGGGGGCGGTGTGGGCGGCGCCATAGCGGCGCTATGGCCCTTGGTCGCGCCCCACTACGTATTGCCTTAATGTTGATACTAACAAACCAATATTTCATGCAATATTTCAAAAAAAATACTAACAAAAATACAATATTTCATTAAACTATGCGAGTGAACCTCCTTCGTCATTTGCTTGTGTAGCATGCCCAGATTTCCTACTCACTTCGATCATCTTCACCTACAAAATGAAATAAAAAACCAATTTCATCCACTCTTTCATTAGTGAAGAGGGTATGAAGAAAAAAAGATATAAAATGAGGCCAAATTATCATTTAAGGTCTATATGTCCATCATAATATTTTGTTCAAAAAAACATATACTCTACCTGTTCTTTGAACTGTTCTTCCTTCTCTTCGTAGCTAGAAAGAGCAACAGCTGAAGGCAACAACCTCCCTCTCCTTTGAATGATTAATGTCATTGGTTCGCACAATCGTACCCTGGATCCAACAAAACAAAAATTTCATGATTCGTTTAATCAAATATGATTCCAGTCCAACAAAACATAAAGAAAAGAGCAAAATAATAGTTATAAGGATTCAAATAAATATGCTCCTTTGAATGATATATGTATCTTTTTAATACCGTTTCAAGCCCTTCCTTGATCAATTTTTTTTTCATATTGGTTGTCAATCTGGTTAAAACTGCTCCTTTGTTTCACACCTATTACATAATATGCATAACAATAAAATATCACAAACTCATAAAACCTGATAACTGAATAAAGGTATAAATAAACCAATAAAATAAAAAGGTAAAAAAAAACCTGGAATCATTTTCCTTACTAAAGAATGTCATTTTGGGCCTGCGAGTTCCTTCAAAATTAGAATTTACTACTGCTATATATGCTCTAACAACATCATAAACTCATAATTTACCATCAATTACAACAAATTAAGGATAAAGAAGAGTACCCGAAGAAGAATCAGATGCATATGCAGAGGGACAAACTACTCTGACTCGCTTCCACCTCTAACACAAGGTTAAGCAACTTTCATAGAGTTTGAAGTCAAATATGGTGCCTTAAACTAGTTAACTTAAAAATTCAAAAATCTAGACACCATTCATCATTCTCATCAAAAATTAAAAACACTTATTATAATAAATACGGTCCTTACTAATTTATAGACAAATAACTACAATGCTTTGTTTCAAACCCCAAAAGTAAATTTAGGGCACCAAAATTAAATAGCCCAAATCTGAATTCCAATAAACACAATTCCATTCAGAACCCTAGATCACACAAAACCCATTAAATCTATTAAGACTACAAAATTAAACATTCTGATGCGTCGATATTTGAATAAAAAACAAACAAAATACAAGGCCACAAACTGAGTAACCCTAGAACATGCACACGAATGTAAATTCGTAGTGTGAAGTAGAACCTTTGGTGATGAGAAACAACATGAGACAAAGTATTACCTATGACGACGAAGCTAATGAGAAAACGCATACGGTTATTTTGCCGTTCACTGCCTTGCAAATGGAGTGACCCTATACAGAGTGGGAAAATGGATCGATGATGGGGAAAAAATTGAAAAAATTAGAGGGAAGTTTGGAGGGTGGGGAGTAAATTAGGCGGTCTTGGAAAAGATTGAGAAAGAAATTGAAATTGAAATGTTTGAGAGCGGAAATTTATTTGCGTTACATTGTGTAATCACTAGGGCTGTAAACGAACCGAACGAACACGAACAAGGCCATGTTCGTGTTCGTTCGTTAAGGAAATAAATGTGTTCACGAACGGTTCATGAACACTTACTGAACGAGATTTTATGTTCGTGTTCGTTCATTAAGGAAATGAGCGTGTTCGCGAACGGTTCACGAACACAAATAAATTTGGCGAACGCGACGAAGGATAAAGATAGATGGCTCAGAGAGTAGCACTCAAACTTGAATCCCTTATTGTGGGACGGAGGTCGATCGTATTTGCCGATGTAAATAATGAGAAATGAAAGGGAAATGATGCATAAACAAGGTGAAAGTGGGTTTTCTAGTTTAATTGTTGGGGTAAAAAAATAAATAAAAGTTTAATAATATAAAAAGTACAAATAAAATATAAGAAAGTACAAAGATCTTCAATTAAAACACAAACATACGAACATAAACGAACGCAAATCAACGAATGTTCACGAACACGTTCACGAACACCTTACCGAACGTTCATGAACACAATCGAACGAACGAGACCTTTGTTCATGTTTGTTCATTTAACTAATTGAACAAAATTTCTTGTTCATGTTCGTTCATTTATTAAACGAACGAACATAAACGAACTTCCCGCCGAACGGTTCACGAACTGTTCGCTAAACGTTCGGTTCGTTTACAGCCCTAGTAATCACCAATTTAGGGGCCATTTGGTCCGTGGAATGTTTTGAAATTTGTACGGAAATTAGAATTGAAAGGAATCGGATGAGGAATTTAAACATTCCAATTGTACCTGAAAATTGTTGAAATTGGAATCTCAAATCTATTTTTTATGTATGTGGTTGTCAAAAGAATTGGAATCCATCACCCGGCACCCAGAACCCCCGGTTCGGGTCGAAACGGTATGGGTGGAAACGGTTCGTGTTAAAACGCTTCGCGTCTAAACTGTTCGGGTCGAAACGGTTCGCGGCGAAACGGTTCGCGGCGAAACGGTACGGGGTTTTCGTCTAAACTGTTCGAGTCGAAACGGTTTGCGTCTAAACTGTTCAGGTCGAAACCTTATTTGTGTAACTTTAGTGGGTTAGGCAATGATGGATAGAGCCTAGCCTCCTTGTAGAGGTGTCAGCTTCTATCTGGAGCCCACCCGGGTTTTCGTCCCATTGTGTGTTACACTAGAAAGTGTTCAACTCTTATGTTGACACAAGTCTGTCAAGTTGCAGTCGACGGTATGGTTTCCCAGGGGAAGCCCAAGCCAAACTCTTGAAGCCAACGTGGGCCAATTAGATATATATCACTTTTCATAAGTCCGTACAATTTCTTCTCTTTAACAATTTTCAAGTTTTTCCCATGATTTGCTATTGCAAATTAACCATGATGTCCATATTACATAAACAATAACTGCTATAGGAAATTAACCCTTATGTTTATATAATGTTTTTTATGACCCGCTAAAATGATGACACACAAAAATAGTTTCATAAATTTATTAAAT
The DNA here is from genome assembly GCF_002127325.2 of Helianthus annuus. NCBI lineage: Eukaryota > Viridiplantae > Streptophyta > Magnoliopsida > Asterales > Asteraceae > Helianthus > Helianthus annuus. Next base: position 51,443,359 of record NC_035444.2, on the reverse strand, counting down.
TTTGTACAACCATGACATTTTTTCTTGACACGCATTTAAATGTCATAAAATAAGCGTGTGTCATTATTCGCGTGTCAAGATAGATCTTGTTCTTTTATGACGCTAAAAGGATGACACGCCAAAAAGTGTGTCATAAATATATTGAATTTTGTAAAACCATGACATTTTTTTCTTGACAGGCACTTTCGAATGTCATAAAATTAGCGTGTGTCATTGTTTGCGTGTCAAGATGAATCTTGTTTTTTTTTATGACGCTAAAAACATGACACGCAAAGAAGAATGTCATAGATTTATTAAATTTTGTAAACCATGACATACGCTTTTGAATGTCATAAAACATGCGCGTGTCATTGTTCGCGTGTCAAGAGGAGTGTATTTTCTAGTAGTGTATATATGAGTAGGAGTTGGGTAGAAAGTTTGTTTTTCCTAGAAAGTCTAGCAAGCAATAAGAACGCGACATGTGACATTGAAGGATTTTAACTAAAAGGGCATTTGTGTAATTTGAATATTATTTTAATTATGGATTATATTATTAGGATAACTAACTAATTAGAAAATTATGGAAACTAAATATCTCATTTAATTCAAATTGACAGTTTCAATTTAAATCATACAACATCTTTTCAGCAATGATTTTTGATGCAGGATTTCTTATTTTCTTGACATTGTGTTTTACTAGCAAACAGACTAATAGGCATTGTGTTTTACCAGCAAACAGACACGCTGTGTTTTAACAGCAAGCAGATTTCTTGACGCTGTGTTTAACAGCAAGCAGATTGCTGGAGGATTCTTGACATTGTGTTTTAACAGCAAGCATATTTCTTGAAGCTATGTTTTAACAACAAGCAGATTTCTTGACGCTGTGTTTTAACAGCAAGCAGATTTCTCGACATTGTGTTTTAACAGCAAGCAGATTTCTTGACGCTGTGTTTTAACATCAAGCAGATTTCTTGACGCTGTGTTTTAACAGCAAGCAGATTTCTCGACGCTGTGTTTTAACAGCAGCAGATTTCTTGACGTAACAGCAGCAGATTTCTTGACGCTGTGTTTTAACAACAGCAGATTTCTTGACGCCGTGTTTTACCATCATGCTTTTTGAATATCTTCCCTATAATGTAAAATACAACACCTTTTAAACAAAAACGTAACGACAAAGACACCGTTCAAGTTCTCGTATAACACACTTGGATAAACAATGTTTATAGCTGAAAAAACAAAGTTATGAAATCTAGACTTGAAATATATACAAAAAACACACCTTTCCCAGTCGATTCCTTCTTTTAAGGTTTTTTTGGGATAGATCAGAGTGTAATTATTCTCCATTGTTTTCAGTATTCTTGAATCTTGTTCCTATAAAAGAAATCACAAAAAAAAAAAACACATTGATGATGAATAATCGAGATCTAAAACACAATTATCAAGTTAAAAAGCATCTTACGCTTGTATTGGAGTCCATATTTCTTATCTACATCCATGGATTCAAGTTAATTTTGGTATGATTTAGGTTTAACAGAAGTGGGTTTTTTGGAGAGAGAGAGAGAGAGAGAGAGAGAGAGAGAGAGAGAGAGAGAGAGAGAGAATCACATGAATAATGGAGAGAGAGAGGGAAAATCATAGATTAGAAGGGGTGGGGGTTTGATTGACGGTACATTGACAAAATTGCCCCTAGTATTTTAAAATAATAAATTAAATAAACTAAAAAATTACAAGATTGCCATTGACTTCATCTCAACCATTAAACAAACCCATTGGATGGCCCAGATCGCTTCCTAGACTTTCTAGAAAAACACACTTTTCGCATGATCCCTACTCATATATATATATATATGGAAAAGGTAAAATGAAAACCATCTTGAGTTGTGAGACCCATGAGAACTAGGCCTTACAAAAGTTTTTTTTCAAAAAAAAATTTCTCAACTTTTTGTAAAAAAATCACTTGTTCCAGTAAAAAATAAAAAAATGTCGCCTGCAAAAATTTTCATCGGATGTAAAAAATTACATCGCCATAAAAAAATTTACATTAGGCGTAAATAAAATTTACATTGGACGTAACTACCACTCGACATTTTTTTTTTGTTTTTTTGTTTCTATAGATGTGTTTATAGTATTTTTATTTACGTTTGTGCAAAAAATGGTGGCCCTACTCACATGGAAAGTAGAAGTTCTCATGATTCTCACAACTCGTGGTGGTTCATAATTGAACCAAATCCTATATATATATATACATACATACATATATATATATATATATAGAAACAGGATCATGAGAGAACGCCTCAAAGTGTGAGAACAGTGAGAACGATTCTCAGCCACAAGATCTTAGTGGTTTGTGGCTGAGATTGATGCGGTGACATTTTTGTAAATAATAGGGGCCTTGGAACTACCAGGAGGGGTAAAATAGGAAGATCCAAACAAAGGTGCACATGCTAATCACATGTCATTTTCCCCCATCATATTTAAACGACAATAACTTTTTTATACGTGATTATTTTTCGAAAACAACGTTTTTTTATCTTTCCAACGAGTATACTATTGATATACTTTTCGAAAAAAAATTAACTGGGTTTTATGGCGTGTTTCTGAACTGAGTGTTTTATGGCGTTTTAGACTAGGTCTTTTCATGGCGTTTTTCTAAACTAGGTGTTTTTATGGCGTTTTAACTAGGTATTTTCATGGCGTTTTTCCGAACTGAATGTTTTATGGCGTTTTCAACTGAGTTTTTTCATGGCGTTTTTCTGAACTTGGTGCTTTATGGCGTTTTTCCAGTACAAATTATGATCTTTCTGAGCTCAAAAAAATATTATTTAGGCGGTGAGACACATTTTTGAGCTATATGGCCAAAAAAATGGTGTTTTTGAGTGTTGTAAATTATAGCTCAAAAAAAATAGGTTTTTTTTGTTATGGCGTTTTACCTGGGAGCAGCTAAAAAAATGGTTTTTTTGAGCTGTTGTAGATTATAGCTAACAAAAATAGCTTTTTTTTTTTTTTTTGTTATGGCGTTTTAACTTAGAGCTATAGGGCTCAAAAAATGGTTTTTTTAAGTTGTAAATTATAGCTCAAAAAAATAGCTTTTTTGTTAATGGCGTTTTATTTGAACACGCAGTTCATAGTTCATGTGAGTAGGTTTTTTGACAATATTACCCCTTAGTGTAATTTAACATCAATGCCACATGTCACCACCAAAATCGTTCTCACCGTTATCACACTTTTCACCGTTCTCTCTAAATCTGGACCCTAGATTGAGAGTGAACTATGTGAACTAATCTGGGCCATTGGATTACAGCATCTATAGATTTTTAAACAATGGCAAGATTGTAATTATAATGTTATAACTTTCTTTTAAAATAATTGACAGAAGGGTATTTTCGTCATTTGTAAATCGCATTTATTAAACAATATAATCAAAATCCCTAAAATCTTGCTAATTTCCATTTATACAAGATACACAGCTGTTAGTGTATACACATGTGTACAGTTTCGTTAGTACCAATTTATACAAGATACAAAAATGTTAGTTTATACACATGTGTACAGTCTCGCTAACTATCAGTTTATACAAGATACACAATGTTAGTTTATACATATGTGTACAGACTTTTATACATCTGTGTATTATATTCATAAATGGTTACATATGTGTATATTAATAATACATAGTATATTATGCATGAACACGAGTAGATTTATATAAAATTTATGAAATGAAAAAGAAACAAGTCACATGTATGTAAATTCGTAATATGCATATGTGCATATACATAACAATATACATATGAGTATATCCATAACAAAGAACATAATACGTCTGCACATATACATAGATTTGTATGAAATTATAAAAGCAACTAGAACCAAACCAGTTACATGTATGTATAAACGTAATATACGCATATGTATATACATAATCATATAGTTAAAACAACAACGTACATATGTGTATCAAATGAAATTTATTTGTGTCTTCGCGTGATACTTGAGATACATATATGCAGTGGTGGATCTAGAAGATCCGCAAAGGGGTAACGCTTCAATAAAAAAGGGTAACGAAATTGAAAAAACGTCAAATTTTTCCAAAAGTTACACTACCGTCGGAGCGTCACCGGGCAACGGAGGTTACCCCTTCTATCACTTTAGGTCCGCCCCTGCATATACGTGTAGAGTGAGATACATTTATGTATCAAAGTGATACCTATTTTTCTTAATTGATTATTTCACATATGGATTATGTATACTATATACGTATAATCGTTACACTCATGATCAGTTAGTTTTTTTACTCAGTGTTTGATTATGTTGGTAATAGCAGAAATAAATAACTTCATCACATATTGAAAAAAAAATTAATGTCCAAAAAATAATTACAATTTCAATCGGAGAGAAATTTTTCAATAATTACTGAAAATTATAAAAAATTAAAAACAATATATTATGATATTTATATATACGGATAATAAAAGAAAAACAATATTCAGTTTAACATTAAAACAAAATCTATGGATAAAAAAGAAATTTCAACCGATAAGAATATTTCATTTTGATTCATTTAATATTTGTATTTAATGTTATTATAAAGGTATATTGGTAAACTTACATAGATCATTAATTTGTAGACTTTCTCTTTAATAGCTAACTATATTAAATTTGTAACTTATTTTTTAACATATATATATTTTTTTCAAAAAAAGAAAAATTAATTTAGAGTGTAGGATAAATTACGAGGTGTATATGATAAATTCCGAGCTGTGTATGATAAAGTGGGGAATAAATTTCGACATGTGTAATATAAAATTCACTAACGTGTGGGATAAAATTTTATAAGTGTAGGATAAAATGAAATTGACTAATTAATTAAAGATAAAATAATTAATATAGGGAGTTATAAATTATTTAATGTTATATCATTATATAATTTTCTTATTTTTCTTCTTAAATTGATTTTCTTCTCATTTAATCCCATATGCGTATATATATATATATATATATATATATATATATATATATATATATATATATATATATATATATATATATATATATATATAGTAGGGTTCGCACGGAAAGTGTGTTTTTCCTAGAAAGTCTAGGAAGCGATCTGGTCCATCCGATTGGTGTGTTTAAGGGTTGAGATTAAATCAATGGCAATCTTGTAATATTTGAGTTTAATTAATTGATTGTTTTAAATGAGTAGGGGCAATTTTGTCAATGGCCGTGTTTTAAATCAATTAGATAACCGCACAGTTCCTAAATTCAAGCGATTTTCCCTCTCTCTCCAAACCCATCTTGGAAACCCCAATCCCTACCAAAAATAACTACAATCATGGAAGAAGATAACTTTAGAAACGATGGAGAGCACCGGATCAAATTAAAACACTTCTCCATCTCCACCATCTCCGAGTTCATCATCACCATTCAAATATTGTTCTTATCATCTCCGTTTTCTTGACGATGTGTTTTAACAGCAAGCAAATTAATACAATTGTGTTTTAGCAGCAAGCAGATTCATACAGTTGTGGTTTAGCATCCAGATTCATACATATGTGTTTTAACAGCAAGCAGATTCATACAGTTGTGTTTTAGCATTCAGATTCATACAGATGTGTTTTAGCAGCAAACAGATTCATACAGTTGTGTTTTAACAGCAAGCAGATTCATACAAATGTGTTTTAACAGCAAGCAGATTCATACAGATGTGTTTTGACATCCAGATTCATACAGATGTGTTTTAACAGCAAGCAGATTCATACAGTTGTGTTTTAACAGCAAGCAGATTCATACAGATGTGTTTTAACATCCAGATTTATACAGATGTGTTTTAACAGCAAGCAGATTCATACAGATGTGTTTTAACAGCAAGCAGATTCATACAGATGTGTTTTAACATCCAGATTCATACAGATGTGTTTTAACAGCAAGCAGATTCATACAGTTGTGTTTTAGCATTCAGATTCATACAGTTGTGTTTTAACAGCAAACACATTCAGACAGTTGTGTTTTAACAGCAAGCAGATTCATACACTTGTGTTTTAGCATTCAGATTCATACAGTTGTGTTTTAACAGCAATCAGATTCATACAGTTGTGTTTTAGCATTCAGATTCATACAGTTGTGTTTTAACAGCAATCAGATTCATACCCTGTGTTTTACCATCTTTATATTGTGGGATCTATAAAAAAATTGACTTTAGCCCTGTAAACTATTAAAACACAGCACCAAGAACATGCTGATAAATTCCAGTAATCTTCTGAACAATGGAATATACGATGTAAGGTGACATGGAATTTTAGTTAATGAACACATTGACTTCCAAATTTGAATTCAAAAATAATAAAAATTCCGAAAATCATGGAATTTTAGTTAATGAAGATACATTCCAAAAATAAAATTAAAATGTGAAATTACATGATAGCCCTTCTACTTAAAATCCCTCAATGACACATGTCCAATTCTTATTCCTTCCTAGACTTTCTAGGAAAAATAGACTTTCCACCCAACTCCTACTATATATATATATATATATATATATATATATATATATATATATATATATATAGGTACAGGATCAAGAGAAAACGCCCCTAAAGTGTGAGAATGGTGAGAACGGATCCTGGCCCAACACGTGGAACACGATATAGTGAAAGGCGGAGGGGCTTTTTTGTCCTTTTATATTCTTTTTTCAATGCGTCTCACAACACCGCTTCATTTTTTTTGGCGTTTACTTAGATTCAACAAATACATGACGTTTTTATTGTTTTTTAGATCACGTGTATAGTAAATATTTGGCGTTTATGGCGTCCTCAAATTCAATAAAATCAATTAGTAATTATAACTTCTTTTCCTCCATGGCGTTTCCCAAATTCATTAGGCGTTTTTTGTAGATTTCAACAGTTCATATATGTTATCAAGGTAAATTGGCGTTCATGGCGTTTTTAAATTCATTAGTAAATTAAAAGGGTACAGGTAAGACGAAATCAAACAAAAACTAATAGTCTTCTGTGGACGGTATTACATCAGAGATGTAACGATCGCTTTGTTCATCACTCTCATCAGACTCTCATCATCATCATCATCATCATCATAACCTTGTTCATTGGCGTATAACGCCATAATCTCGTCTCTTCTTTGTTGCATCCTATACTTGAATGTATTCACAACGCTAGATCTAGCATCATTCGAAGGTGCTAAATCACAGAGCTGTTCAAGAAGATGTAGTCTATCTATGTTCAACACTTCGTCCATTGTCAATGAATAATCCACCCTGTGTTGATAGCTCACCTTCACCGTTCTTGATTGTTCTTCTAGAATCCAACTAGTAACTTTTTGTAGATCAGTATCGTTATCATCATCATCATCTTCTGGAAATTTTCTCTTTAATCTTCTTATTACCGTTCGATTCCTTTCATAATCGTAGGCCGCTGGAACCCCAAGGGCTAGAATATCCCTCTGAACGGCTTCATCCATACTAAGTATGGCCTTGATTGTTTTGACTTTCACCCTTCTCCTGTCAGAGGACTTTAGGACGAAACGTCCCTATGACCTCTCAAACCTCCATGCAATAACCTGCGCCATTTTTTTTTAAAGTGTATGGCGTTTTAGACAATAGGTGGCGTTTTTAGTGAATATGTGGAGTGTGAAGGTTTTGTTTAGCTGTTGTACTTATATAATGAGCTTTTTTTCTCTGGCGCCGGGTAGATATATGTTTTTGGCGGTAAAAACATCAGTAACTTTTTTGATGTGGATTTTGTGTATCAATTATTGTGCCATGTAGGATGCAGGCGTATAATGTGACATGTAATTATGGCGTTTTGAAAAGATAAATAAATTCAATTACGATGCCGTGGCTTTCAATATAATAAATGTTAGTAATAAAGTTTTCCGTCGTTCAGTTACTGTTTTGTTCAACTTCATCTGTTAAGACTTTAACACTTCTCATCTTTTTAGTGTTTGGCATTTTGTTTTTAATCGAATTTAGATAAAGATGGCACGTTATTTTATACATTGTTTTAATGGCATTTAGTCAATTATTGGTGTTTTTAATAATAAGTTATTAAAGTATTTTCATTATTAGTTTTGGCTTTTTTAGCGTTTTATATAGTAACAACGTGCTTTGCCAGCATCCGTTCTCACAGTTTTCATACTATCTTTGTAGTTTTTGGCGTTTTATAAACAATTTTTTTAACAGATATGACGTATTTTATTAGTAGAGAATTAGATAACAAACAACATAAAATGATCCACTAAAAAATAGATAGAAAATGAAAAAAAAAATTAAAAATGCTAATCTAATTTCTCATCCAAATCTTCACTGTCATCAGCCTCTTCTTCTTGAATTTTTTGTGCCTTGAAGCTTTTAATACCTTAGCTAGATGCCAATTTTCCTACATAACGCCCGTCTTTAGACGAAGCTGATTAGTGACATCCTGTATTTTGGTGTGATATATTCTTGTTTGGTGACATGTCATTGAAGATCAACTCCTGCTTGGATGCTATTATGATCATGGAGTCCAAAATAGCATTTACACTGGTATCGATCCCTTTATGCCATCAATATATCCATCAAGAACAAAGCTCACATAATGACATGTCATTGTCATCAGTCTTTTTTTCTTGAATATTTGTCCATCTCATTCAGCAAAAGCTTATAGAGATACCCACCTTAGAGAAGAATCCATTCAGTGAAACTTCATGCAGAACAATACTCAATATAGAAGAAACGAGGTTTGCCATTTGTGTTTTTTTTAACTATTTTTTTTGACGTTTTAAAGTGAATGGTTTCTATGAAGCATGGCGTTTGTTTTTGGGTGTGATTAATTGATTGTGCAGAGATGTCTCTCTTATAGGATGTTTTTGGCGCGTAGTTTAGTGGGATTTTATTATAATAAATGCTAGTAATGAAGTAACTGTCTTTTCAGTTACTGCGTGTATTTACTGTTTTGTTGAGCTTTATCGGTTTAGGGTGATAGACGTCCCACATTCCAAGTTTGGCGTTTTTTTAATGGCGTTTGTAGACCAAGATGAGAAAATACAGTAACAGAGAAAAACCTATCCAGGAAAAATAGTTTATATTATTTTTGGCGTTGTGTATGCAATGACTTTTTGTAGTATTTTTGGGCGTTTTGAAATTAAGGGTTGAAATATAGTATTTTATTATCTGAAAAAAATACACAAAAGAAAAAAAAATTAAAACTCCTCGTCAAAAGGTACTTTATCTGAGAAGTATCCATCGTTTCCTTCGTCTTCTTCTTCGGAGTCTTCTTCTAGTCTTTCATCCAATTCATCACTTTCACTTTCATTGGCTTCTTGTTGTTGAAGATTTTGACGCCTCCATTTGAACATTTCCCGTATCAACGCCATTTTTAAGTCCATGTCTGTGTTCAAACATGTGGCGTTGTGTAACTCTTCCATGAACCCAACCCCCTGCTTGGTCATGATGTCCTCAAGTATGTAGTCTTCCTGCTCTCCGTTGTCACATATAACGATTACCATGTCTGTTTTTCATCAAAATGCCATGATGTGATGACTAGGTCCATTTTTCCATCTCGTTTTCTTGGTCCAAATTTCCTTGTTAATCTTCTCATAAGCTTTTGTGTTTCATGACATTCGTTATCCAGAGGAATGCGAAAAGATAGGATACCTCTATGTATCTCTTCTTCCATTTTCAAAATTGCTTTGATTGTCTTAACAAACACCCTTCTTCTGCTGTCAAAACGTATGATGAATCTTCTTATTCTCAGGGTGTATCTCCATGAAACAATGGTTGCCATTTTTGGCGTTTTGGTAAAAGATATTTTTAGAATGATGGACGGAAGTGACTACGGAAGCGATGTTAACGTCGTTTATATAATGATGTTTTTGGCGCGTAATTTAGGAGGGAATTTCTTCTAATAAATGTTAATAATTGAATTTCATTTACTGTTTGTTTCGTCTACCTGTAATCTGCAACGCTTTTTATCACTAAGCTTTGGCGTTTTATATTAATGACGTTTTATTTGTGTTTGAATGGCGTGTTCTCAATTTAACTGGCATTTTGAATTTGAGCAGTAAAAGACCTTTTTACCCTTAATGAAGAGCGCGTCCACTTAATAAAATTGATGTTATTTACGAAAACGCCACCGCGCCAATCTAGTCCACAGATTGTTTTGATCGGACGATCTATAAGCGTTCTCACTGTTCTCACACTTTTTACCGTTTTCCCTAAATCCTGACCCTATATATATATATATATATATATATATATATATATATATATATAGGATTAGGATCATGAGTGAACAACTTCTTAAGAGTGAACTGAGTGAACTAATCTTGGTCCTTGATCATTTTTTAGATTAAAAGGGTAAGATTGACATCAGCCAATTACTTTTAATTAAAATCCCTTAATTTTCTCCTCTCTTAACTCTCTCTCTCTCTCATTTTTTTATTATTTCTCTATTATTTTAATTATAAGAGATTGAAGAGCTATTTTTTTAAATAAACTGTTATGTTCCTTTTAAAATTAAATATTAAACCTAATTAAATTATGATTTTTAACATATGTGTATACAGGTCAGTATATACAAGACTTATACACTTGTGTATTATTACATCTTGTTTTCACGGGTTAGTATAAACCAGATTTATACACTTGTGTATTATTCAAGTACATATGTGTATACGGGTCGGTATATACCAGATGTATACACCTGTGTATTATTCAAGTACATAGTGTATACATGTCGATATATATCAGATTTATACACTTGTGTATTACTACATATTGTTTCCACTATACATCTTTTCATCAAACATTGATCTAATACATATATGTATAGAGAATGTAATTAAATAGTTTTAATTGTATTCTAGCTGGAACAATATTTGATAATCTTTATATTTTTTTAAATTATGAAATATTAAGTTAGGTAATATGTGAGAGAAAAAAATATAGAGAATGTAATTAAATATTCTTTTAATTGAAAAGAGAAATCAGGAGAAAGAAAAAATTAATTAATTAAATGCAGATAGAAATATACAATTATACCCTTGTGTTTATTAAAATAATTGTAAGTTACAAAAGATAATTACAATCTTGCCATTAAAGAAAAAATCTAGATCTACAAAATCAATGGTCATGATAAGTTCATTTTGTTCACAAAATAAATCATTGTTCACTCATGAACCCTACCCTATATATATATATATATATATATATATATATAAATTGTTTTTAAAAGAAAAACTAAAAAATAATTAGAAACTTTAGGGTGATGAATAAAGGCCTCAGGTTTCAAACTTTCAATCAACCTTACATTAAAAATAAGGGGGTGGATATGGATACATGGGATGGGATGTAGAGTATTTATAAGTGATTTGATGTAGAGTATTTTTAAGTGATTTCTTTAGAGTTGAAAGACAGGGAGGGAGAATAATGGTGGATGAGATGTGAACGCTAAGATAAGAAAAATAAATTGCCTTTTCAAACCTAGGATTTTGAACAGGGGCGGACCTATCCTTTGGCCAGGGTGGGCGGCCGCACCCCTTGAAAAAAAATTTGGTGTGTATTTTATGCAAAAAACCCGATTGCACACCTTGAAAATATAGTTAAACACCTCATCCGCACTTCCAGTAAATAATTTTTGGGTCCGCCACTGATTTTAAAAATGCTTATATTTACCACTCTTACCAAGAGAATGTTTTATGACAAGAGAAATGTAGGGTTGGTTCAAAGTCTCAAACTAATCCAAGCTTTTTTGTAATCTTGAATTTCTTCATTCAAAAACTAAAATCGTTTGAAAGTTTCTCTAGTGACCGACGACTATACTTCTCAGTTGGCACGATTCTCAAACCTAATATCAATTTCTCAAAGAATACTCATGTTGCTTATGTTGCCAACCTCTAGCTTGACCACTAAGTCGTTCACCCCATTTGACCATTCACTCGATCGGTGCCTCCTACTTCGCTCAACCACTTATACTTTTCAAATTTCAAACCTAGGTGCAATCTCAAAATACTACTACTACTACTACTACGACTACCGTTACCGCTACCGCTACCGCTACCGCTACCGCCACTACGACTACCACTACCACTACCACTACCACTACCACTACCACTACCACTACCACTACCACTACTACTACTACTAATAATAATAATAATAATAATGATAATAATAATAATAATCAAAACAACCAAAGTATTAAACCTAATTTCTCAATCAATGTGATCTAAACAAAAATCTCATACTGCTTACACCGTCGACCTCTTGCCCATTCGACCACTTAGTCACTCACACCTCCTCCGGCAGTTTGGCCTCACAGTCTCACTGATCACGATACGTAAATCGACATGATATTGCTGGATATGAAGTATTGAATAATCAAATTGGCTTATGGATTTGTTTCTTTTATGTCATTAGAGTTGCCTTTTTAATATTATCAATTCAAAACAACCTAAATTGGATTTTTTTATTTGTAATTTTGTTTTTTAATTTTCAAATTCTAATAACTCATGTTGAATAAACCGTAACCTGACTTGAGGGGTGCATGTGGGGAAGGGATTTTCCGCGAGGGGAATGTGCCACAACACTCTTGGTGTGCGGCAACCACTTGAGGTAAACTCCAAAATCGGTAAATTGTTACCGCATGCGGGAAGAGGAGGGAGAAGGGGTAATGGTGGGCCCCACTCTCTCTCAACCAATCATACATTTTTTTAAATGGTTTGGTAAAATCACCCCTTGTGATTAAGTGTTTAAGAGGAGTTGGAGAGGGGAGTTGACATGGACGAATTTCATTGGCTCCGATGAAAGGAGTTGAGAAGAGCATCCCTCTCACCCTTACCATAAATACATCATAAAGATATCAATGTTTAATAAACAATTATAAGGAGGACAAAGACTAAAGGCTAATTATGCATTAGGTAGGAGTAGGGGTAGGAAGGATGTAGCTTTGTCTCAACAAATGGAATCTAGATGTAATCAACACAAATGTGATGTACCTTCTTCCAAAAGTCAACTTTTATAAACAAACTTACCCTACTACTAAAAGTAGGTGATCTCTAATAGATTTACAGGTGATGTCTAGGCATTTTAGCTTTCTTCTCGTTCCCAACAATATAATCGGTTATGTTATGACGTAACGTAACATAACCGATCATGTTGCATCTAACATATATGTTGCATCTAACATATAGTGATCCAATGTATATATGATATCAATCTAGAGTATCTGATTTACATGCACACATAGATAAAACGAAAGCAAGCCCTTTTGGATCACGTAGAGCTTCACTGTCCTTTCATCCATCCTATAAAAAATCAAATTTAACCTTGTAGAAAAGGTTTCATCTGTAAGTATAATATATCTTTACTAATATCAGAAAGCGTTTTCTAAAACTAATAATGGGTACATTAGTAAATTAAGTTTAACTCTTTACACTATTGTGGTCATTGGTCAACCATGCACAGGAGTGATTAATTACTATTTGTACAAAAATTGAAATGATGATTATGGTTTAAACTAATGATTAAAATGGGGTCATTAGTGTTGAAAAGGTGAAAACAGAAGGATTTTTTGATGATGGACAAAGAACATGGAAAAAAATTAAAATGATGGCTTCAATTTTGGTGTCTATTCAAGATTGGATGACATGTTATGTGTCTGCTTTTGGGAATACGTCTCTCAAATCAATCCATTGATCAATCATATTTCGCACTTAAATTTCTTTCTAGTGAACATGACCAAACATATACACATTCAATAAACTGTTCATGGTTGAAGTTGTAACATAAAAGAAACTTCTTTTTAACTTTGCTTTATTTTGATTGACAAAAGTGAATGTTTTATTTAACATCATGAGCGTTAGTAATATGTTTGTTACAACATTTGTGTACATCTAGCAAAGTTAATTACTCTTCATTTATACTTCAAATTCGTAGACATTTTAATTTAATATAATAGTTAAGGATTGGTATCGTAAAAAACCAATATACTTTCTTGATTTGTACGAAAACGTATATCCAATTTTGGTATATCAAGTTCTTTAACTTATCCAATATATTTCACATGTGCAGTGCTCACATTGATCGTTCCCATATTAGAATCAAATACAAACAACTTGTTCGGTAAGAAACTTAAGAAATAGTAGAGAAATTATGAGTGTAGTAATTAATACTCATTACGCAACTTTTACTCTAGTTTAAGTTTTAATAGCATATATATTCTACAGCATCACACACTTGTAAATACAAAAATAACTGTTTAATGGGTTAATGTTCAATTTCAACAAAAAGGGTGTATATGACATCCACGTTAACACAAGTCAACTACATATTCTTAAATTATACACATATATACATATATGATGAAATATATAGGATAATGACTTGTTACACATAATTTTTTTTTCAAAATAAAATGGTACAAGGGTCCAGAGAGTGGACATTCGAAACAACATTTGGGGATGTAAAAGACGCAACTATCGTGTAGTGGGGGTGGTGTTCCCGCACCACCCACAACCCTTTTCTCCCCGCTCTCACACTCTTGAATTCTCACTCGGCCTTCATCTCCTACATCCTTTCGATCTTGAATGCTTGTGGCATGATCTGGTATGAGGGTTTCTTCTTCCCCGATGGTGCTTCCTACGTGGACTCAATGCATACAGGGTCGTCTTCGAGAATGATAAAAAAATTTAGGCCTCGGGCGAAACAAAAATATTGAACCCACTTATTATAATATAAACTCACAGTTATATATCAAGAAATCCCAATACGACGATAATTGTTACAAAATAAACAAAACACCCATGTATATATAAATATGTGATTCGAATTAGTGATGTTTTTAGGCATAACATGTCAGGTAATTTCACTTTATAAAACGTTAATATTGTTTTTAGAAAATGAATCGTTACAAAATCATGAACTAAAAAGAAAAGTTAATCATTTGATTTGAACTCATGACCTCGGGATTATAACCCTAAACATTAACCAATGAATCATATAATAATCTTGTTAACTAGATCAAACTGTAAATTAATTAAGTGGATTGATAAATAAAAACTCAGAAGACTAATAGTTTAAAATTGTTTAAATAAAAAAGCACAAGAGGGGATTAAAACTCATGACCTTGGTTTTAAAATTTGAGTGTCTTAACTATTTAACTAACTTCATTTTTGGTTATTAAACTCATTTATTAAATATTTAACATAATAGTACTCATTTAAAAATCTAGGCCTTGAAATTTTGTCGGGCCCTATAAACCCTTTAGTTTAGGCCTTGGCGTCTGCCGACTACCCAACCCTAAAACCGGGCCTGCATGCACGCCATTTTTTTTCTTCAAAAAGGTTGAATTTCATTTTAGAAATTGTGACAACTAAAAGGTAATGAGTTATTATTTTAATTTTATTATTTAAGTGTATGTTGGACGTAGATTTTATTATTTAAGTGTATGTAGACGTAGTTTAGAAATTGTGACAACTAAAAGCTAATGAGTTATTATTTTAATTTTATTATTTAAGTGTATGTAGACGTAGATAAGTTAGTGAGTTTAGTATAAAAAGTTAGGTTAAAAGACTTTTCCGTATGTTTTTAACATTTTCATAGACTCTAAAAAAGATGACATTTTTTATGAGATATAAAATGTAGGGTGAGGTTCTAGAATGAATACTGCTGTATTTGCGAACTGAGTGAACAAATCCTGGCCATTGATCTACACACGTGTATGGCCAAGATTTTATCATCAAATCGTAAAATACACTAGTGTATTTCAACATCAAATCCTGGCCATTAATCTACACACGTGTATGGCCAGGTAGTGTTCACTCTTGAACCTAATCCTATATATATATATGGTCAAAATTTGGGAAAAACGATGAAAAGTGTGAGAACAGTGAGAACGCTTACGGATCGTCAGATAAAAACAATCTATGAACTAGATTGGTGCGATGGCGTTTTCGTAAATAACATCAATTTTATTACGTGAACGCGCTTCATTAAGGGTAAAAAGGTCTTTTACTACTCAAATTCAAAACACTAAACTAAAAATGAGCAACACGCCATTCAAAACAAATAAAACACTATTAATAGAAAACGCCAAAGCTTAATGATAAAACGCGTTGCAGACTTAGCAGGTAGAAGAAACAAACAGTAACTGAAAGTCAATTATTAACATCTATTATAAAAAATTCTCTCCTAAACTATGCTCCAAAAACATCATTATATAAACGACGTTACCATCGCTTCCATAATCACTTCCATTGATCATACTAAAAACGGTATCTTTAACCAAAACGCCAATTTTAACCAAAACGCCATCTAACTAAACGCCAAAAAAACTTACAAGCCAAAAAATAAAGCAGTGTTGTGAGACGCATTGAAAAAAAAAAAAGAATATAAAAGTACAAAAAAGCCCCTCCACCCTTCATTATATCGCGTGCCACGTGTAGAGCCATGATCAGTTCTCACCGTTCTTACAATTTTAGGCGTTTTCTCCTAATTCTGTCTCTCTCTCTATATATATACATATATATATATATATCAATTATTAAAATTATTTATCCTTATATAATTATATAATTGTATTTAAAAAGATATAAATAATAATTGTGATCATTTGGTCCCTTGCATTTGAAATGATGCCGTACTCTACGGTCTCATAATGCAATAAAATGGCATGTAGGACGTAGTTAGTTGGGCATGGTGGACCTTCATGCTATGATGGTCATATGGCACTATCAATATTTAGAGATTAGTGTTTATGGGGTTGTATACATATATATTGTCGGCACCCCCGACAGGTTTTTACTCACCACTAAATCTTCCACGTGGCATTCCCTTTATTTAACTTTCATAGAAATGTAGAATAATCATATATGATCTTAAGGGTGTAAGCTATATTTTTCAATCTTGCTACACTTGTCGCAACCCTTCTCTGCTCCAACCTAGGGATCAAAACCACAACATGAGAAAAATACATGACTACTAGTGTAATTTTTTATTTGTTTTTATAAACTAAACCAATGTTTTTTAAGATAACTCAAAGTTTGTAAGATATTAGGTTTAAAAATCCATGACTCAAAATGATCTCTAAAAGCGGTTTAATTAAAGAGTAAATATCATAAAAAAACACTATACATTTTTTTTTCTTCAAAAATCACTCAATATTTTTTTTTTTGCATGTACAAAACAGTATACTTTCTGATTTTTCTTATAAAAGTCACTCAACAAGTTAAACCTAAATCTCTTACTTAATTCCCTTCATTAACTTTAAAGTTTTGTTTATTCCACTTTCTTTTCTATATACAATTAAAGAAAATCACATACATATATAAAAACACAAATTAAACCAAAAAAATATACAATTTCATAAGTTGTCACTTTCTTTCTCAATCACACAAGCAAATCAATTATTGCATAGTCATTTAAATCTTTCATATGTATATACTTAACATATACAACATTAAATAATTAATAAATTAAACTTGACTCGACCGCTCTACGTGCTTCGTCTAATTTTTTAAATTGACACATGGAGTGACTTTATGTGCAAAGAATTGCTGAGTGACATCTGTGAGAAAAAACAGAAAGTATAATGTTTTTCTGTACAAAAAAATGTTGAGTGACTTTTATATGAAAAAAACCCAGAAAGTATAGTGTTTTTTTATAACATTGCTGAGCGACTTTTGTGAGAAAAAACACAAAGTATAGTGTTTTTATGATATTTTCCATTAAAAAACCAAATCAATTATGCTAATATATATATATTTCGGAAAGGCCAAGAAAACACCAATAATATTAAACACCAAACAGCAAGCCACGAGCTGGCCGTAGTTCACACCAACAAAAAATAACAGAGTACAAACAGAAAAAAAAAATGAATAGACGACAACCAAAATTATCTATCTAGTGATTCTAAATCAAACTTTGGCCACTTTTCCCAGGTGAGCGCCCCTGACCGAGATCAGTTCCTAAGGCTCTTCGGTATGGTGCCGGAGATGACGACGTCGCCGGAGCAAGACCGAGGGGGCGGCGTGGGAGGACGGGCGTCACCAAGGGGGGCCCACATGCTTTGGTCCGTCGCAAACGGCCAAACTCCGACGGGGAGGACGGGACGGAGGGGGACGGAGGGGTGGCGGCGTGGGACGACGGTGGTGATGTGGCGGCGCCGGGGTGGAGGACGGATCCATACCGTCTAGCCTAACCCGTACGAAACCCATCGACTTTATATCCTCGTTGATAGCAACCAAAGTACCCGACCCGTGTTCAAATATAATTTTATTACTGAGATCCCATAAACTCGAAATGGTAGTAAGCATAACTGCATACACCGGCTTCTTAATTCTCTTTGAACCGTCCACATATTTGTGTATCCCTAAAAGATTTCTAAGACAAAAAAAGATGCTCCGCTCACTCCCATAAAAAAGCACCACAAAGCCTAGATCTGTATGTTTCTTCTCAGCAAGGCTTCTTTTGTCAGCAATATGTTCCGCTCATTCTTCCACTAGACGACTCCAACCTTTTTGGGAACTCAGGAATTCCAATCAAAAGCATACCCCGGGACAAAGCCATTACCATAGGACAACTGCTGTTCTTGAAAATGAGAGTAAGATAGTTGCTGAAAATCTACAACTTCCCCAACATTAGACGACATCCTAAGCCACTTCCAGACGAAGTCGACCTTTAACCCCATGAATTTGTTTCCACAACCCTTAATTTTATAACTTAACAAGAATGAAACTCCAAGATCTGGAATTGTGATTGAGAGCCCATACAACTTTTCTCCACAATCCATTACTCTCAATCTTGAACTCCACCACATCCAAATTTACCGTAAGCCCCGTGGCAAGGTAGGACACATCAAAGTTCTATAATGGTTTTTAGCATATTAATCTTCATCCAAAGACCCTCAAAACACCACATCATCCTCTTAAAGAAAGTGAAACAATAACGGCCCGCTAGGAGTGCACCGAATGCCATGAAAGATACCTAAAGAAAACGGCCGTTTCATGACACACGTTAAAGCTTCCATGGCATTAATGAAAATCAAATGGGATCACGTGTCTCCTTTCCTTAACCCTCAGGAGCAATCAAACTTCATAGTGTTAGCGAGACCCATAGACCAGGACAGAGGCTTGAGCGGATGAAACACAAGACATAACCCACCTCATCCACCTCTCTGGGAAGTTCATTTGCGCCATGACCAAGTCCAAGAAACTCCTATTTAGTGAATCATAAGCCTTATCGATATGAACTTTTACACTTATTCTATATAAGTTAAATAAGTTGTCTAAACAACAGATTGTAGAATAGCACAAAGAAAGGTCAAATGCTCTTTATGTAATATTTTTTCAACACTTTAGTTGTAGTGTACAAGAGATATCTTGATATGTCAGTCGTGTTGGATTAGTAAGGTTCACTTATTATTTTGTTTTTAACCTTTGAACTCTCTTAACTCTTCTATTTTTCATATTTAAAAGTTTGTGATTTTCGTTAATTTTTTATGATATTTTTTTTGATATGAGACGATTACAATATATACAATTCTATAATTAAATCTTTTTCAACACATTATTGCATTTTAAAGTTCTCAATTATTAGAATTCTTTAAATGGAAAAAGTTACATCTTTGTTGCCTTCAACTATACTCCATCATTAATAAAACGTTGTGATATTTAATTTGCAAATAGCTTATCAAGAATCTTTCACTATCTAACAACGATACAATGTTATAATTTTGATCTAACAATGATACAATGTTATAATTCAGATAACAATGAGTCAATGATACAATGTTATAATTTATATTTACTGAATATCAGATCCATAAATATGTATTTGATCGTTGTGTGGCCTTTGCTATATGATGAAACACTGGTTAACACTAGGTTATCGCAGGTGAACTGTCTCGTGTAATATGGTTCAATCTCTTCCTCCACTCGCCGTTAGCTGGTTTCCTGCAAAACAGAACACCGGTGACTCGTCACAAGGAGGAGAGTAAGGGGGTTCTCCTTTTGACCACCTTCCGGCGTGAGAATAAGTACTGTTATGAGGAGAATAGTGTGTGTTAAGAGTAAATAGTGAGAGAGCAGAATCCTTAAACCTGAAGGAGGAGTCTTCTATTTATAGCCGAAGGATGGAGGAGGAGGAGGAGGAGGAGACCTGCCAGCTAGCCAGTGGGCGCCAGCTGTCCGACCAAGGGGAATATCCTCTTTGTCCCCTCTGCTGTCGCTAGAGAAGTGTATGACGTGGCGCGCTCTTATTTGTCCAGCTAGGCGTTTTCTGGCAATGGCTGTCGGTCTGTCCTCCAAATATCTTGCAGGTCCAATTGACGTCCTACTATAGGTGACCCGTGTCGTCCTTCATGTCTGGAGGAGTATCTTCTTTGTCACCTACGATTTCTTCGAGAATTCTGGATGCACTCGGCTGATGTAGGCGCCAAGCTGGAAAAAGTGGTGTGGTCCCTGTGCCATGTGTACACTGAATTGGGACCATACCTCTTTAGGATATGTGGTGAATGACCTGACAAAATAAGCCTATCCATTCCATTTTGAGTTGATATGGACATTTTAAATTTTAAAATGGGTTACGATGGGTCAAACAAATTTAGTCACTATGTTAGAATAGGTTATGAAGTGCTGGATAAAAAAAGTGAGTAGGTCAGCATGGGTATGAGATAAAACCCAAACGAGTCAGGATGGATTAAAATCACTTAATTAAGTAGTAGGATAATTTTCAAGATAGACCTATCAATGGATAGATATGGATTGAATCATGATCAGATCAATTAATGGTCCAAATTAAATGGATCATGATCCGATCCATATCCAAATAATTTCCGAATCGATCCGTATTTAACAAAATATAATAAAAAAACTAAAAAAAATCACAAAAAATAAAAAAAAAATCTGAAAAATAAAGAAAAATTCTAAAAAATCAAAAACATCCAAAAATTCTAAAAAAATATAGAAAATAAAAAATAAAAAAAATCTAAAAATAAAAAAAATAAAAAAATTCTAAAAAAAATCAAAAAAGTAAACAAAATCCTAAAAAATCAAACTTTCTCAATTTGCCGATAATAAATCCAACTCAGTTATTTGCCGATAATAATCTGGACTGGTCCACTTTTGGCCGATAATAGTCTGCGTTAAAAATAACTTAACGGAATTAAGTTTTTTTTTTCCGAATTACAAACCGATGTTTTAGGGCTTTTGTTTAGAACGAGGATACGAGTTTATTGATGTAAAATTTACCTCGACATACTGCCTCAAACGACGAAAAAGGTGCTTCAATTCGTGTGTTTAAACTTCCAATTAACAAAAATCAAGTCTTTTGAAGCACCGTTTCGAGGTAAGTAAGATTCAAAATTAAAAAAAGTATAATTCAAAATTTAAGAATCTTTCTTGTGTAGTTACATTTAAGTTGTTATACTTTATCTTTTAAACTAAAAATGTTTGCATAAACCTAACCTTCTAATCTATTTTTATGTTTCTTCAAAGTTTTTATTTTTCTTTTATAATACTTTGAATGTTGTTTAATTTTTATATTAAATTTTGTTATTTGTTATAGGCAATAAATAAATCATCTCAATAATAAATAAACATCTTAATGTTTTTATTATAAATACTTAATATTCAAGAATAAAATTAATAATTTCTAATAGCATGGGTTAAACACGTAAACTTAAACATAAAATATATGTTTTTTTTCGTTTCGCTTCGGTTCGGTTTTTTTCGGTTATTGAAAATTGTTATCCGAAAACCGAACCGAAATTTTCGGTTATTAAAAATCCGAACACCGAACCGTCGATTTTTATTTCGGTTCGATTTTGTTGGTTATTTCGGTTACGGCTTGGTTATTTTGGTTTTCTACTCACCCCTGTCTCTAGGGTTGCCTCCCTGGTCTTGTTGGTACATTTAAATTGCGGTCGAAAATATTCAAAATCAAAATTATATTTCTTACCCACAAAACCAATGATTTTCGCTTAATTATTTAAAAAGTTAAAGACAACGAAATTTTAGAATTTTAATGAGTAAAATGCTTGGATAGTCCCTGTTAGGGGGGGCAATTCTGACCCAAATGCATAAACATGAGTCATTTTGGACCCTAATTTAATTATTATGGGTTAAATTGGGTCTCCTTGCAATAATTCGCGGGTCCAATTGGGTCAGAACTAAACTGGAGAAATAAGTTGAAGGGTCAATTTGGGTTTAGAAGGATAAAGGGACGGGTTGAACGGGTTATTAGAAGAAAAAGGAACGGGTTAGTCTAGGGTTTCTACTTTCTTCTCAGTTCTACTCACAGCGACGACCTCCGTCATCTCTTCCACCACAGATCTCCGCCGTCTCCTCCGCCACAAACCCACATCGTCTTCGACGTCTCCTCCGCCACAAACCCCCACCGTCTCCGCCATCATCTCCTCCGAGCGTCGCCACCATCAGGTATTTGTCTCGTCATTCTTTCATCATTGTTAAAATCGACTTGAATTCTGTCTTGTTTCATTCTTGAAATGTTGTCAACATGCAAGGTTGATATGTGCCATCAGCCGTGAGCCATTGTTGTTGACTTGTTGTATCCTGTTTTCGGATGATGATTGGCAATCAATCCACGATGGATCTGTGTGACATCTATGTTGATTGGTCTTGAATAAATTATAATTTCATAACTTTTGTTAATTGTTATCATTGGTCTTGAATAATTATAATTTCATCATGGAAAGGAACTTGGTTTGATATCACTGAACATGCAAATTGCATAAACTGGAATGAGTTAAAATAGCATCTGATGTGGTCATAAATTGCTTCTGGGATTGATGATGAATCTTTATGTGCAGGAAATGTGGTAAGGCATTTGCAGTTAGAGGTGATTGGCAGACTCACGAGAAGAATTGTGGGAGACTTTGGCAGTGCATCTGTGGGTCGGAACTTAAGCATAAAAGGTCTTTGAAAGATCATATTAAGGCATTTGGAAATGGGCATGCAGCTTCTGGGATTGATGATGAATCTTTCATCATGGAAAGGAACTTGGTTTGATATATCAACACTGCTTATAGAGTTGTGATGCAACAATAAGCTTCAGGGAAGGAAAAAAAACTAACCCGATCCGACCCGAAACCCGTTCTGACCCGGACCCGAACCGACCCGAAAACCGTTCTGACCCGGACCCGTTCTGACCCGGACCCGTTTCGACCCGAACCAAATCAACCCTTTTTTATAATTGACCCGTTTTGACCCGAACCCGTTTTGACCCATGACCCGACCCGACCCGATCCGACCCGTTTGCCAGGTCTAGTCCCTGTGGTTTTGTAAAATAACACCCATAGTCCCCAACTTTTGAAAATTACACCGGTAGTCCCTGTGGTTCGAGAGTTTGTGGAGGTCCGACTAGGGGAGGATCTAGTCACCTAATCCTTGTGTACAAACCAACCCGGTTGTGCGGAATCTAACCGGGAAAGCAAACCGAGATAGAGATCGACAGGAACACGAGATACAAGACACTTAGATTCAATGTTTAACACACTTGTATATTTATGAGAAGAGTTCAAGTACAAGATAATACAATATCCGGTTAACAAACACCAAAACTCTCTCTCAGTTCTCTCGGGTTCTCACTGTAACACCCCGTGTTTTCGAATGTCAAAGTCAAAGTCAAAGTCCAAGTCAACTTTGACTTCTTTGACTGTTAATGTTCTTTTTACTTTTGTATTATGTGGAGTAAGTGTTGTATACATGAAATGATCGAATGTTTAATCAATGCGACCGAATTACGACTGTGAATAGCAGGAAGTAACAATGCGATAAAGTTAATCAATCAATAACCAAGCTAATCGATCAATCAATCAAACTCGAGACTCGAATTATGTGAACTCTGGTATTGTTATACGTGTGTGTGCCTTATGTGTTACTTGTGCGTGTTTACTTATATGTTTGGTGTGGTATTCAAGCGAATCAATCGAAAATCGAATCGAAACTCGAAAAGCAATCGAACTCAATCGAAACCAACATCGAAACGTGAATTGTAGAAGATTGTATGTTAGATATAGTGGTTGAGACTGAAAGTAATTTGACTAGGAACTCTATCGTATTCGTATCATCGTCCATCGAAGTCGAAACATCGAAAATCGTCGCGAAATACTCAAAGTGGGTCGCGGATCGAACAGGAGGCATCCTGATCGAACAGGCCAGCCGATCGGCTAGCATCCTCCTAGCCGATCGAGCAGCCCATTCGATCGGAGCTCCTGGCCGATCGGCTGCCACTTTCCTCTTTTGGAGCCTATAAATAGGGCTGTCATTGTCACACTTTCCATTTTTGGAAAGCTATGACCGAACCAGCCTTCTTCTTCACCTTTTCTCAGATTTCTCTCAACTCCAGTAAGTTTTCACTCTAATTCTTGTACGATTTTGATCATTGCATGATTCTACACCTTTCTATCTTTCAAAACTCGATTTCTAACCGTGAAATCACCAAGATCTAAGTGTTCTTGGGTGATGTCATCATAGTGTTCTTCAAGAACACCAAACTTGACCTCATTCGACCATGAATAGCTTAGATCTGACCGGTTTCCACATAAACAAACTAAGATTTGTAAGAATCTTAACATTTTTATGAATAATTTCCAACTTTCTTCAACCTTTTACACTCGAAACCTTAAAAACCGGTAGAAACGGAGCTTGAACCGGCTAACTAATCATTCTAACAGTTAAGAGGTTCAAGATTCGGATTCTATATACAAGGTTCACCGACGATGGGTTAAACTCTAAACCGACGTTCCGAACCGTTCACCGGCCGGACTTGGGTGATTCCTGTCCGAGCCGAAGAAACGAGTAGGAACGGAGGATATCATAGTTCAACTCGTTATCAAACTACCTCGAAATGACAACAAGTGATCAAACCGCCAAGTGTTAGACGAAAGGCCGACCAGGTCAGAAATGCTGGCCGAACGGCTAGGCTGTTCAAACAGCCCAGCCGATCGGACATGCCAGCCGATCGACCGGGCCAGCCGATCGGCTAGCACATGGTCTCACACCTTTCAATTTTTATGAAGTATACTATTGACGAAGTGATGTTCGATCGAATACGCTACTCGATTGGTAAACATTACTCTTCGGATCATGAGATACTATGCTTCAACACTTAATCGTTTTCACAACTCGTTCGTAGTAGGGAATGCCAGCCGATCGAACAGTCTGTTCGATCGAGTGACATTCTGTTGAGAACCACTTCTAAAGTTCCCAGCCGATCGGTTAAGCCGGCCGATCGAACGGACCGTTCGATCGATCGACCTGAAAGGTAAGAACACTTCAGTGTTCTCATATACTACAACGAAAACTTCAAAAGTTCAAATCCTCAAACACAAACACACCAGAGGAAGAAACAATCCACTCGAATGGCCCAGCCGATCGAGCCTACCGGCCGATCGAACAGGACCGTCCAATCGGATATACCAGCCGATCGAACAGACCGTTCGATCGAACCTGCCGTTCGATCGACCAGCCTATTCGATCCATCTACATTTGTTTGCATTTCCACGTTACTCATTGTTGTGCTACCGAACTATTCAGGCTAACCCTACTCTCAGCGCTCCCTTCAATCCATAATCAATCACTGTGAGTATACTCGAACCCTTTTTTGCTTTAGCACTTTTGGGTGTTACATACGTTACTTATCAAAATCACAATCGAACACACTATTCAAATTATTTGAACGCTAACCGATTGCATGTATTACGTGATTAAATGTATGCTTGTTGTTATGTTTACACGTGCAATGCTGTCTACCTGCGTTAGCAACGTAGTACTATAGTTTGGACTCAGCACCCGTTTACACGGGGGTTGTTAAGGACAATTACTTGCATGATTTACGGTGGTGATCATGTATTGCGAACTGTCTCGGACAGTCAACCCGCAGTCATTGGTATTGATAGGTCCATGTCGATAATTAACGTGCATCATTTCCCTCTGTGTACGTGCTGGTTATGCGTAAACTATTCGAACTCTATATGCTATTATCAAACTTGTATGCTCACCTTTACATTATATGTATTGACTTTATTTTAACGTATGTGACAGGTGTCTAGGATGCTTATTTGCTTTCCCTGCTGTGAAATCGAGGCTAGGAAAGGGTCTAGAAATCAAGACAATTTATATTTATGTGTTTAAATCTGATTTGTCGGAACATGTTGTGACAACCCGAAAAATTAAGGTTTGCACTACTTAAAATTCCACGAACCTTTAGCGTGTGTCTCCGTGTTTATTTACTTGTATCGTGTATTATTAATGATCATGGGTGTATGCATAGAGGAAACCGTTAAATGCGGTAGTGTGTTATTCAATTAATTTAGAGAACAAACTTGATTGGGCCGCAAACTCGTTTAGCACTCCCTCATACAATTGGGCTCGAGACCCAACCCGAACTTGTACACTTATCAGTATGATAACCATACATATTTCACCCAAGCCCAGATATAGATATAGAAATTTGGCCGGTGATACACTTGGGTCGCGAACCTGATTAACTTACACACACTCATCCGAAACTCATATTGGGCATGGGTACACCAAAGTCATACTTGGGCCGAGTAAAGCCCAAGTGGATCCATTATGTTTTAAGGGCCGGTTGGGTAGAGAATTTATATACATTCTTTGCGTAATATGATTAACATTGTGCACATTCAAACCCTACCCCCACCTCCTCTATTTGTTGTGCAGCGAAAGAAGACAAGATTCCCCCTGTTCGAGATTGCACCGTGATCAATCAGGTTCCGGTTAGTAATTCCCACGTATCATTTGTTTTCATGTTTGTGTGTTAGGGATTGGTTAGTATGTTGATGTATAAGTTAGTGTTCTTGATCAGTTTTGTGTGGAGTAGTGTTATTATTCATCCAAATAATAATGAATTCATGTGCAATTTATTAATGGCCAACATATACTAATTATACTATCACACATGATTCTGACAATGTAATCACTAAACTCACATGCAAAATTAGTAAACATTCAGATATGTATGTATGGCCGACAACAATCAGTTAGTGGAATGTATCTAATCTTAATTCTTTTAAACACATTGACTTTAGGTGACCTTTGGTTTTTATTAATGAAAAGAATCGATGTGAGGGTTCCATTCATTGAAATGACGATATAATTACTAGATCATGTGGGTCGGTTATCATGATATAGGGATAAGTTATGTGATGTCAGTCCTGATGTCTCGTATTTGGGGATCGAGGTAACATGGGACGATGGGGCTGGGTATCTTGTGCACATCTACTTAAATGACGAGTTAATATCATATAAATTTGGTTTGGGGTTGTGTGATATCGGCTATAATGGAGATAAGAAAGTGATTAGGATAACCGATTGGTGCTTATAATAATTGTAGCAATGGATTAATCGAGTAAACGGGTAGATGAGTAGGAAAATTGTTATAAATTAAGTTGTTTTGTTGCTAACATCGAATGAACTAGATGCTGAACAACCTGAATAGATCGTGTAACTTGGTGGGGGTGGCATACAATTGGGCCTCACCTCTTAGTCGGGCTGTATTGGAGTAATAATAATCTCATATTTTAAAACCGAGTTGGGCCTTAAGGGAATAGCTGGGCCGCGTAAACAGAAACCCATCAGAACTCAATTGGGCTGCAACGGGTTCGGGAGGGTGAGTGCAGCCACATGAACGGTTGGACTGGGCCCAGACATAAGGTGGCCCAGTATCAAGCGAATGCGGTTGGGCTGGTTGGTTTGTTTGTTGCAAGCGAATGGGTCGCACACTTAATGGGTTATTAGTTTTGGGGCTGCATACTTGATCAGCGGATTAATTGGGCTTGGGCCACGACATCGATTAATAACTATGTAACGAGTTCATATTGTGATACTCATGACTATGGAATAAGCTGATGTTTATGTTAAACTGAATACATGAATGATTGCACCAACCCTAACTGCTACGTGTTTTGTGAAACATGAACTTGCATGTGACGTAAATACTTGTTATAAAATGATGAGGATTGTTGAATGACTTCCTGTTACTGCTTGCATAGCGATGTATGTAGTGCTGGTATGCAAATTGTGAAACGTGTATGCCGAATATGTGACTTTGTGTACATGAAACTGACTGTATCTCGTAACTACGATAGGGTTTGATGGACCAACTATTTAACGAGCATTTAACTTAACCGAGCAAACCGAAGGTGAGTTCACTACATTCGAGCATGCGTCCCAGTGGTTGGGGACAGTCAGTGGGTATCCCGTGGGGGGGGGGGGATAAGTCTTTGGGTAAAAACGGGTGTATTGGTTAATATTCTCACCTATCATCTTTTGTAAGTCCCTCATCGGGTATTAGTTGGTAGCGCTACTTAGGTTTGGCACCCTCACACCGCTCCTGTAGAGGACGGAGGTGAACTAATGACCCAGTCTGGCCCAGTACTAGATAGGAGTACGTGGGAAGGGCAGTCGTGTATTTCAGGAGCCGTCATTGTTCGGAATTGAGATATTAACAATATTACCTGCATTGGTTAATGAACTGTTTAACATACAACTGGTAATAAACGTTTTCTAAAACTGTGAACTCGCCAGCTTTGTCTGATACACTTGTTGCATGCTCGCAGGTCATTAGGTGTCTTGGATTTGGAACTTGCTGTCTGGAGTGGCTGGAGTGGTCATGGGTCGATTGGAAGGGCTCATGTGATTAAATTCTTGATTCTATACTTGGGTTTTGAAACAGTTTAACTCAGTTTATTATTTGCTTCCGCTGAACATATCGGTTTTCATTTAAACTTGTTGATGGAATTTTATTAATGATTGAGAACATATTTCGAAATTTGTATGGGTTCAATGTAAGTAGTGGCTCACTGTTGGTACGTCACATGCCTAACGGGGCACTCCCTAGGTGGTATTTTGAGGGTGTGACAGTTTGGTATCAGAGCCACTGGTTATAGTGAACTTGGTTTTAAAACATTTTTTATAAAACCAGACTATAACCGAACAGTTCCGAAATCGACCATGACACTCAGCTCCAGACTGCAAGGTTCGTTTCTTGTTTACTATTGCATAATATATCTAGCGTACCCTTATGTATGACATTTACACGTGAATGCACACTTGGCACTACAGTATGAGTTTCTGTGTTACCAACCCATGTTACGTGTTTTAAGAGTGTGACTCTTCTTGAACTTTCATGATCTATGTTTTGGTGTCGTATGTCTTATTGCTCGAATTTGGGGAACCTTTTAACACGAACTGAGAGGAGCTGAGATAAACATGCAAATTGGATTATTATTATGGGTGCACACATAATAATAATGTGGGGTGCATGTGGGTCCCAGTGAAACTCGACGAGTGCAAAAGGGGTTTCGCTCTGTTAGATGACGTTGTGTTAGAACTCAGTAATCTGTGGAGATCATAGTAATGCTTGTCTCCTACTTGAACATGTTCTTTTCAGTCCTCTCTGAATCCTTTCGAACCTCGATGTAGTACCTGAACACCCATCTGAACACCTAGCGAACTGTGTAGAATGTTAGGTGCTTGCACGAACATCCTTGAGTTGGATGTTGCAACGACAACGACTGGTCTATACCTTTCTCACTTTTCTTCATTTGTTGGAACTTAACGTATTGACGTCGTAAATCCCGAAGTGCGATCACTTCTGCAACACCCTCGCGACATACCGTGTATTACTCAGTCAACTTGCAAGAATGATGGACAAGTAGGTAAACGTAGTACCTTACCGACTTCAGCATTTGAAAGACCCTAGTTACCAACAACGAACAACAGCGATTTGACTCCAATCGAATCCTTAACCCCAGCCGGCGACACATGGAGTCGACTCTTACGAACCAATCGGGACAAAATCGATGACGATTGACTGTAGAGAAGAATGTGTAACCGCCCACACCATGAGTAGTGCCTTAGGACGTGGCACGAAATGTGAAAAGATGGACCTTGTTGGTGAAAGGACGCAGGATACCGTTTCAGGCAACAATATTAGCGGCAACAATCGCGACAACATCAAGGTACTCGTGATCGTAGCTTACAGTATGGAAACGAAGGTGACCTCAACAAGGATTGACTGTGTTAAGTCAAGCTGACGATAACCGAGGGAACGACGACAGTACTGGAAATTCTCGTGACGAAAACAACACTGGATATGAAGCTCATGGAAGGACATTTGGTATAGGCATAGGCTATACCAGGCGTAATAACAACACGATAGCTTGGATGGGTAGCTATTCGCTTCGTCTCCGATCTGTTTGCCCTGATGTTTCTTGAAACCGAACTTGTTGTGGCAGCAATGGATGGCAAGTCAAATGAAATCTCATATGTCCGCTGGGATGTAAACTCGACCTTGTGGGACAAGTGTTCGACGTCAACCTTCCTCCCACTACCCTTGATGGTTGCAGTGCAGTAGTTAGTATGGATTGGGTATCTAGAGATCGCGCAGATTCATCAGTGAGGAGAAAAATTTGGGTGGAGAAACTTTATTTGTTCTAAAGCGTCAAAGTGGTGCAAAGTTTAGCGCCATTTCAGCTATGAAGGCCAGAAGTGTCTACGAAGGGATTACTCCGCTATACTAGCAACCGTTACTGATGTTAGGGCTAAAGAAACAGAAGATCGAGGATCCACCAATCACTCGTGATTCCTTTTGGTGTGCTACGCAAGGAACTTTCGGGTTTACTTCCACAACTGTTAGGCAAAAATCTCAGTCTGATCTCGCGCCAGAGGCAGCCCTGACTACACGCACTCTTATCGTCTTGCACCCGGAGGGTTGCAAGAGCTGTCTAATCAACTGCAGGAATTGTTGAACAGTAGTTTTGTCGGACCTAGCTTTTTGCCTTAGGGAGCCCCAGTTATATCCTTGAAGATAAGCCTTTTCATATGTATTATCGAGAACTCAACAAGGTGACAGTCAAGAACCTTCTGCCTCGACCATGTATTGACAACCTGTTGACCAACTGTGAAGGTTAAGCTTCTATTAGAGGGTTAACTAACGAGTGAACTATCACCATATGGAAGTCCAAGGGGAGAATGTTCCTTAAGCGGCATAAAACGCTATACAGCCATACGACTTTGTATTCCATAACCTTTGGGGTAATCAACATATCAATAGCTTTACGGATCACATGAATCGACTGTGTTTTGATGACGTTTTGAATCATTTCCATGGGAAAGGAACATCATGGGTGCCACTCGAATCTCATCTTAGAGCTTCTGGGGGAGGAGCCACTACACGTGAAGTGTTGCTAAGCGTAACTTCTGGATATGAGAGGTACATATTTGGTCATGAATCAACGAAGGGGGAATACACGTGGATCTTGCTAGGATCCATTTTGCTAGAAACTAATTGACATCAAGGACCCCTTCGGGGATGCAGTGATTTCTTGGTTTTGCTGGATACAATCATAGATTCATCACAGGATTTACGAAGATTGCGCAGCCTTAACCCTGTAGCACAGCGTGGAGCTGTGAATTCATGGGAACCAAAAATAGGAGGACGTCTTCTCAGCTTTTGAAACCCAACCCTGTAACGCACTGAGCATCACTCCTACCCGAGGGTACTGATGATCTGGCGGTATACCATGATGGTTTGAATCAGAGTCCCAGTTACACTCTGACGCAACATGAGAGAACGATGACTTACGTGGTGGACTTACAGGAAGAACTGTACGAATCACGACCTGCGATGGAAGCCGTATTCTTTGGATTTAAATTGGGGGCGTTACTTGGACGGTACCGAATGCACCGCTTAGACCGATCACAAGGGCCTCCCGTATACCCTTGTTTCGAAGGAGCTAAACATGTAACGACATCGCTGGATGGAGCTATTGGATGAATACGACCGTGAAACCTGGACGTGCATGAGCTACGCAGCTTGCTATCGACTCTAACATACCTGGACAGACTCGCCTTGCCCAAACTGAAGAACTGAAGGAAGGGAATTCTCAAGATTAACCCATGCGGGGCATGGGGAAGCAATCTTTGGCAGGTCGGACGATATTTGCTAATTCGTGGAACGAATATGGACCTCACTATACAACAACATTAGGGAACTGGTGTAGGCGAAGCACACGGATCTCGATATCCTATTCATCTAACTTTTGATAGGATGTATTAACACCTGAAGACCATGTACGGATGACTGGGCCTGAAGGCCCGTATAGCCACGCCTGGGAACGATGTGTGACATGTGGGAAAGTCAGGGTGGGATTTTAGCACCTAGAAACACATATATGGAAATGAGAACATACTGCCATGGGTTTTGTCACTGGTCTACTTGCAACTCGAAACGGAAATATTATCACCTGGATGATCATTAATGGACACACGTTACCAACACCCTTTCTTGCAATCATGAAAACTGACGAGTCTTTACAGTTGTGAATGTTCCTATGAGAGAGACGGCTTTTAGGCACGAGGTGCCAACTCCTGTTATCACTAAATTTGATCTATGCATGATCTATGTCAGGCAATACACAACACCCTTGGCTCGCGTTAGGACTAGAGCATTGCCTATCGTCGTTGGGCAAACGATCAGAGAAAACAAACTCTCTTGGCACTCGACGACATGTTGCGAGCATGTGTGTGACTGGCTATGGGGCAAACTAGAAGGACTCTAACTTATGGTTGGGTACTACTGCGGCAGTTATCATCTTGGTGATCAGACAACTCTGTGGAGGCATTACGTAGACAATAATGCCAACCTTCTTGTTAGGCTGAGAGGGTTGACAACTTAATTACTGGTCCAGGACTGGTACTCGAAACTCTTGGGAAGGTTGTGTGGATCCGGAGTCGATTGGCGGCAACGCGTGACTGTCAGGAAAGCTGATAAGCTTGGGAAGCGCTGGAAGATCGCTGTAGGCGATCGTAGCATGTTGAAAGTCTCGCCCTGGGAGGGTGTGGAATGCTTGGGAAGCATGGCGAGCTTAACTGACGTCACGATAAACCATTCAACGGTCTGGGAAGAATCAGTAGCGTAATCTACAAATTCGGGTTACCTGACGAATTAGATAACGTACACGATGTCCTTTATGTCTCGGACCTAAAGAAGCGTCTGTTTGATGCAACGCTTGTGATACCCTTGTTGAAGAACCCACTGTTAACACAGTCGAATTTCAATTGTGAGAGTTCGTTGGAACTCAAGGCGTGGACCGAAGTTTCTGTGAAGACGCAAACCGTTTGTTCAAACGATGGGATCAACTTCTGATATCATTGGTGAATTTCGGGACGAAATTCCCTTTCAAATTGGGGATGATGTGGCACCTGAGGGAAAACCGACGACAACAATCTTGATTCCTCACTTCACTCCTTTGTGTTTACTTGTCAAATTTCGGGACGAAATTTCTTTCAAGTTGGGGATGATGTGACAACCCGAAAAATTAAGGTTTGCACTACTTAAAATTCCACGAACCTTTAGCGTGTGTCTCCGTGTTTATTTACTTGTATCGTGTATTATTAATGATCATGGGTGTATGCATAGAGGAAACCGTTAAATGCGGTAGTGTGTTATTCAATTAATTTAGAGAACAAACTTGATTGGGCCGCAAACTCGTTTAGCACTCCCTCATACAATTGGGCTCGAGACCCAACCCGAACTTGTACACTTATCAGTATGGTAACCATACATATTTCACCCAAGCCCAGATATAGATATAGAAATTTGGCCGGTGATACACTTGGGTCGCGAACCTGATTAACTTACACACACTCATCCGAAACTCATATTGGGCATGGGTACACCAAAGTCATACTTGGGCCGAGTAAAGCCCAAGTGGATCCATTATGTTTTAAGGGCCGGTTGGGTAGAGAATTTATATACATTCTTTGCGTAATATGATTAACATTGTGCACATTCAAACCCTACCCCCACCTCCTCTATTTGTTGTGCGGCGAAAGAAGACAAGATTCCCCCTGTTCGAGATTGCACCGTGATCAATCAGGTTCCGGTTAGTAATTCCCACGTATCATTTGTTTTCATGTTTGTGTGTTAGGGATTGGTTAGTATGTTGATGTATAAGTTAGTGTTCTTGATCAGTTTTGTGTGGAGTAGTGTTATTATTCATCCAAATAATAATGAATTCATGTGCAATTTATTAATGGCCAACATATACTAATTATACTATCACACATGATTCTGACAATGTAATCACTAAACTCACATGCAAAATTAGTAAACATTCAGATATGTATGTATGGCCGACAACAATCAGTTAGTGGAATGTATCTAATCTTAATTCTTTTAAACACATTGACTTTAGGTGACCTTTGGTTTTTATTAATGAAAAGAATCGATGTGAGGGTTCCATTCATTGAAATGACGATATAATTACTAGATCATGTGGGTCGGTTATCATGATATAGGGATAAGTTATGTGATGTCAGTCCTGATGTCTCGTATTTGGGGATCGAGGTAACATGGGACGATGGGGCTGGGTATCTTGTGCACATCTACTTAAATGACGAGTTAATATCATATAAATTTGGTTTGGGGTTGTGTGATATCGGCTATAATGGAGATAAGAAAGTGATTAGGATAACCGATTGGTGCTTATAATAATTGTAGCAATGGATTAATCGAGTAAACGGGTAGATGAGTAGGAAAATTGTTATAAATTAAGTTGTTTTGTTGCTAACATCGAATGAACTAGATGCTGAACAACCTGAATAGATCGTGTAACTTGGTGGGGGTGGCATACAATTGGGCCTCACCTCTTAGTCGGGCTGTATTGGAGTAATAATAATCTCATATTTTAAAACCGAGTTGGGCCTTAAGGGAATAGCTGGGCCGCGTAAACAGAAACCCATCAGAACTCAATTGGGCTGCAACGGGTTCGGGAGGGTGAGTGCAGCCACATGAACGGTTGGACTGGGCCCAGACATAAGGTGGCCCAGTATCAAGCGAATGCGGTTGGGCTGGTTGGTTTGTTTGTTGCAAGCGAATGGGTCGCACACTTAATGGGTTATTAGTTTTGGGGCTGCATACTTGATCAGCGGATTAATTGGGCTTGGGCCACGACATCGATTAATAACTATGTAACGAGTTCATATTGTGATACTCATGACTATGGAATAAGCTGATGTTTATGTTAAACTGAATACATGAATGATTGCACCAACCCTAACTGCTACGTGTTTTGTGAAACATGAACTTGCATGTGACGTAAATACTTGTTATAAAATGATGAGGATTGTTGAATGACTTCCTGTTACTGCTTGCATAGCGATGTATGTAGTGCTGGTATGCAAATTGTGAAACGTGTATGCCGAATATGTGACTTTGTGTACATGAAACTGACTGTATCTCGTAACTACGATAGGGTTTGATGGACCAACTATTTAACGAGCATTTAACTTAACCGAGCAAACCGAAGGTGAGTTCACTACATTCGAGCATGCGTCCCAGTGGTTGGGGACAGTCAGTGGGTATCCCGTGGGGGGGGGATAAGTCTTTGGGTAAAAACGGGTGTATTGGTTAATATTCTCACCTATCATCTTTTGTAAGTCCCTCATCGGGTATTAGTTGGTAGCGCTACTTAGGTTTGGCACCCTCACACCGCTCCTGTAGAGGACGGAGGTGAACTAATGACCCAGTCTGGCCCAGTACTAGATAGGAGTACGTGGGAAGGGCAGTCGTGTATTTCAGGAGCCGTCATTGTTCGGAATTGAGATATTAACAATATTACCTGCATTGGTTAATGAACTGTTTAACATACAACTGGTAATAAACGTTTTCTAAAACTGTGAACTCGCCAGCTTTGTCTGATACACTTGTTGCATGCTCGCAGGTCATTAGGTGTCTTGGATTTGGAACTTGCTGTCTGGAGTGGCTGGAGTGGTCATGGGTCGATTGGAAGGGCTCATGTGATTAAATTCTTGATTCTATACTTGGGTTTTGAAACAGTTTAACTCAGTTTATTATTTGCTTCCGCTGAACATATCGGTTTTCATTTAAACTTGTTGATGGAATTTTATTAATGATTGAGAACATATTTCGAAATTTGTATGGGTTCAATGTAAGTAGTGGCTCACTGTTGGTACGTCACATGCCTAACGGGGCACTCCCTAGGTGGTATTTTGAGGGTGTGACACATGTTTTGTTTAAAGGATATCTATGTCTGTAATAACTAAATTTGTCTTATGGGTCACGGTATGGGACGTGATATTTAAACTATTCGGTAATAATAGTTGTTATGGAATTTCTTTGAACAATCTGTTTCGCTCAGTGCCGCGCCCCGATGATTCCGCCATCGGTTGGGGTGTGACAGATTGGTATCAGAGCCATAACTATAGGGAATTAGGTTAGACACAACCTAGTCCGGGTCGCTGTCTTAGAGACCTAGACTATAGTTAGGAACCAACAGACCAAGTTTATGTGCCATATTCTGAAATTCTTCACTATCACTGCACTCGAATTTTCAATTAAAGTCAGGAGATTCAGTCAGGAATAGGTGTGAAAATCGCAAACTCCCGACTAAATCGACTGACTTACGACGATTTTTATCCATTTACTCCTTCTTAACCTAATATTTCCAATTACATATAAGGAGAATTATACCAAATCAGGAGTGACACCCTCATTTTGGCGAAAATTCTCAAATTTTCTTAAAACAAGGAAGAAATTGCTAAGCCAAGGGGTGAAACCCTAACCTTGGCAGTTTGTTCTGGACTTTATTTATCTCACCAAGGCATCTGACGGACTCCAACGACCTGAACTCACAAGTATGACCTAAGGAATGCGTGTTGAATGTCCAAGAATCAAAGCAGAAACACGACCCTTAAGGCCGGAAGTGATGACAAGTTTACTGTGAATAGTCGAGCTGCCTTGGGTAGTCGATGTCTAGTAGCCGCAGACAATCTACCTCTCGATTTATGTGTTTCGATTCTGAGAATCGCAACCGCGTACTCTGATGACTCGTTAATTTTTATGTGTTTATGTGTGCTTTCTCTGTTTTGTGTTTATATTTTGGGATGTTACTCGATTTTGCTATCATTTCAATCGACACACACAACTCGTACTGTTATTGTATCTCTAATCGATCTCCAGTTGCTGCAATCCAGACGATATTACGATATGATATGATATACGACTAAGTTAGGCTATACTATACGATGCTATCCGATACGCTATCCGAACGACACGCGAGCTTTGAAAGATAGGTTTCTGTTTTCTGACTGCCTCTGTGATTAAATGGTTACGTGCTTTCGTGTTTATGTGACTCTGTGCTTATGTGCTTCTGTGCTTACGTGAATCTGTGGTTACGTGCTTATGTGTTTACGTAATATGTGTTTCGACGTGATTCTAAGCTTTAGATAGTAGTGGACGTGTGAGGTGAGATTCGATTTCGTTGTGTTGAGTCTCGTGACGATGTCTAATGCAGACCATGTCGTCGTCCGGACACCGAACCCCACTTACTCGCCAAGAGAAGAGGGACCGACGCCTCGCTGCTATCATCTCCAAGCAAGTGGCAAAAGCCGTGAGTGAGGTGTATGAAAATGCCAGCAAAACGTCTGAAGAATCCCGAGCTGAAAACC
Organism: Helianthus annuus; assembly: GCF_002127325.2. Classification (NCBI taxonomy): domain Eukaryota; kingdom Viridiplantae; phylum Streptophyta; class Magnoliopsida; order Asterales; family Asteraceae; genus Helianthus; species Helianthus annuus. Next base: position 51,405,868 of record NC_035444.2, on the reverse strand, counting down.
CTAAGGATTCAAGCAAGGCTGCTTTCAGCTTCAAGCAGTTCAAAGCATGCGGACCAAAAGAGTTCACTGGCGAAGATGGTCCTACAGCCATGTTTCACTGGTTCGACTCAGTCGAAGTCATCTGTGCCAGAGCGGATGTCCTAAACATCTCCGCACTCTCAATGCTACAGGCGTCTTCCAGTCCCGTGCTCTAGACTGGTGGACGGCCGAACGAAACAAGCGCGGAAATGATGCAGCTTACGAGCTAACATGAGAGGAGTTGAAGGCAATTATGATCGACGAATTCTGCCCTCCTCATGAACGCCAAAAGCAGGAGGACGAGTTCTGGGGAATGAAGCAGAAGGATGGAGACAACGCTGCTCTCTTCAAGCAGCTTAACATCATATGTCCCGATCAAGTCAAGACCTCAGATCAAGCTATCAAGAAGTACATTCGAGCCCTGCCCGACTGTGTAGCCGACTTTGTTCACGCCGCCAAGCCAGCAACGATCGAAGAAACCTACCTACTCGTCACTGAGATAAATGACAAGCGAGTAAAGTCTGGTTTTTGGGATAAGCAAACCAAGTCTCTGCACCAAGCCACTACAGCACCCACCGACTCATCTGCTCAATCCTCCAAGTTATCAAGAAGGAAGAAGAGGAACAACAACAACAGCTCCACAACAAGAGCTGTGCTGACGCAACAACTGCTGCTCCTCTACAAGCTGTACCAGCTCAACAGCAGCAACAGCACCGCTCAGCTCCAGTGATCAATGCACCGCCAGCAAAGCGTGCATACACATGCCCTCACCCACTCTACCCAACGTGTTCGTATCATCATCCAGTGGGTCTAGCCTGTCGTTTTTGCGCTCACTGCAACCTTTACGGTCATTTCACTGCGAATTGTCGCTATGGTCCCCGTCAAGCCCCAGTTCAACCTACTGTCAACCAAGCTCTACTTCCTGCCCCTCAAGGCCAACAAGCAGCTCAAGCGCCTGCAGTCAATGCTCGAGTCTGCTTTGCATGTGGTGACCCTAACCACTTTGCAAACAGGTGCCCGAACAGGGTGGTTAAGCAAGAGCCCCAGCAGCAACCGCAACAACAGCAGCCTCAGCAACAGCAGCAAGCAGCCCATGCCCGAACCTCAGCATCAATGCCCGTCAGGCTCAGGCGGATAACAACGTGGTTAATGGTATGTTCCTTGTGAATGGTATTTATGCATCATGTTTGTTTGATACTGGAGCCGATAACTGCTTTGTGTCATTTGAATTTGAGAAGCTCCTTAGTCGTAAGCGCTCTTATCTGTCCTCGTCATTCGAAGTCGAAGTCGCTACGGGAAGAACTATTGCCGTTAATTCAGTATTCCGTGATTGTACTCTCGAATTCAACAATCACATCTTTCCAATCGACCTTATTCCAATGCAACTCGGAAGCTTTGATGTCATAATAGGCATGGACTTTCTTCGCGAAAACCATGCTGAAGTTGTGTGCTTTGAAAAGATGATTCGATTCTCGCTCGCGAATGGTGATCTATTGTGTGTGTACGGTGAAACAGCGTCGAAGGGTCTCAAGCTTTTGTCATGTATTCAAGCCAGCAAGTATCTCCGCAAGGAATACCGAGCCTTCTTGGCCAACATTGTAGTAGCGGAGAAGGGAAAGAAAAAGAAAGTTGAAGTCAAAGATGTTCCAGTGGTTCGTGAATTTCCTCAGGTGTTCCCTGATGATCTTCCCGGACTACCACCAAGTCGTGATATCGACTTTCGCATTGACCTCATTCCTGGAGCTAACCCCGTTGCCAAAGCCCCTTATCGACTCGCTCCATCCGAAATGCAGGAAGTCTCGAACCAACTCCAGGAATTACTCGAAAAAGGCTTTATTCGCCCAAGCACCCCTCCTTGGGGCGCGCCAGTCCTTTTCATAAAAAAGAAGGACGGGACGTTCCGGATGTGCATCGACTATCGGGAATTGAATAAGCTAACCATCAAGAACCGATACCCTTTGCCCCGAATCGACGATTTGTTTGATCAGCTACAAGGTGCATCGTGTTTCTCGAAGATCGACTTACGCTCAGGCTACTATCAATTGCGGATTCAAGAGGAAGACATCCCCAAAACCGCTTTTCGAACCCGTTATGGCCATTACGAATTTGTTGTTATGCCCTTTGGTCTAACCAACGCACCCGCGGTTTTTATGGACCTGATGAATCGCGTGTGTAAGCCTTATCTTGACCGTTTCGTCAACGTGTTCATCGACGATGTCTTGATTTATTCCAAAACGAAAGCCGAACACACGCAACATCTACGTTTGGTTCTCGAGTTACTTCAGGGGAACCAACTCTATGCCAAGTTCTCCAAGTGCGAATTCTGGTTGGAGGAGGTTCAGTTTCTGGGTCACATCGTGAATAGTCAGGGCATCCATGTCGATCCTGCGAAGATTGAAGTTGTCAAAAGCTGGATTACGCCTAAGAACCCGTCAGAAGTTCGTTCTTTTCTCGGACTAGCGGGCTATTATCGACGATTCATTGAAGGATTCTCCAAGATCGCTGTGCCACTTACCACTCTTACGCATAAGGACAAGCCTTTTGTGTGGGGAAACCACAAGAGACTGCCTTCCAAACCCTCAAGCATATGCTGTGCAACGCTCCGATTCTTACGCTGCTCGACGGGAGCGACAACTTCATTGTCTACTGTGATGCTTCTAACCTTGGTCTCGGCTGTGTCCACATGCAGCGAGACAAGGTTATAGCCTACGCATCTCGTCAGCTCAAGATCCACGAGAAGAACTATACAACCCATGACCTCGAGCTAGGCGCGGTTGTCTTTGCATTGAAAATTTGGCGACACTACCTGTATGGCACTAGGTGTACAATCTACACTGATCACAGGAGTTTACAACATATCTTTAATCAGAGAGAGCTTAATATGCGTCAACGCCGATGGGTAGAACTTCTCAACGATTATGACTGTGAGATTCGTTATCACCCAGGCAAGGCGAATGTAGTTGCCGACGCGCTCAGCAGAAAGAGTTACGTGCTCAGTACCCGAAACATCCAAGCCTAGCACAACCTCGAAACCCTTATCCGCGAAGCCTAACATGCTTGCTTTAACGAGCGTACATTGAAGAAAGAAAGGATCTATCACGATGGAGCTCAGTTAGTAAGCAAATTCGATGGGATATTCTACTATCTGGACCGAATTTGGATCCCTAAGCGGACCGATTTGCGAAAGATTATCATGAATGAAGCCCACAAATCTCGATACTCCATTCATCCCGGCGCTGACAAGATATACCAGGATCTTCGTTATAAATACTGGTGGCCGGGCATGAAAAGGGATATCGCTCTTTACGTTGGAAGTTGCTTAACTTGCGCAAGAGTCAAGGCTGAACATCAAAGACCTTCTGGCTTACTCGAACAACCGCCGATACCTATATGGAAGTGGGAGAGTATAGCTATGGATTTCATAACAAAACTCCCGCCCACGCCATCAGGTCACGACAGTATTTGGGTCATGGTCGATCGTCTAATGAAATCAGCCCACCTTTTGCCGATACGAGAAGACTATAAGGTGGAGCGACTAGCCCAAATCTACACCGACGAGATCATTCATAATCATGGTACGCCTCGTGACATCATTTCAGATCGCGACGCTCGGTTCACTTCGCGATTGTGGGAAACGTTTCAAGCGGCCCTTGGTACGTCGCTTAATCTGAGTACTGCATTCCATCCTCAAACCGACGGACAGACTGAAAGAACGATCCGTACTCTTGAAGACATGCTCCGAGCGTGTGTTATAGATTTTGGTGGTAGTTGGAACAAACACCTGCCATTGGTGGAATTCTCGTACAATAACAACTATCATGCCAACATCCAAATGGCACCCTTCGAGGCTTTGTATGGTAGAAGATGTCGATCGCCTATTGTGTGGCACGAGATCGGTCACTCGCAACTAACCGGTCCCGAGATTCTACAAGAAATGACTGACAAAATCCACCAGATTCTAGACAACCTGGTGAAAGCTCGGAACAGACAGAAAAGTTACGCCGATAAAAGATGCAAGCCCCTTGAATTTGAAGTTGGTGACTACGTGCTCCTAAAGGTATCACCTTGGAAGGGTGTAGTCCGATTCGGTAAGAAAGGGAAACTCGCGCCTCGATATGTTGGACCTTTTAGGATTATGGAAAGGATCGGAAAAGTCGCCTACAGACTCGAACTACCGGAGGAACTCAGTAACGTCCACCCGACTTTCCACGTCTCTAACCTCCGAAAATGCCTTGCTGATCATGACCTAATCGTACCACTCGACGATCTTCAGGTCAACGAAACCTTACACTTCGTGGAAAAGCCTGTCGAGATCATGGATCGCCAAACCAAGCAACTCAGGCGCTCACGCATCCCTATTGTGAGAGTCCGATGGGAAGGCAAGCGAGGCGCGGAGTTCACTTGGGAACTCGAAAGCGACATGAAGGCCAAGTACCCGCAGTTGTTTAAATAAATAGATCTGAAGCATCAAATTGGTAAATCACGGCGTTGTGTAGCCTTCGAGCCTAATTTCGGGACGAAATTCCCTAAACAAGGGGAGGCTGTAACACCCCGTGTTTTCGAATGTCAAAGTCAAAGTCCAAGTCAACTTTGACTTCTTTGACTGTTAATGTTCTTTTTACTTTTGTATTATGTGGAGTAAGTGTTGTATACATGAAATGATCGAATGTTTAATCAATGCGACCGAATTACGACTGTGAATAGCAGGAAGTAACAATGCGATAAAGTTAATCAATCAATAACCAAGCTAATCGATCAATCAATCAAACTCGAGACTCGAATTATGTGAACTCTGGTATTGTTATACGTGTGTGTGTGCCTTATGTGTTACTTGTGCGTGTTTACTTATATGTTTGGTGTGGTATTCAAGCGAATCAATCGAAAATCGAATCGAAACTCGAAAAGCAATCGAACTCAATCGAAACCAACATCGAAACGTGAATTGTAGAAGATTGTATGTTAGATATAGTGGTTGAGACTGAAAGTAATTTGACTAGGAACTCTATCGTATTCGTATCATCGTCCATCGAAGTCGAAACATCGAAAATCGTCGCGAAATACTCAAAGTGGGTCGCGGATCGAACAGGAGGCATCCTGATCGAACAGGCCAGCCGATCGGCTAGCATCCTCCTAGCCGATCGAGCAGCCCATTCGATCGGAGCTCCTGGCCGATCGGCTGCCACTTTCCTCTTTTGGAGCCTATAAATAGGGCTGTCATTGTCACACTTTCCATTTTTGGAAAGCTCTGACCGAACCAGCCTTCTTCTTCACCTTTTCTCAGATTTCTCTCAACTCCGGTAAGTTTTCACTCTAATTCTTGTACGATTTTGATCATTGCATGATTCTACACCTTTCTATCTTTCAAAACTCGATTTCTAACCGTGAAATCACCAAGATCTAAGTGTTCTTGGGTGATGTCATCATAGTGTTCTTCAAGAACACCAAACTTGACCTCATTCGACCATGAATAGCTTAGATCTGACCGGTTTCCACATAAACAAACTAAGATTTGTAAGAATCTTAACATTTTTATGAATAATTTCCAACTTTCTTCAACCTTTTACACTCGAAACCTTAAAAACCGGTAGAAACGGAGCTTGAACCGGCTAACTAATCATTCTAACAGTTAAGAGGTTCAAGATTCGGATTCTATATACAAGGTTCACCGACGATGGGTTAAACTCTAAACCGACGTTCCGAACCGTTCACCGGCCGGACTTGGGTGATTCCTGTCCGAGCCGAAGAAACGAGTAGGAACGGAGGATATCATAGTTCAACTCGTTATCAAACTACCTCGAAATGACAACAAGTGATCAAACCGCCAAGTGTTAGACGAAAGGCCGACCAGGTCAGAAATGCTGGCCGAACGGCTAGGCTGTTCAAACAGCCCAGCCGATCGGACATGCCAGCCGATCGACCGGGCCAGCCGATCGGCTAGCACATGGTCTCACACCTTTCAATTTTTATGAAGTATACTATTGACGAAGTGATGTTCGATCGAATACGCTACTCGATTGGTAAACATTACTCTTCGGATCATGAGATACTATGCTTCAACACTTAATCGTTTTCACAACTCGTTCGTAGTAGGGAATGCCAGCCGATCGAACAGTCTGTTCGATCGAGTGACATTCTGTTGAGAACCACTTCTAAAGTTCCCAGCCGATCGGTTAAGCCGGCCGATCGAACGGACCGTTCGATCGATCGACCTGAAAGGTAAGAACACTTCAGTGTTCTCATATACTACAACGAAAACTTCAAAAGTTCAAATCCTCAAACACAAACACACCAGAGGAAGAAACAATCCACTCGAATGGCCCAGCCGATCGAGCCTACCGGCCGATCGAACAGGACCGTCCAATCGGATATACCAGCCGATCGAACAGACCGTTCGATCGAACCTGCCGTTCGATCGACCAGCCTATTCGATCCATCTACATTTGTTTGCATTTCCACGTTACTCATTGTTGTGCTACCGAACTATTCAGGCTAACCCTACTCTCAGCGCTCCCTTCAATCCATAATCAATCACTGTGAGTATACTCGAACCCTTTTTGCTTTAGCACTTTTGGGTGTTACATACGTTACTTATCAAAATCACAATTGAACACACTATTCAAATTATTTGAACGCTAACCGATTGCATGTATTACGTGATTAAATGTATGCTTGTTGTTATGTTTACACGTGCAATGCTGTCTACCTGCCTTAGCAACATAGTACTATAGTTTGGACTCAGCACCCGTTTACACGGGGGTTGTTAAGGACAATTACTTGCATGATTTACGGTGGTGATCATGTATTGCGAACTGTCTCGGACAGTCAACCCGCAGTCGTTGGTATTGATAGGTCCATGTCGATAATTAATGTGCATCATTTCCCTCTGTGTACGTGCTGGTTATGCGTAAACTATTCGAACTCTATATGCTATTATCAAACTTGTATGCTCACCTTTACATTATATGTATTGACTTTATTTTAACGTATGTGACAGGTGTCTAGGATGCTTATTTGCTTTCCCTGCTGTGAAATCGAGGCTAGGAAAGGGTCTAGAAATCAAGACAATTTATATTTATGTGTTTAAATCTGATTTGTCGGAACATGTTTTGTTTAAAGGATATCTATGTCTGTAATAACTAAATTTGTCTTATGGGTCACGGTATGGGACGTGATATTTAAACTATTCGGTAATAATAGTTGTTATGGAATTTCTTTGAACAATCTGTTTCGCTCAGTGCCGCGCCCCGATGATTCCGCCATCGGTTGGGGTGTGACACTCACACTTATGTCCTCCTCTGATATGCTCTGTTTATATAGTCACAGACACACATAACATGACGAAACAGAACACCAACGACGAATCAGAAAATATTCGACGAAATGCATCGGCAATCGACGAAACAAGATCAAGGTCGAAGAAACAGGCTTGTTTCGTCGACAACATCCTTGTTTCGTCGACTTGGGCTTTGGCCCAAAACAGTTGAGGCCCAAGTCTGCATTTCGTCTACTTGGTTTCAGCCCAAGTCTTGTAATCCGGCCCAGTGCTCAAGGTTCGCGGCTCTCAGCTTGTGTATCAAACTTTGGAACACACGACGGAGGAATGTCGTGACGTTGGACTTGAGCCGAACCTAACCCGAACCGAACTGAGTCGCGTCCACATATCGTGTACCAACAAACTCCCCCTTGGACGCTACTCGTGAGGTTCATCTTTTATGTCTTCCATGTCGGAGGATCTTCATAGTCTTCACGTCTTGTAAGCAGAAAGTGTATCAACAAACTCCCCTTTTTTCATGTAGGAAGTGTGTTAACAAACTCCCCCTTTGATTATGCTTGTGTATCTTTTGACTTCAATGCTTGAGATCCTTGTGGTGTTGATGAAGGGTCAGCGGCAACTCGATCATCTTTATCTTTTGAGTGCCTTCACGTCGTGTCTTTATTCCGAAGCTTGTCATCGAACATGTTCTCCTTGCCTTTAGCATCTGCACATGCAAGAAATCTAAACGCATAATGAGAACAACCGCTTGGAATATAGTTAACATAAACAAGCGACACACATGTGACCATATTTCAATCAACTACTGTCCGACAGTTTGAAAGTTTAATAAATTTATCAATTTAGTCGATTTGGTTTTCAATCAGGTTTCAGAACGAAGACTCGAGCTCCAACATCGTACAATCGAAAATAAGATAGAAATAAAATCTTTTTGGATTTTATAAAGTTTATATTAAAACACACCAAAAATCTTTTTGGAGTTTTTGAATATTTCAAATGTAAAGACAGAAAGCAGTAAATAAATATATACAAAGATGCAGAAACTGAAAGCATTAAATAAATATTTACAGACATTCTTTTTGCGAGTTTCGAGGGTAAGAGAATCATATCAGTGTATGGTCACGCCAAAACGCTCTTGTTGTTCTTTTTGTTAACATTTAGATAAGCATCCTATAACAATTATCGGTATTGTTGTCCACATAAGCTCAACTTATCAGATGTAATCATGGCGAGGGGATACGATTAGTGTGTGATTTATACTTACCGACCGGTGTTCATCCACACACGACACATTCCCGTATCAAGGTATGCATGAGGGTTCATCCTACCGGTGAGTATACCGATTATCATCTGTTTGACCGTATATGATGTGAGAAACTCACTTATTTTGATTTGAAAACAAGCCCTATGTGATAGAATCGCTTATTGATGAGGAACTTGATTTTCATATGCATGAGGGCACAGGAGCAAGTCCGTGAACAGGTTAGTACTTTCGTACAGCAGAGAGACGAACTTGACTCCCGGATAAATGTGATATTTTATCACTTATTTGTTTGGACATGTGATTGTTGATCACTTATTGAGGTCGAATGCATATGTAGACATATGTATAGTATCATGGAAGATCTAGACTTGCGTCCCCGTTATTTTTCGGTAAAATATACAACCATGATACCCAGATGATAAACAGCATAAAGACCTAATATCTCAGAACCTCGGCAATCTCTCAAACGAAATTTCGGTACTAAGACCATATGCCAATGAATGGTTCCCACCCGGTCTTCAGTCGATTTAAGTTTATATCACCCTGCACACTTTAAAATGACTGTGAGCCTACCGATACATCTTATATTGAGCTGCTTAACATATTTTTCATTTAAGGTTTAAAGAGGTTTAGATAGACCACTGATGTACTATCATTTTCTCTTTTGCTCGCCAGGAAACTCATTGTTGCTTTTCTATTGTTTTTGTGTTTTGAAATTTTTCGATGTTTTTGGATTTTTAAATTTGGATTTACTCCCCCTAAAATGTAAAAACTATGATAAATTAGGAAAACACAAACAAATATTTACAAAAATGATTTTCCGATGTTGGTTTTACTCTTGCTTGACCTTAATGCCGTTTACCAATAATAAAAAGTCAAATCTTGATTTGTCAAATGCTTTGGTAAAAAGGTCGGCACGTTGGTCATCGGTGTGGACCTTAACAACATCGATTAGCCTTTTATCAAAGCAATCACGTATGAAGTGATATTTGATTTCGATGTGTTTGGTCTTTGAATGCTGCACAGGATTTCTAGTGATCTGTAAGGCAGCATAATTATCAACGTAAATAGGAGTAGTTAGGAATTCAAAACCGTAGTCACGCAATTGTTGTTGAATCCATAGGACTTGGGAGCAACAACTTGAGACAGCAATGTATTCAGCTTCGCATGTTGATGTAGCGACACACGTTTGCTTCTTGCACTACTATGTGACTAGGCGATTTCCCAAAAACTGACATCCAGCCGTTGTGGATTTGCCGTCGATTTTGCATCCGCCAAAATCAGAATCACTGAAAGCGATCAAATCAAAGTTATTATCCCTAGGGTACCATAGACCGGTGTCAGGGCAACCCTTCAAATAACGAAAAATCCTTTTTACAGCTGCAAGATGTGAGGCCTTCGGGTTGACTTGATATCTGGCAAGCAGGCACGTTGGGTACATTATATCTGGTCTTGATGCTGTGAGGTACATAAGAGATCCGATCATCTCACGGTAGTATGAGGGGCTAACAACTTCACCCTTCAAGTCTGGATTAATTCCGTGATTTTGCTGTAATGGGGTACCGATGGGCGTTGCATCAGACATCCGGAACCGCTCAAGATGTCACCAACATATTTAGTCTGATGGATGAATATCCCAGACTCAGTTTGTTGCACTTGTAGGCCCAAAAAGAAAGTCATTTCCCCCATAGCACTCATCTCGAATTTATCCTGCATGATACGCTTGAAATTCCTACACAAAACATCATTAGTAGAGCCAAATATAATATTATCAACATATAGCTGTACCAGTAGAAGATCTCCATCTTGTTCTTTGATGAAAAGAGTATAATCGATAAGACCTCTGCGAAATCCATTCTCTAGCAGATAATTAGATAAGGTTGCATACCAAGCTCGTGGTGCTTGATGTAGACCATAGAGAGCTTTGTTCAGCAACCAAACCCGACCAGGGTGAATAGGATCTTCAAAACCTGGAGGCTGTTCGACGTACACCTCTTCTTCAACCACACCATGTAAGAATGCACTTTTCACATCCATTTGGTAAACCTTGAATCCTTTGAAGGACGCATAGGCTAGAAAGATCCGAATTGCTTCCAGACGTGCAACAGGTGCATAAACTTCGTTGTAGTCGATCCCTTCAATCTGACGAAAACCTTGAATGACTAATCTTGCTTTGTTCCGGATAACTACTCCACGATCGTCCTTTTTGCATTTGTACACCCAACGGGTACTAATCTTCTTGTAGTTCTCAGGTCCCTCAACTAGTTTCCAGACACCTAGCTTCTGGAATTGTTGCAGTTCTTCCTGCATAGCTTCAACCCAAGAATTATCTTTCAAAACTTCTTTAACAGATTTCGGTTCTTCTTGTGAAACGTAACACGCAAAGGACCAATCATTTTGTTGACCAGATTCTCGAATAGCTGCATACATGCCTGCATTGTTGTTGTTTCGCAACATGTTTCTTGTTTGAATGCCACTTTGTACATTTCCGATGATGTTTTGTTGAGGATGGGTATTGTGAATCCTTGTTTCTGGATTATCTTGAACTGGAATATTTGTACCTAGATTGTTGAGATTGAGATCAATAACCAATTCAATACCCGGAATTGACGAAGAGGATGATGCAGTAGTTTCAGTTGTTCTAGGGGCGTCCACTGGAGGTGTAGCCTCTGAAGTACCATGAACTGCTGTTGTTAGAGCTTCTTGATCTGCATCGAGAAATTCCTCATCCTCTGAAGATTCGTTCAATTCAGTAGCATCGTGAAAATCCTCATTGTCGAGAGCATTATTGTTCACTGAAGATGGTTCTTGATTGACAACAATTGGACGAACCAATGGTGAATCTGTTGCGTTGTCACTCTCGAAAAACATCCTTGCCGCAACATTTTCTTCAACTGCTTCAACATTGATCAAATTGAAAAAGTCATCGTACTCAAACATCCAAGGCTGACCAGGACATTTGACTGGCAATGTGTGCCTTTGTACTCTGACCTCAGACCATTCCTCGACCCTTTTAGTCTCTAGATTCCAGACTCTTAAGTTTGGGGTAGCATACCAAGAAAGTATACTTCAATTGCTTTTGCCCCAAACTTTTCATTAGGATCGATTATTGTGCACGGAGCTCCAAACGGTTCAAGATATGACAAATCTGGTTTCCGTTTGTTAAGAAGCTCAAAGCAGGTCTTGTTATGCCTTTTGACTGTAAGGACTCGATTCAACGTGTAACATGCGGAGGCCACAGCTTTACTCCAGAATGGAATGAGCAACTGCGACTCTACCAACATAGTCCTAGCAGTCTCGATCAATGTACGGTTCTTACGTTCAGCGACGCCATTCCGTTGAGGAGTATAAGCCGCACTAAATTCGTGAAGAATACCTTTTGAAGTGCAAAACTCTGTCATGGCATGATTTTTAAATTCAGTACCATTGTCGCTGCGTATCCGTCTAACCTTCAACTTATACAAATTCTCAATCTGAATGATCAAGTTTTTGATAATACCGAAAGTTTCACTCTTGTGTGCCATGAACGCCACCCAAGAAAATCTTGAATAATCATCAGTTATCACGAGGCAATATTGATCATTCCGAATGCTTTTATGCTTGACAGGACCGAACAAATCCATGTGCAAACGTTCGAGCGGAACGGCCACCGTGTTGATCTTCTTAGTCGGGTGTCGCTTCTTCGTTTGTTTTCCTTTCTGGCACGAGACACAGACGTCTTGAAGATGGAAGTTTTTAAGAGGAACACCATTCACCAATTCATTTGACACCAAATTGAGATACCACTTGTAGGTCCGGCTAGGAGAGGATCAAGTCGCCTAATCCTTGTGTACAAACCAACCCGGTTGTGCAGAATCCAATCGGGAAAGCAAACCGAGATAGAGATCGACAGGAACACGAGATACAAGACACGTAGATTCAATGTTTAACACACTTGTATATTTATGAGAAGAGTTCAAGTACAAGATAATACAATATCCGGTTAACACACACTAAAACTCTCTCTCAGTTCTCTCGGGTTCTCACACTTATGTCCTCTTCTGATATGCTCTGTTTATATAGTCACAGACACACATAACATGACGAAACAGAACACCAATGACGAATTAGAACATATTCGACGAAATGCATCGGTAATCGACGAAACAAGATCAAGGTCGACGAAACAAGCTTGTTTCGTCGACAACATCCTTGTTTCGTCGACTTGGGCTTTGGCCCAAAACAGTTGAGGCCCAAGTCTGCGTTTCGTCTACTTGGTTTCAGCCCAAGTCTTGTAATCCGGCCCAATGCTCAAGGTTCGCGGCTCTCAGCTTGTGTATCGAACTTTAGAACGCACGACGGAGGAATGTCGTGACGTTGGACTTGAGCCGAACCTAAGCCGAACCGAACTGAGTCGCGTCCACATATCGTGTACCAACAGTTTGTTACTCGGATAGTCCCTGGAGCGGATGAAGGTTAGTTTTCTATGTTAAGTCCATCTGAAATTACTTATTTACGACTCTCTATAAAAAATAAAAAAACCAATATGGATTGTTAAAAGTGTGGACCCACCTTATTCACTCCTCCCTTATAAACCAGCCACCATCACCATAGCCACCCACCTCCACATCCACCACCATACACCACCGCCACCACCACCTTTAACCCACCACAAAATTGCAATAATACAAGGTAAACAACAGCAAACAACAATACCAACAACACAAGCCACAGCAACAAAGATAACCACAAAAAACACATCAAATGCCAAGAATGTACTACAGAGCATAAAACAAACCAAATACACAAATTATATTAGAAAAATGTAGTTCAGATTAAGCAGTTTCTAGGAAGAAGATGGGAGATGAACCAGTATAACCGAGGTGCATTTTGAGTAAGATGTTGGCCACAAGAAGACAGCCAAAAGAATCCAACCATCCAATAAATAAAGGAAAACATCGTATTAACAGATTCCAGATGCTTAGCAACACTGCCATAAATAAAATGTAACACAACTGACATACATGTAATCCATACAGAACAAGAGCATACTCTTATTGCTTTTTCACTTTGGAAGCATAGTTAAGGACAACAATAACCCCTTACCCAATTAATCCCAATTTACCTCCACCACCATACACCACCGCCACCACCACTATTTGGGGTTAGGGTTTTGATGGGGGAGGCGACTGTGGAGTTGGTGTTTGTAGTGGAGGAGATGGTGGTTGGATGGTGAAGACGATGGTGGTTGCAGACGAGGAAGTGAAGACGGTGGTGGTGGTGGCAGCATCCGGTGGTGTTGGTGAAGATGGGTGCGGTGAGAGAGAGAGAGAGAGAGTCAGAGAGAGTAGAGACAGGTGGTTGTCTAAGGTGGGTGCGGTGGTGGCTGGTGGTCAGCAGCGGCAGGTGGGTTGTGGTGATTGTTAAGAGATAGAGATAGAGAGAGAGAGAGAGGCAGAGTGTATTTGTTTATATATATGTGTGTGTGATTTTTTTATATTTTATTAAAAGCAAGGGGTAAATAAGTAATTTCAGATGGACTTAACAGAGAAAAGTAACCTCCATCCATTCCAGGGACTATCCGAGTAACAAACTCTCTAACCACAGGGACCACCGGTGCAATTTCCAAAAGTTGGGGACTATAGGTGTTACTTTACAAAACCATAGGGACCATCCGGGCATTTTACTCAATTTAAATATTGTTAATGACATTTATGGTGTGTAATAATTAATAAAGGTATGAGTCGTAGTTTGTCCTTCTTATTTACACAAAGTAACAATTTTAAGTACTAAGTTTTTTTAACAGATTAAAATTTTATGGTTTCAATTTTGTAATAGGTTAGGGTATCAGGGCTAAAGCCAGTTAGCTTTTAAAGAAGGGCAAATGTATTTTGTCAATCCATATTTATATGAAACAAATAACATTTAAAATCAAAGTTTTTCTTCTTCTAATTTACACTTCTGCTTGTTTCCCATGTTCATCCCTACCTTCGAAAACCATTTTATTATCTACATCAAAACACATCGTTGTTTTGCGCCAGTTACTTTCGTATCACTTGATTTTTGGCCACTTTAGTTTCTTTTCTTTAATCTTTTTCTCCTTCGGCAAATACACCTATTTCTCACGTAGGTTTTGAATACTTTACTTTCTTTTCTTTTATTTTTTCTCCACCAGCACATTTGTATTATTTAAATATAGGAATTTAAGGGTTTAAGTTATTCTTTGAATATATTTGTTTCAAGTGAAAATACATATTTGAATGCATTTCAAACATTATTTATCAACTAAGTTAATTAAGTTTATGTAGTTACAACCGAAATTTAGCTTTCTAACAAGTTTATGCAAAACTCCTAAGACTTTTTTATGGACGTTTTTAGTTGGGCTACCTTTTGATGTAAATTTTGTTCGAAAACGAACCGGATCAAATATAATACACTTTCACTAGACAACATAAATTCAAAATTTTTTACTTTCCATGAGTATGTCAAATATAATCCGCTTTCATGTTTATTTTTATGGAAGTTTTTTCAGTTAATCTACATTTTGATCGATAAGCAATTACAAAAGAAATTCCGATTCACGTTAAAAACATACCCCGCAACATGGGGGAATCAATTCTAGTTCAAATAAAAATAAGCAATACTATTTTGTGCCATAGTGTTTGTCTTCGGTTTCTTTCTCATTTCTTTAAAGTGCTCAAATATATATTTTCTCATTTATGATATTCCGTCGCTGAGAGTTTTTTTTTTCGATTTTGTATTTTCAAAAGTACGATTTTGAACTTTCAAAAGTTAATATGTCAAAAGCTTTCTTCTATTGGAATGGTTTTATCACTAGATCGTCCTTTAAACACAATTAACACTTTAATTTCTTAAAATAATTCTATATGTTTTGATGATCTTTTTTCTGTAATTGGTTCCTGACCAAATCAATGATTGGTTGTTGTTCTTTCAAATCAAGATTAATACTTTTTCATGCACCGGTTCTCTTTGGTTTATATTTAATTTTTCATTCCCCGGAATTTCTCGCTATGGTTGGGCTTCGAGATTCAAGATGAAGTGAGGTTCCTAAACGATTTGTGGTGGATATTGTTAGGACCTTAAAAGGTTTAGGGAATTATGGTGTGGGCCGAGTTTGTAATATCTCGAGATCAAGCTTATTAGATCTTGAGATGGGCTTAGGGGTTTTCAGTTTTACATGGGATTAGAGTTTCGATATTAGGATAACCTATATAACGACATCTTGTTAGTCATTATAGGGTTGAACATCTAGAAGCAATTTCGAGACTCTTGTATCAGATGATATTCTTAATCGTATGCAAGTGTGTTAGTTTACAATCCGGTGTTTATCATTTTTGTAACACCTCGAATTTTTGCGTCCAATAATGTGTTAACACGTGTCACTTGATTACACGTGGCATTTGTATTTAATAAAGGACTAATTTTGACAAACCTTGAAAGTATGTAAATTCGAGGGTTATAAATGTCAACAAGGGTAAATATACTGTATAGTAACCCTAAATAAATGCTTGAACCTTCAAACGAATGTATCATAGATCGTACGAAAGCGAAACACGAAAGAAAGTGAGAGATTACAAGCTACAGGGGTTAACTGTGTCAACATGTTTAATTATACCTCTGAGTGACCCTTTAACGTTCCCAAGGCTTTGTAACGGTATTATACACTCACTATATATAAATTTCGCGAAGTTTCGTTATGAAACGAGAAAGTTACGATCGAATTCGTAGGAGAAGGGTTAAAAGCGTCAATAATGAAAGTGAAGGCTTTCTGAATAAATTAGAATAAATTAATAAACTAACCGGGGACTTAACAACGCGGGTAAATAACACGAGGTCCTTAGTTGTAATTAACCAAGGGCCAAACCGCAAAGTTACCCCTTCAAACCCGAAAGGTCAGGTAAATCATTACGAAGGATTTCGTTATTAATTACCAGGATTTCGTAATCATTTCAAAAGATTTAAAATTTCTGGAAACCAGGCCTCTCGCGACCCGCGTGATGGTTATGGTTAAGTTGAGGCGGGCCGCGAGCCTTCTCTTTTACACGCATGATATTCAAATCTTAGGCGACCCGCATTAAAATGGCATGGAACTTCCATGCGGGCCGCGTGGGACGCCCAGATGCAGAAAGTTGTAACATCTTGCCTTTTGAGCATTATGAACGACCAAGAACCAATAAATGAGGCATGGGTGCCCCCTACTCGACCCATAATCCTCCAAGACACCTGCCATTCATCCAAGGGCACTTGTAGACCCTTGTGTGATGATCTTGGACCATGACATTGGCTATAAATAGCAAGGTTATGTCCATAAGTTCATCACAACTCAAAACACTTCTATCTGATCATTTCAAGAGCATCCAAGTCTTCTTCTTTGCTCTACAGACAAGTCTCAAGCTTCTGTAAGTGATCTAACCCTTTGTGGTTTCACATTTCCTTAGTAAATAGCTAAAAAAAACCAAACCGTCGTAACTACGGTTTGACTTTACAATAAATCAGTGATGGTTCAGTATTACGACGAATCAAAGATAGTTATGAGTTGGTATTTATGTGGGTAATAAACCCCTAAAAGGGTTCCCTCTGATCACCACTCTAACTATGTCAAATATCGAGTCAAACGCGCACTTAAAAAGTCAACAGAAAGCTATTTTGCCGTTTTGTACATAATCTGTAATGTATATGTTATGAAACCTGTTTTGACACTTATAAAACATGATATTAAGTATATAAACCTGTTTGCGCTCGTTTGAATCGACCGTTTGCTATATTGACCCGGTTCGGAGCCGAATGTCGCAAAAGTTTGACTTTTGCTTTGACTTTAGTTCTGACCCGTTTTAGTGAGGTATAGATATACCTTAGGATTCTCTTAGGACCAGGTTACATGATGGTATAAACCTCTGTGATCGGGTCATGAGTTATCCGAGTCTCTTACGCATTTCCGTTAATCGCCTAAAAAGTTGACCGTAACGCCATTTTAAAGATAAAACGAATATTTCGGACATGTGAACGGACCAGAACCTTGATTATCAAATTATAAGCATGTCCTTAAAGTTTCACGTCAATCCGAGGTCTAGAATGAGAGTTATGCTAAAAAGCGCAATTAAAGTAAACTTTAGTAATTAACGGCGCAATTAGCATAACACCTATCTAAACCAAGATTTCGTCACCAAAACTTTTACCCACTGTATTAAAATAATATTTTGGGAATTTTAAAGATTTTTAATAAATTTTACCTTGCTCATAACCTGCAGTTATGGCTACGGTTCGGTAAATACCGAATATGCCCTTTTCGGCCAAAACTTGAGTTCTACAAGGTCTTTTGACCCGATTCCAGTTGCTACTGATTTTAAATAATAAATAAAGTATTTTAGACTTTATAAACTGTTCGGGAAACTCAGATTTCCTGTAGAACTCGAAAAGCCCTTTTAAAGTCTTTAAAATGACCAAAAAGCCCCTACGGGGCATAATATTAACTTAAACTCGTTACGGGCATCACGGAAGGTATCCTACTGATACCACAACCTCTTTAAGGCATATTGACTTAGGAAATAAGCGTACGACTCTCATGGTTAACCGTTTCGCCTATTGCGCGCACGGTTCGGCTTATGAAACTAGTTTTCATAAATTAGCCGATACGGGTCAAATTATATTATTTAAACCCCAAATTCCAGAGTGTGAACCATAAACCCATATAAAACAAGTCTCTGAACTTGTTGGGTCAGAATCACACTCCATTCTCGGTTTTCGCCTTTTCACGCGATCAAACCATATTCACATATCGGAACCAACCGGTCTAGGCTACGGCCATTATAACGACTCGTTAGGATTCTAAGAGGTTAATTAAAACCTTCGTTCCAGATTAGGAGCCCCAGTAAAAGCTATCGGTGATTTAATCCAAATTAAGGAAATATACTTGCAAAGGTAAATACTTTAACTTATTTCCCCTATATGGGCTTGGGTTACGGTATATTAATACCGCTTGATTGAGCATTATATTTTTCCACCGCTTAGGTGGTTAATTAATAATATGATCGGCTCATTTAAACAGTTTTGTTTCTTAAAAGCCTTTGGGGGGTTTAATGACCGTTGTCCCGGATATCCTTGGCATCATTTTACGAAATGGCCACGACCATCGACATCCCGGTGTAGGCGTACACCCGGTATATATTGTCGACATTAAATTAAAAGACGTAGCCGTTGGTTTTTATACTACGGTTTTACGCAATGTGGTGTGTCTATAAATCTTTAACCCGGCACGACCCGGGCTACTGAACGCATAAAAGAACATGTAAAACGTTCACAAGATTTTAATAATTTTCCCAAGTTATAAAAGAGTTTGTGCCTTGTGCATCCAAATCAATTTTAAATAAACATTTTCAAATGTGTCAGTTGAATGTATTTACCAGTGTAAACTGACGTATTTTCCCCAAAAAGATTAAGTGCAGGTACTATACGAAATGGGCTGGTATAGGCGTCCTAAGCATCGTACATAGTCTCGCAAACTCGATGCTGCATCTGAATGAACAATATTTATGATTTTTTTGATCCGCTGTGGATATATTCAACTTCTGTAATACATTTGATATTACAACCAGAGGTTGAAATTTAAATATTTATCTTAAGCTTCCGCTGTGCATTTATATAACTGTGTGGTTTGACTATATTGTTGCCAACATCGTCACGGTAATCCCCCACCGGGCCCACCGGTGAGACACGTGGAAATCGGGGTGTGACAGGTTGGTATTAGAGCCAACGTTGAGTGAATTAAACACTATCCTAATGTGTTTAATCTCAATGACACAATTGCACATACTTGAGTCTAGACAAGAACTTAGGACAAATTCGAATTGTTATTCCAGTTTTGTCTTTTCTTTTATTATTGGAATTTAAAGTTTTATAAAGCAGGAAAATGCCTCCTGTTATATTCCGAGGAAGAGGAAGGGGAAGAAGAGGCAGAGGAGATATCGTGACACATCACGATAACGAAGCTGGACCATCAGGTACAAGACATCCTTCAATGACAAGGAGCGAAGAACCACAACGATGAAGAGATCTCTACGAATCCGCGAGGCATTCCACCTCGCACAGCTCGACGCCATCTTATCGGCATTCCTTTGGACCAAACTCAGAGAATGATCCCAACAACCCACAACCTTCCTTCATACCTCTACAACGTTCGGTATCGCACCGAAATTACGACGACCCTACTCCATACTTCATAGGTCAGTTTAATCCGGCTGACTACATACAGGAACCTTCAGGCTTTGTTCCATTAGGGCCACAAGATCACTTCTCCGAAGACCATATGGATGAAGATACTGATCCAGCTGAACCTGCTCGTGGTACGCCCACGCATCCGATAGAAGTCTCTGATGGGTCATCCTTCCATGGCACACCCTACCAGGGACCAGACAGTTTCCAAGCGTTGTTCGACCGACATGAGTGGTACTACACGCCACCTCAACAGACATCTCAACAACCGCGACATCCACAGGATCCCTCTGAGGATTCACGCTTTGTGGCAGTTACGCCACCACCTCCGCCACCGGCGCAACCAGTAATACCTGATCCGCCAAGGCGTAGGAGGACAAATGCTCGTATGTCTACACGAGGAGGAGGGGGTATCCACTTCAGCACTCCTCGACATTCTAGTAGTAGCCACTATCCGCCACTACAAGAAGAAGGACCTTCAAGTCCTATACAGGAGGCGAACTCCGCACCAGCTGCACAAAATTCGCCACCATTTGGGTATGACCAACCCATACCTGCTTACACGGGTCCAACGGCTTACAACCCGTTCGAACCGTCACAAGCACAATACAACTACGGCTATGAGCGCGACCCATATGTCGTGTCGGCAAGATATAATGCGCGCTACCCTGACGGAGCACATGGAAACATGGGACCACCGGACTACTCAGCTCATGGGTATCCAATACCTCCCAGACCTCCAGTTCCGCATCAAGCGCCACAACCACGTTTCTCTCCTCCTGAACAGGAAGAAATACTCCATCGACTAGATCGTGTGGAGAGAGAGTTCGAGGAAGAGAAGAAAAGCCACCGAGGATTTCTCAAGGGCTTGGCGAACCTACTAAAGGGCAAAAAGAAGAAACGTGACCACTAGCCCTTAATAGTTGTACTAATGTAATTTCTACTTTGAAATCAGTCCCTACGTGGACTTATCTTTTAAGTCCTTGCATGGACATTTATCTTATGTTAGTCCCTGCGTGGACTTGTCACTTATTTTATACCTCTAAGGAGGTAAGTACTATTTGAAAGACCCGTTTAGGGCAATATGTAATTGTATTTGAGATTATGGAATGTATGTTATGAGTTTTGTTTTAATATGTATAAAATAAATCAAAACCATTCCTTTTATATTGATTTGCCTAGATAAAGAATCTTAAAAGGTGAAACCTAGCTTGGTGTCTTTTAAGATCCAGTCAAGATGGTACGACCTAATTGAAAAGATTCTGATTCCCTGTTAACCTCTGTACGCATGTTAACAATCATGGCAGATGTGATTCGTTAAAATCACGCACGTCATTCTTATACAATAATCCTTTAAGGATTTCAAAACCCAACTAAATGATTTATAAATCGTGGGTTAAATCACCAATGAAGGTGATCAATCTTATTAAAACATCCATTAATGATGTAGTGCCTACGGGCCAATATTACTAAAACATCCATTAGTGATGTAGTGCCTACGGGCCAGTATTATTAAAACATCCATTAGTGATGTAGTGCCTACGGGCCAGAATTATTAAAAACATCCATTAGTGATGTAGTGCCTACGGGCCAACCATATTAAAACATCCATTAGAGATGTAGTGCCTACGGGCCAACCATATTAAAACATCCATTAGAGGTGTAGTGCCTATGGGCTGTAATAATTGTCTTATAACGACAAAAGGCAGTGGTGGTCTATGACTCCCTGTCAGAAAGAGATAAAAGAACTACGGTTCAAATCTCTATGCCTTTGATTCTCTGAAATCTCGGCTAAAATCATAAAACATCCTCGCGATTAGGCTTTATGCCGCCAATACTATTTATATAGCTGAAATAGGATATATTCAAATCCTAATATGTAATGAAATAATAAGTTAACCAAATATGGTCTCTGTACCATGGTTGACAAATTGTCATAAAAGACAATTATATAATAATCTCCTGAATAAAATTTTGTTATCTTCTGTAACAGATTCAAGTTACAATGGCGGATCCCAACGGAGAGAATAGCCATACTAATGAAGATGACTACGACAATACGCCAGTGCATTTGACAGGCGCACAACTGAAGGCTCTGATTGACAATGCTGTTCAGGCAGCTCTTGATCGTCAATATACTGAGTCCCAAGGCAGAACCGTGTCAAAACCACCCTCTAAACCAAAGACACACTCCAAACCACCCTCTCAACCCAAGAAAGATGACGACAAACACTCGTCCACTGAGAACAGCGTTCATCGCGATAGAGAATATACTGATGCATCAAATGCTAAGGGTTGCACCTACAAATACTTTGTATCTTGTAAGCCCCGGGAATTTACAGGGGAGAAAGGTGCTGTGGATTGTATCACCTGGCTAGATGAGATGGACACTATTGTGGACATCAGCGGGTGTGCAGAGAGGGATGTGGTGAAGTATGTGTCCCAGTCATTTAAGGGCGAGGCCCTGGCATGGTGGAGGGCGTTGGTGCAGACATCTGGTAAGTCTGCTTTGTACAAGATGACATGGGAGGAATTTATTGCTCTCATTAAGGAAAACTACTGCCCTCAGCATGAGGTTGAGAAGATCGAGGCTGACTTTGTGTCACTGGTGATGACGAACCTGGACTGCCAGGCATATTTGACGAGCTTCAATACGATGTCTCGTCTGGTCCCATACCTTGTGACACCAGAACCCCGAAGAATCGCCCGTTTCATTGGGGGCTTGGAGCCCGCAATAAAGGCGAGTGTAAAGGCCTCTCGGCCGACGACCTTCAGGTCAGTTACTGACCTCTCCTTGTCTCTCACCTTAGACGCTGTCCGTCTGAGGACCCTAAGGAGCAAGGAGGCTGAGAAGAGGAAACGGGAGGATGATACCTCACGAAAATCTGGAAAGAAGCACCGTGGAAACGGTGACGGCAAGAGAGGGGCTGAGACAAAGAAAGATGGGCAAGCTGGTGAAAGGCCCAACTGCAAAATCTGCAAGAAACCCCACTCTGGGAAATGTAGATTTGCATCGAACTCACAGTCGCAATCAAAGACTCCTTCCTGTGGACTATGCAAGTCCAAGGATCATAAGACTGTGGAGTGCAAAAAGATCAAGGATGCAACCTGCTATGGTTGTAACGAAAAGGGGCACATCAAGAGTAACTGCCATAAGTATGCCAAGAAGGCGGAAGAGACAAAGAAGTCAAATGCGAGAGTTTTTCGCATGGATGCAAAGGAAGCGGTCCAGAACGACAACGTGCTTACAGGTACTTTTCTCGTAAATAATATATTTGCAAGAGTACTATTCGATTCTGGCGCTGATAAATCCTTTGTAGACCAGAAATTTTGCCAACTACTAATATGCCTATCAAAACCCTTGATGCGAAATACGAAGTAGAGTTAGCAGACGGCACGATAGAAACCGTCTCCACTGTCTTAGAGGGATGTGAAATATCCATTAAGTACCATTCTTTTCCTCTATCTCTACTTCCCTTCAAACTAGCGGGTTTCGACATAGTCCTAGGCATGGACTGGTTATCCCGTAATCAGGCCCAAATCATTTGCGGCAAGAGGCATATAGTGGTAAAGACTCCGAGTGGTGAATCACTTACCATTCGAGGAGATACGCAGTACGGGTTACCCGAGGACGTATCTATGCTCAAAGCTTCAAGGTGTTTGAACAGAGGCTGCGTAATTTACATGGCTCAGGTGATAATTGAAGAACCGAAGGCGAAGATCGAGGATCTTCCTGTCATTTCTGAATACCCCGAGGTTTTTCCTAAAGAACTACCTGGTTTGCCACCAGATAGACAAGTGGAGTTCAGAATAGACATCATTCCTGGAGCAGCTCCGATAGCAAGAGCACCTTACAGGCTAGCTCCAACGGAAATGAAAGAACTGAGGACCCAGTTGGATGAACTGCTGGCGAAAGGTTTTATCAGACCTAGTTCATCTCCCTGGGGAGCACCAGTCCTATTTGTAAAGAAGAAGGACGGATCGATCCGGTTGTGCATCGACTACCGAGAGCTAAATAAAGTTACCATAAAGAACATATATCCTTTGCCGAGGATCGATGATCTGTTCGATCAGCTGCTAGGAGCGAGCTACTTCTCAAAGATCGACTTAAGGTCGGGCTATCATCAACTAAGGGTCAGAGATGAGGATGTACATAAGACAGCATTTAGGACTCGCTATGGTCATTACGAGTTCCTAGTGATGCCTTTTGGGCTCACAAATGCACCGGCTGCGTTCATGGATCTCATGAATCGCGTCTGCAAGCCGTATTTGGACAAATTTGTCATAGTCTTCATCGACGATATCCTTATATATTCCAAAAACCAAGCTGACCACGAGAAGCACCTCCGTTGCATTCTCGAATTACTACAGCGTGAGAAACTCTACGCCAAATTCTCGAAATGTGAATTCTGGCTACGAGAGGTTCAGTTTTTAGGTCACGTTGTGAGTGAGCGTGGTATCCAAGTGGATCCCGCTAAGGTAGAGGCGGTCATGAACTGGCAAGAGCCAAAGACGCCTACCGAAATTTGTAGTTTCCTAGGATTAGCAGGATACTACCGGAGGTTTATTGAAAATTTTTCGAGGATTGCTGCGCCCTTGACTTCCCTAACCAAGAAGAAAGAAAAGTTTATTTGGGGACCAAAGCAGCAAGAGTCCTTCAAAATACTGAAGCAAAAGCTAAGCAACGCACCTGTGTTGACATTACCGGAAGGCACTGATGAATTCGTAGTGTACTGCGATGCATCACACACAGGCATGGGGTGTGTGCTTATGCAGAAGGGCAAGGTGATTGCCTATGCTTCAAGACAATTAAAGGTGCATGAAAAGAATTACACCACCCACGACTTGGAGTTGGGTGCCGTTGTATTTGCACTAAAATTATGGAGGCATTACCTTTATGGTATTAAATTTGTGATTTATTCTGATCACAAAAGCCTCCAGCACCTGTTCAACCAGAAAGAGTTGAACATGAGGCAGCGCCGTTGGATGGAAAACTTGAATGACTATGATTGCGAGATCAGGTACCATCCCGGCAAGGCGAATGTAGTCGCTGATGCCTTGAGCAGGAAAGAAAGGGTAAAACCTATTCGAATCAATGCCAAGAGCATTGAAGTCAAGAACAATTTGATTGAGAGGATATTAGCTGCACAGCGAGAGGCTGTGTTGGAAGCTAATTATCCTAATGAAAAGTTAGGAGTAACTGAGGAGCAGTTGACTCTTAGCAAGGATGGAATCCTTAGATTGAACGGACGTATATGGGTTCCAATTTATGGAGGACTACGAGATGTTATCCTCCAGGAAGCCCATAGTTCCAAATACTCAGTCCATCCTGGTGCTGACAAGATGTATCAAGATTTAAAGGCAAATTATTGGTGGATAGGCTTGAAAAAGTCTGTGGCCGCCCACGTAGCAAAGTGCTTGACTTGCGCTCAAGTCAAAGCCGAGCACCAAAAGCCGTCCGGCTTGCTACAACAGCCTGAACTTCCCGAGTGGAAGTGGGAATGTGTAACTATGGATTTCATAACCAAGTTACCCAAAACCAGGAAAGGAAACGATACAATATGGGTCATAGTCGATAGGCTGACTAAATCAGCTCATTTTCTACCCATCAAGGAGACGTATAGCTCCGATATGTTAGCCCAACTTTATGTTGATAAGATTGTAGCCTTACACGGCATACCTGTGACTATTATCTCCGATAGGGATACCAGGTACACGTCTCATTTCTGGAAGAGTTTCCAGCAATCTTTGGGCACGCGTTTAAACTTTAGTATGGCTTACCATCCACAGACGGACGGTCAAAGTGAGCGTACTATCCAAACGCTAGAAGACATGCTTCGTGCATGTGCGATCGATTTAGGTGGTAACTGGGATAAGAACCTACCCCTAATCGAATTCTCCTACAATAATAGCTACCACACCAGCATAAAGGCTGCGCCTTTCGAGGCATTATACGGTAGGAAATGTAGATCGCCTGTTTGTTGGGCGGAAGTAGGAGAGGTCCAATTATCAGGACCAGAGATTGTTTTCCAGACAACGGACAAGATTGTCCAGATCCGGGAACGTCTCAAGGCTGCCCGCGATAGGCAGAAAAGCTACGCCGATCCAAAACGAAAGGATCTTCACTTTGATGTAGGTGAAAAGGTGTTGCTTAAAGTATCACATTGGAAGGGGGTGATGCGTTTCGGCAAGAAAGGTAAGCTGAGTCCGAGGTACATAGGACCTTTTGAGGTCATTGAACGTGTCGGATCAGTTGCCTATAAATTGAATTTGCCTGAAGAGCTCAATGGAATTCATAATGTGTTCCACATCTGCAATCTCAAGAAGTGCTTCGCCGATGAATCATTGGTGATTCCGCATACAGATGTGCATATAGATGAGAGCTTAAAGTTCATAGAAAAACCTTTGTCGATTGAGGATCGACAGGTAAAGAAGCTTCGCAGAAAGCACGTACCGATTGTGAAAGTTAAATGGGATGCTCGTAGAGGTCCTGAATATACGTGGGAAGTCGAAGCTACTATGAAAGAAAAGTACCCCTATTTATTTGAGTAAATCTCGGGTCGAGATTTATTTTAAGGGGGTGAGGATGTAACACCTCGAATTTTTGCGTCCAATAATGTGTTAACACGTGTCATTTGATTACACGTGGCATTTGTATTTAATAAAGGACTAATTTTGACAAACCTTGAAAGTATGTAAATTCGAGGGTTATAAATGTCAACAAGGGTAAATATACTGTATAGTAACCCTAAATAAATGCTTGAACCTTCAAACGAATGTATCATAGATCGTACGAAAGCGAAACACGAAAGAAAGTGAGAGATTACAAGCTACAGGGGTTAACTGTGTCAACATGTTTAATTATACCTCTGAGTGACCCTTTAACGTTCCCAAGGCTTTGTAACGGTATTATACACTCACTAAAATATAATATATAAATTTCGCGAAGTTTCGTTATGAAACGAGAAAGTTACGATCGAATTCGTAGGAGAAGGGTTAAAAGCGTCAATAATGA
Source organism: Helianthus annuus (assembly GCF_002127325.2). Lineage (NCBI taxonomy): Eukaryota > Viridiplantae > Streptophyta > Magnoliopsida > Asterales > Asteraceae > Helianthus > Helianthus annuus. Next base: position 51,379,090 of record NC_035444.2, on the reverse strand, counting down.
AAGTGAAGGCTTTCTGAATAAATTAATAAACTAACCGGGGACTTAACAACGCGGGTAAATAACACGAGGTCCTTAGTTGTAATTAACCAAGGGCCAAACCGCAAAGTTACCCCTTCAAACCCGAAAGGTCAGGTAAATCATTACGAAGGATTTCGTTATTAATTACCAGGATTTCGTAATCATTTCAAAAGATTTAAAATTTCTGGAAACCAGGCCTCTCGCGACCCGCGTGATGGTTATGGTTAAGTTGAGGCGGGCCGCGAGCCTTCTCTTTTACACGCCTGATATTCAAATCTTAGGCGACCCGCATTAAAATGGCATGGAACTTCCATGCGGGCCGCGTGGGACGCCCAGATGCAGAAAGTTGTAACATCTTGCCTTTTGAGCATTATGAACGACCAAGAACCAATAAATGAGGCATGGGTACCCCCTACTCGACCCATAATCCTCCAAGACACCTGCCATTCATCCAAGGGCACTTGTAGACCCTTGTGTGATGATCTTGGACCATGACATTGGCTATAAATAGCAAGGTTATGTCCATAAGTTCATCACAACTCAAAACACTTCTATCTGATCATTTCAAGAGCATCCAAGTCTTCTTCTTTGCTCTACAGACAAGTCTCAAGCTTTTGTAAGTGATCTAACCCTTTGTGGTTTCACATTTCCTTAGTAAATAGCTAAAAAAAACCAAACCGTCGTAACTACGGTTTGACTTTACAATAAATTAGTGATGGTTCAGTATTACGACGAATCAAAGATAGTTATGAGTTGGTATTTATGTGGGTAATAAACCCCTAAAAGGGTTCCCTCTGATCACCACTCTAACTATGTCAAATATCGAGTCAAACGCGCACTTAAAAAGTCAACAGAAAGCTATTTTGCCGTTTTGTACATAATCTGTAATGTATATGTTATGAAACCTGTTTTGACACTTATAAAACATGATATTAAGTATATAAACCTGTTTGCGCTCGTTTGAATCGACCGTTTGCTATATTGACCCGGTTCGGAGCCGAATGTCGCAAAAGTTTGACTTTTGCTTTGACTTCAGTTCTGGCCCGTTTTAGTGAGGTATAGATATACCTTAGGACTCTCTTAGGACCAGGTTACATGATGGTATAAACCTCTGTGATCGGGTCATGAGTTATCCGAGTCTCTTACGCATTTCCGTTAATCGCCTAAAAAGTTGACCGTAACGCCATTTTAAAGATAAAACGAATATTTCGGACATGTGAACGGACCAGAACCTTGCTTATCAAATTATAAGCATGTCCTTAAAGTTTCACGTCAATCCGAGGTCTAGAATGAGAGTTATGCTAAAAAGCGCAATTAAAGTAAACTTTAGTAATTAACGGCGCAATTAGCATAACACCTATCTAAACCAAGATTTCGTCACCAAAACTTTTACCCACTGTATTAAAATAATATTTTGGGAATTTTAAAGATTTTTAATAAATTTTACCTTGCTCATAACCAGCAGTTATGGCTACGGTTCGGTAAATACCGAATATGCCCTTTTCGGCCAAAACTTGAGTTCTACAAGGTCTTTTGACCCGATTCCAGTTGCTACTGATTTTAAATAATAAATAAAGTATTTTAGACTTTATAAACTGTTCGGGAAACTCAGATTTCCTGTAGAACTCGAAAAGCCCTTTTAAAGTCTTTAAAATGACCAAAAAGCCCCTACGGGGCATAATATTAACTTAAACTCGTTACGGGCATCACGGAAGGTATCCTACTGATACCACAACCTCTTTAAGGCATATTGACTTAGGAAATAAGCGTACGACTCTCATGGTTAACCGTTTCGCCTATTGCGCGCACGGTTCGGCTTATGAAACTAGTTTTCATAAATTAGCCGATACGGGTCAAATTATATTATTTAAACCCCAAATTCCAGAGTGTGAACCATAAACCCATATAAAACAAGTCTTTGAACTTGTTGGGTCAGAATCACACTCCATTCTCGGTTTTCGCCTTTTCACGCGATCAAACCATATTCACATATCGGAACCAACCGGTCTAGGCTACGGCCATTATAACGACTCGTTAGGATTCTAAGAGGTTAATTAAAACCTTCGTTCCAGATTAGGAGCCCCAGTAAAAGCTATCGGTGATTTAATCCAAATTAAGGAAATATACTTGCAAAGGTAAATACTTTAACTTATTTCCCCTATATGGGCTTGGGTTACGGTATATTAATACCGCTTGATTGAGCATTATATTTTTCCACCGCTTAGGTGGTTAATTAATAATATGATCGGCTCATTTAAACAGTTTTGTTTCTTAAAAGCCTTTGGGGGGTTTAATGACCGTTGTCCCGGATATCCTTGGCATCATTTTACGAAATGGCCACGACCATCGACATCCCGGTGTAGGCGTACACCCGGTATATATTGTCGACATTAAATTAAAAGACGTAGCCGTTGGTTTTTATACTACGGTTTTACGCAATGTGGTGTGTCTATAAATCTTTAACCCGGCACGACCCGGGCTACTGAACGCATAAAAGAACATGTAAAACGTTCACAAGATTTTAATAATTTTCCCAAGTTATAAAAGAGTTTGTGCCTTGTGCATTCAAATCAATTTTAAATAAACATTTTCAAATGTGTCAGTTGAATGTATTTACCAATGTAAACTGACGTATTTTCCCCAAAAAGATTAAGTGCAGGTACTATACGAAATGGGCTGGTATAGGCGTCCTAAGCATCGTACATAGTCTCGCAAACTCGATGCTGCATCTGAATGAACAATATTTATGATTTTTTTGATCCGCTGTGGATATATTCAACTTCTGTAATACATTTGATATTACAACCAGAGGTTGAAGTTTAAATATTTATCTTAAGCTTCCGCTGTGCATTTATATAATTGTGTGGTTTGACTATATTGTTGCCAACATCGTCACGGTAATCCCCCATCGGGCCCACCGGTGAGACACGTGGAAATCGGGGTGTGACAATTTTGTTTCATCTATGTTACTATTGTTGAATCAGTTTTGATTGTGTGATTCCACGATACAATCAAAATCATATTGGTATCATATTGTAGTAATCTAGATTAGGGACTTACAATGGTTTAGATGTTGTAAGTTTAATACATACGTTTCACATGATTGAAATTCAAGTATTTACAACGATGCTACATATGTTACATATGTTACCAATAAGTTTTCATGCAAAGAATTGGTCTAATCATAATATGATTGACCTTGAATTGATAATTGATAATAATGTATAAAGACCTCAAAATGATTCTCATTGATAAGTTTCATTTAAATACATGATCAAATAAGCACAAAATTACAAATGTTACATAAAGGTATGTGTATTTGCGTAGGTGAGCTATTTTAGGTTACATAAAGATACATAAGGTCACAACAATTCATTTTTGTTATATAGATATGGGTATGATGACTAGTACCTTTATGCACATTAATAGGGTTTACTATGCGTTAATGAGTTGTTTATGTTACACAATGTCACATAAGGGCATAGTAAATCATTTGGGTGTTAAAGACATATGTAAGATGACTACTACACTAATTGGCCTTATGGACATTGTCATGTGTTAGTGTGTTATTTGTGGTTACACAATGTCACATAAGGTTCTAACATGAATCAGTTTCACGTTCTTTTAAACTCTAGTAGAAAACTGATCATTAGACGTGTAAGGGTTTCTTTTCTCTGTTTATGCGAGTCCACTCTAAAACCGCATCTAACTATGTTAATATAGATATATATTATTTGCTTATGAGGATAATGGAACATTTTTATCCTTTTTGACATGGGTTCAAACAAGTTGCATCTAATATGTTAATATAAATATATAACCTTTGCTAAAACCATAAATTTACACATTTCGATTCACATGCATCATCATTTTTGCCTCCGATCCTCGTCGGCAAAGAAATCCTCTGACCATCAACCACCGACAACTTGAAACAAAGCGGTGGTTCACGAGTAATGATAGTGTCCACATAACCATCGGCAACCTAACAAACATAGTATGATATCCTTCCACTTAAAAACATATGAGCCACATTCAACTGCTTCATACTCACCATACCAAAAACACACTCAGGCAATGACCCATCAACTAATTAGAACACATTCAATGTTTTTATATCTCTAATTTCCAGATCTCTAATATTTCGCCATAGTTTAGATCTATAGTTTTTTTTTGAACAGTGTGATGGTTTAGATATGTGATTTTGTTGAAATTTGATTTAGATATGATGATTACATGTGTTTTTTTAGAAGTGGCGGACTCATGAAATTTTTCATGAGGTGCAAAATATTTTTAAAGATTTTAGGCCTCTAGGTATATAAAAAAATCGGTTCATATCGGGCTGGATCAGGTCGGTTCGGGTCGGGTCAGGTCGGGTCAAGTTATGTAAAATAAAAGAACATGAAGTTAAATTTATATAATCATAAAAAGCACGTCAAACATCATTACAAATATATTTAAAATGTCGCCTTACGGGTTTTTATTTTTTGAAATCTATCTAAAACATCATTTAGAGCTACTTTCCTGAGCAAGTCTTTCTCTATATTACATATACAACTATCACTTAAATTCTCATCACTAATCCGATTACGTAAGTCGGTCTTCACGTTTTTCATTGCCGAAAAACATCTTTCAACGTTTGCGGTTGCAGCGGGTAATACGAGAACAAGCTTCAATAAACGATACACCAATGTAAATGTAAATGATATGTGAATATTTGTTGAAACCATTAACCTTACAAGACTTGACAAACCATCCAAGTTGGCAAATTATTTATCCTGTTTCACAAAATAATTAATGTAGTTTTCAAGTTGATCTGGAAGCCTTCGTTTTTCGGCTTCATCAAAATCATATGGATACTTCTCGGTTAGTTTTTTTATATTTGGAATGTCAAACGCACTAAAATTATCACACAGACTCGAACAATTCATATAAACAAGTAGTTCCGATGTTACCTCGTTACAACGGTTCCCAAATTCTTGAATTTGCAAATCTAGAACCGCATTGAAACAAGCACACTCGTAATAATGCCGATTTATGATGTTCGTCTTTCTTCTTGGCCACCTTGGGTTAATATATTCATTATCCAAAATTTTCACCTCAAGTTCATACATGTCACAAAAAGATTTAACCTTCTCAAAGAAATCATAAAAAACCTTCTAACCTTAACTTTTCAAGTTGGATTTTGGTGAAAGAAACCAACTTAACCGCATTCATCAAATCTTGCACTTTTCTTTGAAGACATCAGGACAATGTATGTGTGATGTTTAGAATATGCTCCATCCAGTGTATGTAAAATACAAAGTCATATTTTTTCATATCCTCTTAAAGTCCAACCGGTTATCTACTACAAGGAAGACTTTGACCCGTTTCTACTAGCCATCCAAGAACTTCCATAATGTTTGGATATGAAGTATTGAAACGGGAAAGGGTTTTGTAGTGGGAATTCCAACGTGTATCTCTAGGCCTTGAAAGTGTCATTTCTTGATTCAACCCACTTCCGGTATAAAGCGTGTCTTCCATTTTTTCCAATTGTCTTCTTTGGCTTTCACGAAGCATATCTTGTCATTTGGAAGATGCACAAACGACATTTGTTAAACATGTTATCGTTTCAAATACATTCCAAATAGGTGTGTGTTTATGAGCAACCGCCTCAACAACTAGTTGAAGTTGGTGTGCAAAACAATGAATATAGAAATAAGAGTCATTAAACTCGCCCGACATGTTACTTGTCCCGTCATAATCTTGGCCTCTAATCCTTTTTAAACTCAACCCATAACGTGCCAATATATCATCAATAGATGATTTGAGTGTTAATGTGCTTGTCTCTTTGACATGAACAAGCATAATAAAACGCTCCTTAACAATCCCAACTTTATCAACATAACAAATAACAACCGCCATTTGTTGTTTTTGGAATACGTCACATGATTCATCAACTAATATTGAAAAAACATTATCACCAAGATCTTCTAAATTTGTTTAAGTACTTCTTGAGCATAACAATATTTAATGTCCGCTTGAATTTTAAGATTTGTCATTTGGTTATTCGCAGATGCATTCTCTAAGACAACCTTACCAAGCTCTTCATTCATTTCACCCATTAGTTTCAGAAGCTCTAAGAAATATTCTTTATTTAATGAATCTTTTGATTCATCGTAACCATGAAACGCCAATCCGCCATTCAACAACCTTTTTCCAAGCATAGTAGAAGCACTTAATCTAAGTTTGTAATCATGTTTCTCCTTAGGGGTCCTTTTGCCCCATTTTGTGTGTACCGCTTGATTTTCATTTAGTAAATTGGCACACATTTCGAAACATTTGTTGTGGGCGTTATTAACTAGGCCAACATGTTTTTTAAGTACCTCATGTACTTTTTTCTAATTGTTATACCCGTTCGAAACAAATGTGTCTCTGTGATCTCTAAATTCGTCCTTAAACAAGTAGCAACATAATCAAAACACACGATCTGATTTTAAAGTATACTCTAACAATCCCTTATAATCCTTTTTGTCATACCATTCTTCCTTAAATTTTCTAACTCTTTACCTTGAAATGTTGATTGTGGGAATTTAATACCGTTGGTTGATATAGTCCTCTTAGTTGGTACGCCCTTCTAATATCATCTCGTTGATACAATCGGCTTGCAATCATGAGGACATGAAGGAGGAGTATCCACATCAACAAATTCGGAAGATGATTCAACTCCTTTCCTCTTGAGAAATCGCAGCATAACTTCCCTACTCATGGCTCCTATCACATATAAATCATCCTTAAGTTTATTAAACAACACTAAAGTAATAAACATATGAATCACTCCATAAGTTCATCGCTTCATATTTTTTAATTTTACTTTCCAAGCCTTAGTAATTGTTGAAGGTACCTTGTATTGTTTGGATTCCGGTGAGTTTGGTGGCCGGATATTTGCGATTTCCAGCAAAAAATGGGAGTTGGATGGTTGCTGTTGGCTGTTGTGTCACTGGGGATGAGGATCGCAAATGTAGTCGAGGTCACGAGAGAGAGAGGGATAAAAAGAACAGGAAGGGGCGCTTTGGGTTGAGTTATTTTCTTATAGTTCAAATTTTGTTGGATTGGGTTAAGTGGGCTTGGGTTGGTCTAATTTTTTTAATGAGTGGGTCACAAACTTATAAATGATGTTATATTTTATAAAAGTCAGTGTTTAGGTTAGATTTTATTAAAAATCAATGTTTATTACAAATTCTTTTTTATAAATTAAAAAAAAATGTTTTGCTTTTCTAAGAGGGGCGGGTGAAAAATTCCAAGAGGTGCGGTTGAGATTTTACCGGAAAATTAACACTAATTTTTTTTGAAGGGGTGTGGCGGCCCACCCCCAGGTGTGCGTAAGTCCGCCCCTGTTTTTTAGTTGAATTTGCATAGTCAAAGATGGAGCCGATGGGTATTGTTGGTAAGAGGAAGGACGATGCTTCACTACTGAAAGGTTTGTTTGATTTTCTTTCATTTTTTGTATTTACAATTTATTGTTGGTGTTTTTATGTCTATGATTGTGTATTAAGCTTTTATGTTTCACCTAATTTTTTAATGCCTCTTTTTAATACACGGTTGTAATGATTTTTTATGGGATTTCTTTTAACCAGTGTTTTAAAAACCGGTAAATACCGGCCGGTTATACCGGTATTACCGGTTCCAGATGTAAATCCGGTACGAAACACCCTGGTAAATAAGTAAAACCACATAAGATTCGTACCGGCGGTAAAATCCGGTATACCGGTTTGAACCATAATACCGGTACCAGCCCGTGGTTATTTTGGTTTGGGTTTTTAGTATTCTAGAGTTTCATCAGATACATATACCATCGATTGACATTCAAAACCATCATCACTTACGGCTCATCACTTCATCCACAAGATTTAGCTCCATCTTCATCGGCTCATCACTCCATCTTCATCATGCTTCCAGTTCCATCTTCATCGGTAGTTTTACTTATTTCAGTAAAACAATCTGAAAGTAAATAGATCCACAAGTGGGTCAAAAGGTGAAAGACTTGAAGCAATTCGATGTATCTCTCTCTCTCTCTCTCCATATGTATGTATGTATGTGTGTGTGTGTGTGTGGGTAAAGCAATGTTATGTGAAAAATTGTATTTTAAAACTTGAAAAAGAAAGAGGACATGATAATAGTTATATTATAATTTATTATGTTAGTGAAAAAAAATTAAAACTGATAAGTTATGTCAATATAATTATGTACGTATATATCTCTATGAAATTATAGAGTTAACTAGTTCATCCGGTTGAACCACCCGGTACAACCTGGTTCTACCGATCGAACCATTTTTAAAGCCATCCCGGTATGATTTAAAAACCGGTTTTTAAAACATTGCTTTTAAGTTTTAACTACGTCTGATGAACAACCTATTTTTAAACGCCTTGTTTTTGTAGTGGTCCAAAACTGCATCTAAAGACCAAATCCATGATCCACCACATCAAAACCTCGATTCTACCCGTGAAAGTTTCGAATTCACACTAGATACCACTAGTAAAACCATAAACACTACTACCCATTTAGCCATTTCATACACTCATATATATATATATATAATTTTGATGCAAAAAGGTGTGAAATTGTAACTAGATTCGACAACCGTTCACTTAGTTTTTCATCAGGTGGGGCCCTGCTTGTTGACTTTCAACACCATAGCAACAAGGTATAACCCTTGGAAGCCAGCTGACGTTACCTAAGCATCCAATGAACGTCCGATGACGTCATCACCACCTTGTATATATTCTCACTTCCTCTTTTGCCAAAATTATAGCCACCTCGAATTAATATCCCATAAACCCTACTCTCTCTCTACATCTTCTCTCTCTACAAAAAAAACATGGAAAGTTGCCGGAAGACTGCTGTTGTTGCCACCCCTATAACCATTTCCACACCCACAGAAGAATCTGATTTCTCTCACTCACATTCTTCATCAGTGTCTCAGCTCAGCCCCACCAGTGTTCTAGTTCCTCCTCCGCGACACCCGGTGGTGCTCAGCCCCTGTGCCGCCTGCAAGATCCTCCGGCGACGGTGTATCGAGAACTGCATGTTGGCACCATACTTTCCACCAACTGACCCCCACAAGTTCACCATTGCACATAGAGTGTTTGGAGCTAGCAACATTATAAAATTGTTACAGGTACAATTTCTTTCAAACTCCTAATTTTCAAACCGTCGCTCAATGAATCGACAGTTTTAAAGTAAGAGGGCTATGACGTAAACCCTAACCTTTTAAACAGCGGTTTGAAAACAAAGTGGGATTAGATATATAGTCAATGACATGTATATAGTAGACCTAAAGAAATGCATGACATGTATATGAAGATTTATATTATTTATTTAAAATTAAAATATGTTAAGTTACTCATAATAACTTTATAAATAAAAATTTAAAGATGTAACCTAGCTTTTATAGCTTTTTTTTAGACAACAAATAAATGTGTTTCACAAGAAATAACTTCTTTTTATAAAAGTTATTCAACTTATAATGATTTTACACTTGTACCCTTTATAAAATAACTTATTACACTAATTGGAATAAATAACTAAAAGAGTAACAATACTCTTTTTGTTTAAATTAATATGGCATTGATTTTTGTTTGAAAAAAGTAACATCTTTAATTATAGGAACTTCCGGAGTCTCGTAGAGCAGATGCTGTTAGCAGTATGGTGTATGAAGCGAATGCAAGACTAAGGGATCCTGTTTATGGTTGTGCGGGTACAATTTGCCAGCTTCAAAAACAAGTTAATGAGCTTCAAGCAGAGTTAGCCAAGGCACAAGCCGAGATGGTCAACTTGCAATGCCGACATTCCAATATTTTAACTCTAATCCGTATGCAAATGGAAAAACTACCGTCGCTACCACTATCACCACCGCTACAACCACAAAACACTTACGAGAATTTAACTTTCTTCGATGATAATGCCAACTTCGCGAGTCTTGATCGTCTTTGGACTTGAACTTGTGAGTTGATTGACCGATCTCATTTCAAACCCATAATGATCAAGAGGCACCAGAGATTTGATCATTTAGAACAAGATTGAAATGTAGTTTAATGAGATTCTAGCTACTAAGGTTATTTAGGCTTTCGTGTAAATCCCATAAATGGGAATAAAGAACTTCATACTTACGTGATATTCATAAATTCATTATATTAATTTAACTATAAGTCAGTTTCGATTAATTAAACCATTTAAAGATCCCATATTCCTATATTACCCATCAGTTTTATTTTATTTTCTTTATTTTTTTATATATATTAAAAGACAAGCAAAACAAATATCCTTATACCAATTCTTTAACTAAAACTTATTCATGACCGAACGACCAAACTTTTGTTTGATCAATCTGATTAATTTTTAATAAGGTTTTTTTCTTTTTCTTTTTCTTTCTCTCTTTTTTTTTTTTTTTGGTTTTTGCGAAATTTGCTATTGGGTATGATATGATATGTAGGCGGTTATTTAACCATAGAATCATTTATCTCTCTCACTATATATTTAGGCTAGGGGTTGCCCTCCCCTACCCGCTACCTCATCAACTTTAGCGTCCTACACCATCCCCCTCTGTTAAAGCGGACGCGAGAGGAAGAAATCAAGTGGCTCCACCTTCATCAACCAATTAGATTTTTTATTTATCTTTTTCTTTTTAATATAGTTAAAAGTGGCTTTATAATGGGCATTATTCTACACCGTGTAAGTTAGTGATAAAGTCCACTGCTTATATATCACTTACGTGGCTTTTACATGGTGTAATAAAGCCTCTAGGACTTTAAACCACACTCTCTAGGCTTATGATGTTCATGCATTACTTCTGTTCCCTTTTTAATACTGCTTATGCATCAAAAAACCATTCACACATTTATACGTATATATCAAAAACCACCATTTTATTTAATTATAGTATATTATTCCAAGCAAACCATTATCTTAGTTGGACATGGAACAATAATAAAGGGCAAGGATATGACTTGAAATGAAAAAAGTTAAAAGTGTTGTATTTGGTTATATTGTTTACACTTTTTTAATTAACTTGTTACATCAATAGACATGACATGTATGGTCAGTGAGTGAATATCATTGTTATGGTCGTTATATTAAAGGTAGGTAATTCTAATGATTTATCACTAATTCACTTTTCACCTTGTCGAGGTAAATCATAATTTCTTTAACTTTATATGTTGATTCACTAAGAAAACTTTATATAAATGAATATCTGAAATACTTTTTATGTATACTTTTATAATTTTTGTTATATTTTAAATACCTTTTAGCGTTTCCATCGCTGTTGCTATTACTAATATTAACATTAACGCCCACATATATGAATTAAACGATTCTGAAGAACTCAAAAACCAACCTGTTTGTATAAAATCAAATGGTATTTTCCCACTGGTGATATATAATTATAGAGCATTAGCATCTTCAATGAGTTGTTGATATGTATACTTGATTCTATTAGATTTCTACTCTTTATCAGGGGCGTTTCAACATTTTTAGAGGTCTAAGGCGACATGGGGCTGTTTTACGTGTTTTAAATCAGTCAAATAACTGTCATAAATAACACACGCCCCTACAATCTCATGATTTTCCCCCTCTCTCTAAAACCAGTTATAGAAAACCATCTTTCATATAAAAATAGCTAAAATCATGGATCAAGATAACAAATTCGGATTGAAATATAAGCGCGATTGATACCATATTTATCATTCCATTTGCAATTCATCATCTTCTTCTAAAGCACATTCAATTTGTATTTCATCTGGTTCGTCACATTGTGTTTTATCACTAAAACACACTATTGTGAAACACATCCAGTATCCAACTTCAAGTGTAGTAAAACACAACACTATGATAAAACACAATATGACGAAACAAGAAACTGATAAAACACAACGTGAAGAAACTGATAAAACAACGTCAAGACAGTGTTACTTACATTGATATTGTTTTAAGGATTGATGTGTTAAATCTACATTGTGATTAAATCCTGCATATATATGTATCCAATATGTTTTGTTGAAGACAGTGTTGTTTTTTTTTTTTTTTTAATTTTAATCATAATACAGGAAATAAAACACAACATGATAAACTTGTAACATGGTAGACGACATGTGAGCATGTATTAATTATTAACTTCTAAAACACAATACCAGTTCTCTCAGTGAACTGTGTTTCATTAATTAAAACAACATTTAATACCAATGGAATTATAACACATTAACATTAACCTTTTAGTTGGTAAAACACATCGTCAAGAACTTGTTGAAAATTAAACCCCATAACATGATCATTGTTAAAACAAATGATAAAAAAACCAATCATCTTGTATTTACCATTGCCGCAATCAACAATTGTATCTGAAGTCATTTTTTTTATTAGACAAATGATTTACGAAGAAGAATATGAAAATTGCATGGAATGCTAACCTCCAAAAATTTTGATAACCTTAAATACGAAATCAAAGAGATATTAAGTTTCCTTAAAATTCTCATGAGTTAGTTAATAATAAAATAAATTCCATAAATAAAATAATTATCAAATCACCTTAATGCCATTTTTATTAAAAAAACTTAATTGTCACGTGTCACTCTCTTATGACTTCCTACACTTTGTAGAAAATATTGGCTTTGTAGCCCAACTCCTACTCTACAAAACAAATGCTAATATTTTCACCAGTTAAGACAAGTTGTAAGTTATATATATACATGAATAACAACCTACTTTTATAGTTCTTCTTATTTATCAAGTGTATTTACTTATTTATTGTGACACCCCACCCGATAAGTACGCTTTATAACACAGTTGATACTGAAAGTGCTTATATTTTATATAATAAACGTATTGTACAATTGTTGGAAACTCAAATTATAACATCTAATCAGACTAAATCTAGCCTGACGTAACAACACTTCCACCAGATCACACCGATCCGAGATATACATATCTACCAGACTATCACAGGTCTAGGACTATGAGCAGTGATCATGCCTCATCACCTGTGACACATGCTTGAAAGAAGTCGTCAACTATTGTCGGTGAGTTCATGAATATACACGAGTTATAAATCACATTATTTCACCATGACTTTGTACCCGCCCATATCATCATAACCCAACGTCAACACATGACACATCATTATACAGTTAATCCCTCTACACCACAGGTGTAAACCAGACAAATCCCATCGTAGTGGCACGTATAAGGAACCACTAATATCGTGTGTTTGAGTACACAGGTTATGTACATGCGTACAACAGTCATGTCATATTATTACAGTTTAGGACAAGCATGTTTACATTTGGAAAGCATTCATAAAACTCACCTCTTTTTAGTTGTGTAATCTGTTGATACATGTTTGTGGACGCGACTCGACTTGACGCATGTCGGCTCAGGCAACGGCATTCCTCCGTCGTTGTGAATCAAGATCAAGAGCAAGCCAAGACACATAAAGGACTTGAACTTGATATTTGGGCTAAGCAGAAAAGTGAAACAAGCAAACAACACTTGGGCTTGTAACTGTTTGGCGAATCATCAATTGGGCCCAAGCCCAACATTGGCGAAACAGATGGGAGTCGACGAAACAAGGTGTTTCGTCGACCATGTTCTCCATTTCGTCAAATGTTCTTGTGATTCATCGCTGTGGTTGTGATTCGCCAAGCATGTTCTGTTTCGTAGTGCTGTGACTATAAATAGTCAGTCAGTCTCTGGATAAGACAGGGGTTGAACACAGAGAGCACAAACACACACACGAGAGAACTTAGAGAGTTTATAGAATATATCTGTAAACATTGAGCTTGTAACTGAACCTTTCATACGTATTAATACAGAGGTGTTATTCGGTGAATATTGTGTGTCGTGTATTTGCGTGTTCTATCTCGGTTTGCCTTTCCGGTTGGATTCCGCACAACCGGGTTGTTTTGTACACAAGTATTAGGCGACTAGATCCTCCTAGCCGGACCTACAAGTGGTATCAGAGCCTTGGCTTTTCTCCTTGTTAAAACCGAGGTGTTCTTGTGTTTTTCGGGTTTTGAAAAGTTCATATTTTCTGGAAAAACATCTTAAAGTCGGAGTAAATCTTTTATGTTTTGTTAAAAACCGTGTTATTCTCATGCTCACATGTTAGTCTTTGGTTTTTATTAAACATCTTAGCAAAATCGTGTGTTTCGGAAAGTTTCGGGTCACCGGAAAACTCATAGTTTTACCGGAAATTCATAGTGTTCTTGCAACCTTCAAGTGTTCTTCATAAAAAAATCTACTTTTTGATTCTTGAAAGTTGTTGGTGAAACTTGTTTGTGTGTTAGTAAGAGTGATAAGATTATAATAATACAAACCATACCTTGTTTGGTGAAAGAAGCATGTTCCAAGCCAAAAGCATGTCTGTGTGTGTCGGAAGATAAGATCAGTTTGAAAAAGTTTCACCAACCCAGTTACCTTTTTGACGAAACAGAACATCAACGAAACAGGAATTCAGTTTCGTCAGGAGTATTATTGGTGAAACAAACTCTCAGTTTCGTCGACCAAGAGGGGGCTTTCTGTTTCGCAAAATTTGTCTTGGGCCTAGTTTGTTTCAAAAATTTGGGCCTCTTGTTTCGTCAATCTAGGACTGACCGTTTGTTTCATCAATTTAAGTGGGCCACAATATACTTTTTGGTTTCGTCAAAGCCCAAAGCTCAAACCAAAACTTCAACCAAAACTTCTGTTTCGCCGATTCCCTTAATGGGCTTGTGTATTGGACTTTGACATCCTTTGTTTCGTCAAGTGTGAAGCCCAAAAAGAGACTCTGTTTCACGAAATTCCTTTTAAGTGAGATACTTTAAAAGGATAAGCTTTGGGCCAGTTACATCAATCTTAAAAGGCCCAATAATCTAAGTCTGTTTCGCCAAAAATAATCATTGAGTTTTTGTTTCGTCGACCAAGTGTTTAACAATTCAGTTTCGTCAACAAACTGTTTCGTCGACTAACTTGTGAATTGTTAACAGAAGGTTTCAAAAAGTGATTTAACTTTTTGTTTGAGGTGTGATTTTCAGGTGTTCATTTTTCTTTATCAAACATGAATCCGAGTTGGTGGGGAACTCCGTCTCCGGATGAGGGAAAGTACAGGAATACCAGTTTATCTCCTTCATGGGCCGAATCTCCCATGTCCACTTCTTCGCAAACAAATGCTATAACAACCGGTCAATGGGCTTTTGTATCAAATCAGACGCCCAGTATTCAAAGCATCTTATTGAGCGAGAGCGAAACCGGAAGCTTGAATCGGCCTCCAAAGTTGATGCATTTAAATGAATATCCGGGATGGGTTGATAGATTTCATACATACGTTCTTGGTCAAAATACAGAATTGTGGATACGTTTCACCACAGATTTCGATCAAGCAATAGAGGTTGCCGCTTCATCTGCTGCTACGTTTGTAGATCTTCCTGAAGATCAGAAAAAGACGTATGATCTGGAAAAGAAAGCATACGCCATTCTTACTCAGGCGTTAAGCAAAGATATTTATCATCAGTTTGTCAGTTTCAAGACAACGAAGAAATTATGGGACGCGTTGAAGACCAGAGGTGTAGGGAATGAAGCAACACGTCAATTGCAACACGATCTTCTCAAGAAAGAATTCGATGGCTTCACGTGTATGGATAAGGAATCATTGGGAGACATGACAAGTCGGTTCTATCACTTGCTTACTGAATTGGGTAATTTTGGAGTGGTAACAACTCCAGCAGAGGTAGTGAAAAAGTTTGCAGATGCGTTGCCACCTCAGTGGAATAGTTTCTTGGAAATTCTGAAGTATAATGGAGTTTTGGCTACGACACACATCAATGACTTTGTTCAGCTCTTGGAAAACAAAGATCAGGAGGAAACCTTAAAGGAAAAAAGAGTTCCAGTGCCACAAAATCCTGAAATGTATTATGGAACTTCCAGTACTTCTTCTGCAAGACCTATTGTGCCACACAATCCTGATATGTACTATGGAACTTCTAGTACTTCGTCTGCAAGACCCGGTTCACATGCTCCACTTCAAACGGCGTTTGTCACAAGCACAGACTTATATGGTAATCAAATACAAGTTCCTGCTAAGCCAGCTCCCACCACAGACTTGTATGGAAATCCACTTCAACCACCTCCTGTTCAACAACAAGCTTGTTATGGAAGTAAATCATCTGCTGGTTAGCCATCAAAGCCAAATACAGTACAGCTTGACACTTCAAGCTTTTCAAAAGTAAGTGTGGAAGTAGCAAAGGAACACATGGAGCTGCTAAACACTTTAGTGAGTGCGTACTGTGGGTTAGTGGAAGGTCAGATTGGCAACATTAATCTGACACAAGAAGACTATCAGCAGATCGATAAGGAGGAGATGGAGATGATGGACATCAAGTGGGCCTTCGCCAGTGCTGTTAGGCGAGCAAAGGATTTCATGGAGAGAACGGGCAGAACCAGCTTGGAAAGCAAGAAAGATACCAAGTATAGGTTCGATAAGCAGGCAGTTAAATGCTCTAATTGTGGTGAACGTGGTCATTTCAAACGTGAATGTACGAGGCCATCTCAACATGGGAACCAGAATCCTTTCAGAGGTCAAGGCAACAGGGCAAATCAGAATCAAGTAAGGAACAACGAGCGCACATTGGTACCTCTTAACAACTCAAGTCAAGTAGGGCCATCAAATGCCAACTAGGCACTTATGGTTCAAGTAGATGAAGGTTGTGATTGGTCAATCCAGTTGAGTGTTGATGCTTCGGATGGAACAGCGTGTTTTGCTGAGGTTGTCAATGCTTTAAATCACGCCAGTGGTGGAGAATCTTCCGCCAATGGTGGTGAATCTTCTGAGGATGAAGACTCTTCTGGTTACAGCAGAAGTTCAGATGAAGAATCCTCGAGTTCAGGCGATGATCATGTGGGTGAGACATCAAGTGCGTCAGTTGATGCAGATATTGATGAGCTTTTGGAGGAAGCTGCAGCAGGAACTAACAGAAGATCTATTTTGGTGGATCAAGCTGCTTGTTCTTCGTCTTCTATCCATTCAGCCTTTATGGCTAATGTCGACAGTTCATCAAGTCAGGTATGTGTCGATGAACCCACTGCTGTTATTTGTGATAATTGTGCTAGATTAGATGTTAAATGTGCTGATTTAGAGGCAAACATGTCTGAGTTGCAAGGTAAACATGATGCTTTACAAGCTAGTTTGTTTGACTTGCAAGACAAACATGTTTCATTGAATGCCAAGTGGTGTGAATTGCAAAGCAAACACGAGGCTTTGCAAGAGAAGTATGATGTGACATTCATCCACAATCAGAAGTTAACCGTGGATCTTTCAAAGTGCACTGAAGCCAACATGTTTTATGAAAACCATGAAAAGGAGTTTAAATCGGTAATTGAGAAATTAAAGAAAGATAAAACCGAATTAACTAAAATGGTTTCCAGAAAACAAACTGACATTAATTCGTATATAACTCGCCTTGAGATAATGCAAAAAGAGATGGCTTGTGTGAAAACTGAAAGTGAGGCGATCCAGCTCAAGCTAGACAGTTATTTGAGCTCTAACTATGTGTTGGATCACATCATTGACGTTCAGAAAGAGAAACGGGATGTCACATGCATAGGTTACAAGAAATGTCCACCACCTGTGAGACACAATTATGATGCAATGCCTGACGAGGAGGATAGAACTTTCTTTGAACCATCTGTTCCTCTAGACGTTAAGGAATTTGCAACAGGACTCGGATACAAGAAAGAAGTATCATTCGATTCAGACGTGTCAGCAGATACATGTGTGTCTTCTGCTGAACCGAATCAGGATCCTCCAGTTATTATTGAGGATGCTGATTCTTCTGATGATGAATCCGATGATGCTGTCCCAGCAAAGTCTGATGTGGAAATCAAAGAAGAGGACATACCTCTTGAGAATCATATTCTATGTGATCCTCCTGCAAAACCCGCTAAGACTGTTGCGATCCAGTCCGCCTCTGCAAAAGAGTCGGAGAGTGTGAATTTGTTGTACACTCTTGTTGGTGATGATAAAATTTATTCCGACAAATATTTTCCTATTAAGAATGTTAATCAGTCTTTAATCAGTAAAGTCTTTGAAAATTCGACAAGTAAGTTTTTGGGAAAGACAGGACCACATGTTACAGTTACACAGTGTCCTCCTATTCCAAAGGCCGAAATTCGAAAACAATATGGCAATCAGAAATTACCAACAGAGAAAAAGCAGCCAAGTCATACCTAACCAAAGAGAAAATCACCGACTCAAGGTCAAAAGAAGCCGAATCAAAAGAAGAACAAACAGGTGGACTTTGTGAAATCTAAGGGAACGGACAAAATTGAAACGTTTGAAAACAAATCTAACTTAGATTTTGTTAAGAAAGCAACTATACTGAAAAGAAATGAACTAAGCAGTTCAAAACCTAGTACCTCGGGATCACAAAGTTCATCATCAACAAGACGATCACATGATGCTTCGGGGTTTGTTGAACGAAGATCATGTTTTGAATGTGGTACAACTGGACATATAATTCAAAATTGTCCATATCTTCATAAACAAAAAGGAAAAGTTGATGATTCCCGTGAACAAAGTGACCGCAAGCGATCTGTTTCAACAAAACCAGATCCCCGTCTTGTAAAAGAAAGGGAAAAGAAACAGAAACGCCAACAGGTCAAGAAAATTGAAAAGGCAATTAAAACCGATGTGGTTAACAAAACATCTGTTTCTGTCAAACCAGAAAATTCAAAAACTTCTGACAACCATGAAGTTAAGATTTTAAAGAATGACACTGGTAAAACAAAACAGACCTGGAAACCAAAAACGGTTAAAGAATCAGGGGAATCATCACAATTTACAAATCATCAAAGAAAAGAAGTTATTGTTGTTGATGAAAATGGAATACCCAAGACCACAATGGCTTGGGTCCCCATCTCCAACTAATCAATTGAGTTCATGTGCAGGGTGTTCCAGGAGGAACTATCAGTAGTCATTGGATTGTTGATAGTGGGGCATCCAGGCACATGACAGGCGACATGAAGCTTCTCTACGACGTCAAATCTATTAGAGGAGGTTATGTTGCTGGAGATAAGGGCGGATATATTACGGGTGAAGGAATGATATCCAACGGGATTGTTAGCTTTGACAAGATCAACTTTGTGCAACAACTTGATCACAATCTTCTCAGCGTCTCTCAAATCTGTGATAAGCAGTTCTCAGTACACTTTGATGCTAATGGATGTTATGTGCTGAAGCCCGGCTTCAAAATTCCAAAAGAATGGATTCTCTTATCTGCTCCAAGGATTAATGATTTGTATGTCCTTGATATGTGCCAAGCTATCACTACGTCTGCACAAGCAACATGTTTCGTTTCTAAAGCCACAGAAAAAGACTCAATCTCTTGGCACAGACGAATGGGTCACATTCACTTACGCAAAATGAATCATTTGGTGTCAAATGAATTGGTGAATGGTGTTCCTCTTAAAAACTTCCATCTTCAAGACGTCTGTGTTTCGTGCCAGAAAGGAAAACAAACAAAGAAGCGACACCCTATAAAGAAAATCAACACGGTGGCCGTTCCGCTTGAACGTTTGCACATGGATTTGTTCGGTCCTGTCAAGCATAAAAGTATCAGGAATGATCAATATTGCCTCGTGGTTACTGATGATTATTCAAGATTTTCTTGGGTGGCGTTCATGGCACACAAGAGTGAAACCTTTGGTATTATCAAAAACTTAATCATTCAGATTGAGAATTTGTATAAGTTGAAGGTTAGGCGGATACGTAGCGACAATGGTACTGAATTTAAGAATCATGCCATGGCGGAGTTTTGCACTTCAAAAGGTATTCTTCACGAATTTAGTGCAGCTTATACTCCTTAACAGAATGGCGTCGTTGAACGTAAAAACCGCACATTGATCGAGACTGCTAGGACTATGTTGGTAGAGTCGCAGTTGCCCATTCCATTCTGGAGTGAAGCTGTGGCTTCTGCATGTTACACGTTGAACCGAGTCCTTACAAGCAAAAGGCACAACAAGACTTGTTATGAGCTTCTTCACAAACGGAAACCAGATTTGTCGTATCTTGAACCGTTTGGAGCTCCATGCACAATTATCGATCCTAATGGAAAGTTTGGGGCAAAAACAATTGAGGGATACTTTCTTGGGTATGCCACCCCGAACTTAAGAGTCTGGAATCTAGAGACAAAAAGGGTCGAAGAATGGTCTGAGGTCAGAGTACAAAGGCACACTTTGCCAGTCAAATGTCCTGGTCAGCCATGGATGTTTGAGTACGATGACTTTTTCAATTCGATCAATGTTGAAGCCGTTGAAGAAAATGCTGCGGCAAGGATGTTTTTCGAGAGTGACAATGCAACAGTTTCACCGGTGGTTCGTCCAATTCTTGTCAATCAAGAACCTTCTTCGGTGAATAACAATGCTCTCGACAATGAGGATTTTCACGATGCAACCGAATTGAACGAATCTTCAGAGGATGATGAATTTCTCGATGCAGATCAAGAAGCCCCAACAACAGCAGTTCATGGTACTTCAGAGGGTACTCCTCCAGTGGATGCCCCTAGAACAGCTGAAGCTACTGCATCATCCTCTTCGTCAATTCCGGGCATTGATTTAGTTGTTGATCTCAACTTTAACAATCTGGGTACAAACATTCCAGTTCGAGATAATCCAGAAACAAGGATTCATAATACCCATCATCAACAAAACATCATCGGAAATGTGCAAAGTGGCATTCAAACAAGGAACATGTTGCGGAACAACAACAATGCAGGCCTGTATGCAGCTATTCGAGAATCCGGACAACAAAATGATTGGTCTTTCGTGTGTTATGTTTCACAGGAAGAACCAAGAACTTGGAAAGAAGCCATGAAAGATAACTCTTGGGTTGAAGCAATGCAGGAAGAACTGCAACAATTCCAGAAGCTTGGTGTCTGGAAACTCGTAGAGAAACCTGCTGGCTACAAGAAGATTGGTACCCGTTGGGTCTTCAAATGCAAAAAGGATGACCGTGGAGTTGTTATCCGAAACAAAGCAAGATTAGTCGTTCAAGGTTTTCGTCGGATAGAAGGGATCGACTACAACGAAGTTTATGCACATGTTGTACGTCTGGAAGCAATTCGGATCTTTCTGGCTTATGCCTCATTCAAAGGATTCAAGGTTTGCCAGATGGACGTTAAAAGTGCATTCTTACATGGTGTGGTAGAAGAAGAGGTGTACGTCGAACAGCCTCCAGGTTTTGAAGATCCTATGCATCCTGATCAGGTTTGGTTGCTCAACAAAGCTCTCTATGGTCTACATCAGGCACCACGAGCTTGGTACGCAACCTTATCTAATTATCTGCTGGAGAATGGTTTTCGCAGAGGGCTTATCGATTGTACTCTTTTCATCAAAGACCAAGATGGAGATCTTCTTCTGGTACAGGTATAGGTTGATGATATTATTTTTGGTTCTACTAATGATGTTTTGTGTAGGAATTTCGAGCGCATTATGCATGATAAATTCGAGATGAGTCCTATAGGGGAAATGACCTTCTTTTTGGGCCTACAAGTGCAACAAACCAAGTCTGGGATATTCATCCATCAGACTAAATATGTTGGTGACATCTTGAGCCGGTTCCAGATGTCTGATGCAACGCCCATTGGTACCCCATTGCCACTAAATCACGGAATTACTCCAGACTTGAAGGGTGAAGCTGTTAACCCCTCATACTACCGCGCGATGATCGGATCTCTTATGTACCTCACAGCATCAAGACCAGATATAATGTTCCCAACATGCCTACTTGCCAGATATCAAGTCAACCCGAAGGCCTCACATCTTGCAGCTGTAAAAAGGATTTTTCGTTATTTGAAGGGTTGCCCTGACACCGGTCTATGGTACCCTAGGGATAATAACTTTGACTTGATCGCATTCAGTGATTCTGATTTTGGCGGATGCAAAATCGACGGCAAATCCACAACAGCTGGATGTCAGTTTTTGGGAAATCGCCTAGTCACATGGCAGTGCAAGAAGCAGACTTGTGTCGCTACATCAACATGCGAAGCTGAATACATTGCTGCCTCAAGTTGTTGCTCCCAAGTCCTATGGATCCAACAACAATTACGCGACTACGGTTTTGAATTCCTAACTACTCCTATTTACGTTGATAATTCTGCTGCATTACAGATCACTAGAAATCCTGTGCAGCATTCAAAGACCAAACACATCGAAATCAAATATCACTTCATACGTGATTGCTTTGAGAAAAGGCTAATCGATGTTGTGAAGGTCCACACCGATGACCAACGTGCCGATCTTTTTACCAAAGCATTTGACAAATCAAGATTTGACTTTTTATTATTGGTAAACGACATTAAGGTCAAGCAAGAGTAAAACCAACATCGGAAAATCATTTTTGTAAATATCTTTGTGTCTTTTAAATTTTATCTTAGTTTGTTGATTTTAGGGGGAGTAAATCCAAATTTGAAAAATCCGAAAACATCAAAAAATTTCAAAAACACAAAAACAATAGAAAAGCAAAATGAGTTTCCTGGCGCGCAAAAGAGAAAATGATAGTACATCAGTGGTCTATCCAAACCTCTTTAAACCATAAACTGAGTAGCGATAAGCAGCTCTATATAAGATGTATCGGTAGGCTCACAATCACTTTAAAGTGTGCAGGGTGATATAAATATTAAATCGACTGAAGACCAGGTAGGAACCATTCATTGGCATATGGTCTTAGTACCGAAATTTTGTTTGAGAGATTGCCGAGGTTCTGAGATATTCGGTCTTTATGCTGCTTATCATCTGGGTATCATGGTTGTATCTTTTACCGAAAAATAATGGGGACGCAAATCTAGATCTTCCATGATACTATACATACGTGTACATACTGCATTCGACCTCAATAAGTGATCAACAATCACATGTCCCTCAAAATAAGTGATAAAATATCACATTTATCCGGGAGTCAAGTTCGTCTCTCTGCTGTACGAAAGTACTGACCTGTTCACGGACTTGCTCCTGTGCCCTCATGCATATGAAAATCAAGTTCCTCATCAATAAGTGATTCTATCACATAGGGCTTGTTTTCAATAAAAATAAGTGAGTTTCTCACATCATATACGGTCAAACAGATGATAATCGGTATACTCACCGGTAAGATGAACCCTCGTGCATACCTTGATACGGGAATGTGTCGTGATGTGGATGAACACCGGTCGGTAAGTATAAATCATACCTTATCGTATCCCCTAAACATGATTACATCTGATAAGTTGAGCTTATGTGGACAACAATACCGATAATTGTTATAGGTTGCTTATCTTAATGTTAACTAACTAAACAACAAGAGCGTTTTGGCATGACCGTATACTGATATGATTCTCTTACCCTCGAAACTCGCAAAAAGAATGTTTGTATATATTTTTTTACTGCTTTAGTCTTTACATTTGAAATATTTAAAAATTCCAAAAAGATTTTAGGTGTGTTTTAATATAAACTTTATAAAATCCAAAAAGATTTTATTTCTATCTTATTTTCGATTGTACGATGTTGGATCTCAAGTCTTCGTTGCCTGAAACCTGATTGAAAACCAAAGTGACTAAATCTTCATAAACGGTCGAAATTTGCAAGTTTTGAAAGTTGAAAACTAAAATTGACAAATTTGTTAAACTTTCAAACTGTCGAACGGTAGTTGATTGAAATATGGTCATACGTGTGTCTTTTGTTTATACTAACTATATTCCAAGCAGTTGTTCTCATTACGCGTTTAGATTTCTTGCATGTGCAGATTCTAAAGGCAAGGAGAACATGGTCGATGACAAGCTTCGGAATGAAGACACAACGTGAAGGCACTCACATGATGAAGATGATCGAGTTGACGCTGACCATCATCAACACCACAAGGATCTCAAGCACTAAAGATCAAGTCGTTCACGAGCATAACTCAAGGGGGAGCTTATGTTAAGGGGGAGTTTGTCAACACACTTCCTACATGATACGGGGAGTTTGTTGATACACTTTCTGCTTTCAAGACGTGAAGACTTCGAAGATCCTCCGACGTAGAAGACATGAAAGGCGAATCTCGCGAGTAGCGTCCAAGGGGGAGTTTGTTGATACATGTTTGTGGACGCGACTCGACTTGACGCATGTCGGCTCAGGCAACGGCATTCCTCCGTCGTTATGAATCAAGATCAAGAGCAAGCCAAGACACATAAAGGACTTGAACTTGATATTTGGGCTAAGCAGAAAAGTGAAACAAGCAAACAACACTTGGGCTTGTAACTGTTTGGCGAATCATCAATTGGGCCCAAGCCCAACATTAGCGAAACAGATGGGAGTCGACGAAACAAGGTGTTTCGTCGACCATGTTCTCCATTTCGTCAAATGTTCTTGTGATTCATCGACTGTGGTTGTGATTCGCCAAGCATGTTCTGTTTCGTAGTGCTGTGACTATAAATAGTCAGTCATTCTCTGGATAAGACAGGGGTTGAACACAGAGAGCACAAACACACACACGAGAGAACTTAGAGAGTTTATAGAATATATCTGTAAACATTGAGCTTGTAACTGAACCTTTCATACGTATTAATACAGAGGTGTTAATCGGTGAATATTGTGTGTCGTGTATTTGTGTGTTCTATCTCGGTTTGCCTTTCCGGTTGGATTCCGCACAACCGGTGTTGGTGCATATTTGTGACAACAGCTTAGATTTGGTCTTTGGATATCTTGTAATTAGTTAAACGATAAACGGTTAGCGGGTTTAGCTTTGTAATAGTGAGATAATTGAGTTTGGGCTAAACTAAACCCAGTTTGGATCATAGGGGACGAATTGGGCTTGCCCATGTAGTAAACCCTAGCCCAACTTGTAAACCTTGTGTTATATAAACAAGGTTAGGCTTTAGGGTTTAGGTTAATCAGTTAATCAGCAAAAACAGAGTTTGTGAGAATTTCGTGAGAGCTTACTAGCTTGGACGAATTTGTGAGTGGTTAGGGTTTGATTGATTGTAATTCCTTGTGATTGATAATCAATAGAAACCCGGTTTGAAAGTGATTGCTGATTTTCTGTTCCTACACGTTTCTGCTTATTCTGATCAAGAGGATTCCGCACTCTTGATTGGATTGACAATTCTGTTGAAGATTCAATACATCAAGGGGACCTACAATTGGTATCAGAGCATTAGGCTCTTGAAGGCTCGGTTCAGAATTGTGATTGAAAAAGAAACATAATCATTGGCAGACGACAACTTGAGGGGATTCCCATAATCCCTATTTTATTTTCGAGAAAGGCAGCAAGTGGAGGTCAAATATTCTCAACAACATCAAACAAAAATTAGAAGGTGATTGGATATTATTGTTGTTTTCAAAAGACGACAAAAGGTGGTTGGGGGCCCCTAATATATTAATTTTCGAAAGGCAGTGGGTGAATATTATCATTGTTTTTCACAAACAATATTGGCGGCAGCAAGCAACAGGATCCCTATTTGACTTTCATTAATTTTCGAGCAGCAAGTAGGCAAGGATTTTTTATTGTTATTTATTTTGGAAAACATCAACATAAGTGGGGCATACGGCAGCAACATCAGCCATATATACGTAGAAGGAATCAATTAAAAAAAAAGAAAAACACATTGAAGTGGCGGCAGCAAGGGCATACGAACAAGGAGAGGTGGTGTCTATTGTTTAATATTGTCAACAACTTCAGTGGTGAAAAAAAAAATTATTATCTTCGAAGGCAACAAAGGCCGTTTGGATCACACATCAAAAGAAAGAAGAAAGAAAAGAAATATTTGGTTCGTGAGCATCACGGGAAGCTGTTAGAAGGATCTAGAAAATATTCGGAAAATTCGAAATTATTGAGTTTCCATAATTTTCTGGCAAAATTAACAATTTCGCTGACAAATCAGAGGAATTATCTGATCCAGCAAATTTAACATCAGTGACCGGCGAAATTAAAATCCAAAGGCGACTTTGGTAACCGTTATAATTGTCCTCAGCGACATTATTACGGTGATCGGCGAAGTTACTAGACGTCATGCTAGCGAAATTATTTACGAGTGAATTTGAGCAGCTAGCATATTTATTCCAGCGAATTTAAAAACCAGCATAATTATAATTCCTCTACCAGCATAATTATAAATACTCTATCAGCATATTTAACTTGGTTTGCTAGCATAATTAGCGTGACACAGCGAAATTAACTTGGTTTGCCAGCAAAATTAAAAGGTGGAGTATTTATTTAGATACGTATAGAGAATTTAACGTTTTTGAAAATAAAAAGTGATCCGTAGCTCATCTACCGAAACCGTTTGCACCGTTGAACTCGGTTGATTTTTACGACCAAAAAATAATTAAAAAAAAATCCCGAATTCGGTTTTCGATATTATATATCATTGGATTCGTCTTTTCGAGATGATTCTAAAGGTGTAATTTGGTAACCACTGTTTTCGGAAAAATTTTGTACGGTTTTACCAGTCTGTTACGTTAAAATGTCGAACATGAAGAGTTTGAATGCTCCTAAGATGATGAAGGTGGAGAATTATCTTACTTGGAAGGACAGCTTCAAATCCTTCGTTGAATCTCAGGATGCACGCATGTGGATATGTATTGAAGATGGGTACATAAACCCAGTACATGATTTTGAGGGCAGACCACGTAGAACAGACTACGTGAACATGAAAGAGGCTGATAAGAAAGTGTATGAAGCTGAAAAGAGAGCCTTAGCTGCTATCAGGATGTCCTTACCTGATGGCATCATGCATATCTTTAATAAGTACACTAATTCAAAGGATATGTGGGATGCATTACAAAGGCGATATCAGGGAAATGAGAGTGCTGCTCAGGCATTCATGGCAGAGATAGTGCCAGTTAATGAGGCTAAAAGTACTGTGAGTGATGCTGAATCTGAAGTGAAAAATGCTGAAACAAAAGTGGATGCTGAAGTAGAGAAGGAGACTGAAGCTGAAAAGGTTGTTGCTGATGAAACTACAGAAGTTCATGAGGAAGAGGTAAAATCTAATTCTGTGTGTTTGAGGTGTCGTGAATTACAGGGTGAGGTTGACAGGTTGTCAAAACAAAACCAAAGTCTGGTGAGCGAGATGTCTAGCATTAAAGAGTCAAACTTTTTTGCTAAAAGAAATGAATCTCTATACTTGAAGAAGATAAAAGGTTATGAAAGTGAAATCGAAGCTTTAACATGCAAATTAAACGAAAAACTTCAAGTAATAGACTTAGCTCACGAAATGATGGCTGAGAAAACAAAAGAGATTTCTGATAAAAACAAAGAGTTGGCAGATGCACAACTCCAAATTGTTGAACTTGAAAAGAAATTAAGTCAATTCAGAGATTCGTCTTTTGTAATGAAACACATGATGGGTGGGTTAAAGAAAAGTAATGACAAGACCACTGTGGGCTTCCAGGGATTTAATGAAGTCGCACCTCCTCTTAGTCATGACTATTCTTTCCTCCCTGATGAAGATGAGCTTACAAACTTTATGTCAACTGCACCAAGTAGTTTCGCATCTACATCAAGTCAAGGTGTGGGGTCTGATAGTGATGATGCTAAGAAGAACAATAACAGGCAACAATTGAAAAAGCAAAATTCACCTCCTAAGAGCAAAAATCAAACTTTTGTTAAAAAGATTAATTTTGTTCAAGGTAGTGATATGAAAAATGAAACCGCTGTTATTGAAAAAGAATCAAATGTAGAGTTTGCAAAAAATAAGAGCATAGAAAAATCTGAAATTAAGCAAACTGAACAAAATTCTTCCAAGGCATCATCACCATCTGATAAGGGATCTACCTCAGAGACTCCAGCTAAGAAGTCTTTGAAAAGGAGATCGTGCTTCAGGTGTCACATAAAGGGACATGTAGCTAGCTGTTGTCCTAACAAAAAGAGTGAAGCACAAATTACTGAAAAACAGAGAGGGAAATCACCTGAGAAGAAAGGTGATAGTGAGGAGAAAGGATCAAATTCTCCAAAGAAATCTGCTCCTAAGCAACCACAAAATGTTGCTGTTGGTGTAGATAAGGCTGGAACAGGAACTCCACAAGTTCCACGTTTTCAAAGAAATCAACCTAGATTTCAGCCTAGATCTCCACCAGGCAGATACCAGAGACCTAGAAGCAGTTCACCTAGAATGAACAATTATAATTCTAATAATTTCAGAAGTCAAGGTCAATATCAAAATCGATACCAAAATAATGGTGGTCGAAATTTTTATAACAATGGCTTTAGAAATTATAACAATCAAGCTTCTGGGAATCAATATTTTCAAAGGTCAAATAGTCCAAACATGTATAGGAACCCTCAGGACCAGAGACCTTATGGAAATCAAAACCCATTTCCATCAACAGGTCTGAGATCCAAGACTCCAGTTAGGAGTAATGGATATTGGATGGATGTTCCAATAGTTGGTGAATTTGGACGACCCAAGACCATTAAGGCTTGGGTCCCCCAATCTAACTAATTTCTTAAGTTAGTGTGTGCAGGAGCTGCTAAGGAGGATTATCAACTTATGTTGATAATGGCTGCTCTAGGCACATGAAGGGGGTGTGAGATTGTTGATATATATGTACATTAAATGATTGAATTTGTGGTTCAAAGTGTTGAGTCTACACAGAGGATAACCTGGCAGATCTTTATACTAAAGCATTTGACAGGGCTCGCTTTGAACACTTAGTCGAACTCAACGGGATGAGGAATCCTGAATAACTGGTTTTTCATAAGAATTTTTGTAAATATTTTACTGCTTTTCTAAAAAATCAAAAATACAAAAAAAAATTTGAAAAATAAAAAACATAAAAAAATAGAAAATCAAAAAATGAGATGTCACTGTGTGAAAAAGAAGAAGTGATAGTACATCGGCAAGTTAGACTGTCACACTGAAGTTGAACCTAAATTGCTTAAGTGTGATAGCAGCTTCATCATATGATGTACCAGTAGGCAAAAAGCATGAAATAATCAACTTACCAATGTGATATAAACTTAAATGAACTGAATATGAGTGGGGAACACATCAGTGGTGTATGGTTTAATGACCTTAATTCTTGCGTTGATAGATTGCGAAAATCTGAAGTTTTGGGTCTTTATACTGTTATTTCATTTGAGGATATCTTGGCTGTCTGTCTGTTCAGAACTAAAATTGTACATGACCTCAAGAAAGAAAGTCACTTGGAATTAGCTCATTTCTATTTGAATGTCTGTATGTGTCCCGATACACACAATTTTGATTTGATTCTGAAATCTTCTCTGAAAAAAGTCGTGTACCTCCTCTGCTGCATCCAGATATATGCTGACCTGGAGGTGCTAGGCAACGACAGCTTCTGCTGCATCCAGATACATGCTGACCTAGCTGTTCGTTGTCGTGCTATAGATCTAATACACTCGAAAGAGGCCCTCAAGTGCCCAAAAGAAACCCAAGAAACTTATATCAAACTGAGAAAATCTCATTTGATCTGTATATTATACCATCTCTACAAAAGATCTATTCTGTTCTCTTCTCAACCTATTCCCAGTTAAGATTTCAGAAATCTGGATTGGACTTGTGAAATATGTGGTAGGGAAGATACTTGCATGATAGAGTGTGTTGTTTATATTTCCAGGATTTGATCTGTATTTATTTGGGTGTTCATAGTTAAGCAATCAAAACATGATAAAACAGATTATATGCAGACTTAGCCACAGTCAGGATATCTTAAAGGATGACATCAGTATACTCACCTACTACGATGAATCTTTGTGCATACCTTGATCGTGGGGGTATATCCTGAAGTGGGACACGCTCGTATTTCAGAAAATAAAATTATCTTAACGTATCATATGGTAATGGTACTTGAAATGTTCATGCATTTTGTTTAAGAGGACAAACATACTGGTAATCGTCTTGAACTGTTTTTCACGAGAAATTAAATAAAGAATTATCTAATAGTGTGAAACAGTTTGATTGTGCTGATATGATCTTCTTACCAGTGATTCTCACAAAAATAGAGTGCTTATTGTTTTCGTTGTTTACTTGCTTTCAGAAAATACAAAAATCCAAAAATAGTGTCTTTTTCTGTTTAAAATTCTTAACGTACGGAAAACTGTTATTCTTGGAGGAATTCTTACTGATAGGGGGAGACGGTGTTAGAAAGTGAGTTCAAAATTTTCAATCAGGCAGGTTCTTTTGTGTTGGATAAAAAGTTTTGCGTGTTGGTGATAAGTTGAAAAAGCTTAATCTGTGATACAGTTTAACTGTCTCTTGAAAAATAATAATTTATTTAACTTTGTTGAAAAATTCTTATGGTTTCTCGAGATGTTTGTTTTATAGTACACAGATTGAAGCGGTATGTTGCTGAGAAGTTGCTGAGAAGTTGCTGTGAAGTGTGAAGATGAGAGTTTGATTGGATGCATGGTAGAACCTCCTTTCTATATTGCAGACAAAGATTGAAGAGTTTGAAGACTGTTGTGCAAATGCTAAGCTGGAGTTTACTCAAGTGCTAACGTGTTGAAGATTTGGTGATTGGATGCATCAGCTTAGGGGGAGTCTGTTGCTGACAGTCTGTTGCTGACAAGAAGCTATTGAAGCTGAAGCTATCCAAAGACCAAAGACAGTGCAAGACTACATGAAGATTGCAAGAAGTCTGAAGACAAAGTTTTGACTGAAGACAAAGTTTTTATGAAGCTATTGTCAAGGGGGAGTTTGTTGGTGCATATTTGTGACAACAGCTTAGATTTGGTCTTTGGATATCTTGTAATTAGTTAAACGATAAACGGTTAGCGGGTTTAGCTTTGTAATAGTGAGATAATTGAGTTTGGGCTAAACTAAACCCAGTTTGGATCATAGGGGACGAATTGGGCTTGCCCATGTAGTAAACCCTAGCCCAACTTGTAAACCTTGTGTTATATAAACAAGGTTAGGCTTAAGGGTTTAGGTTAATCAGTTAATCAGCAAAAACAGAGTTTGTGAGAATTTCGTGAGAGCTTACTAGCTTGGATGTCACACCCCTAATTTCCACGTGTCACCGGTGGGCCCGGTGGGGGATTATCGTGACGTAGTTGATATCGTCATAGTCAAACAACACAAATTATAATGCACAGCAGAAGCAAAGATAGATTTATTTCAACTTAAAATTTATTGTAATATCCAAGTATCACAAAATGTCGAAATAAAATCCACAGGCAGAATCAAACAAAAAGGAAACTTCATTTCAACAGACTTCATGCATCCTAAGCTTGCGAGACTTCTATGGATGATTAAGGAGTGACCAGCCTATTGCGCGTAGTACCTGCACTTAGTCTTTTTGGAAAATACGTCAGTTTACACTGGTAAATACAATTCAACTGACTCATTTTGAAAAATGTTTAAAATTGATTTAAATGCACGCGGCATAAAACTTTTTATAACTTGGGATAATTATTTGCTTAATAATCTTGTAAAAGAATTACGTGTTTGTTCTGCATTCAGTAGCCCGGGTCGTGCCGGGTTAAAGCTCAATAGACACACCACTTAATATAAATCGCCGCGAGACTCCTCCCGTGCCGACGATTATATGCAATAAAATGCACTACGGGTGTACGCCTACACCCGTGTGCTAAGGTCGTGGCCATTCATGGAATGATGCCAAGGATATCCGGGACGTGGTCATTAAACCCGCAAAGGCGTTAAACAAACAAAACAACATTTTCAAACGAGTTAATTTGACAGCACTTAACCATCAACTGGTTAAGGTCAATTCCCCGACCAAGCGGTATTTTATATACCGTACCCCAAGCCCGTATAGGGAAAATAAGTTAAATGTATTTACCTGAGCAAGTATAAACCAAATATAACGAGTGCAAGTAGCTTTTACTGGGTTCCTAGATCTGGAAATTAAGGTTTTAATAACCTATTAGAATCCTAACGGGTCTTAAGCTTAGACCGGTTAGTCTTATATAAAGATTACGGTTTTAAACGCACAATAAGGCGAAGACCGTTTTAGAATGTGGTTTTTGCCCCAACAAGTTTGCACACTCGTTTTATATGGGTATCATAATCACATTCTGGATTTTGAGACCAAAAAGATATGGTTTGACCTGTTTCGGCTAAAATGGCCAAACTAGCCACATAAGCCGATCCGAACGCGTATAATGCGTAACGAGTAACCATAGGAGTCAAATACAAGTTTCTGAAGTTAATATACTTAAAATATGTTGTGATATCAGAATGATACCTTCCATTATGCCCCAAATGATTGTTAAACCAAAACTATGCTTCAAAGGGCGTTTTGGTCATTTTATAAGGTGTAAAAGAGTTAAATTAATAACCTGAGTTACAAGTGTGATTACATTAGTAAATATATTTAATTTACTAAGTTATAACAGTAGGGTATCAAAATTATGTGAAATTTATTGACTTTAACCTTACTATGCACCGTAGGGGCATTTTGGTAATTTCACAAGTGTCTAAAAGGTCAATTCTGGAATTCTGAGTTCAAAACATTTGCCTACTGTTTAAAAATATAAAAGTATACTAATTACATCAGTAGGCTCAAACCCTTATGCTAAATGAGGTCCTAGTGCACACTTATGTGTTAAAAATGCCTAAAAAGGCGATTTGGAGCCATTTCCGGGTTTTCTGTAAAAAGCTGATATTTTTAATATTCCAGAAGGCTCAAAATAATTTATTTATCATAACAAATCAATAGAAATTGGTTTGAGGTCAAAAGGTTTTGTAAAACTCATTTTATGGCTAAAAAGGGCAAAACCGGCATAAACCGAATTAATCTTAGAACACTAAGTTATGCTCAGCCTAAAAATAATAAAAATCACCAAAAATCCCAAAATATTATTTTATAACAGTGGGTAAAAAGTTTGGTATAAAAATTTGGGTTTTAATAGGCTATACATAATTTACGCCATTTAATTAGTAAAGAAGCTTTTAATTACGCTATTGAGCATAACTCTTAATCTAGACCTCAAACTGACTTCAAATTTTGGGTGCAAGTTTATAAATCAGCAACTAAGGTTCCTACCCTTTTACATTTTCAAAAATCACGTTTTAAGGTCAAATGGGCATAATGGTCAACATATAAGTGATTAACGGAAATATGCACGTGAATAGGATATCCAATGAACCAAGTTGTATAATCTCAGAGAGTTATACTAACATGTAAATAGGTTCAAAAGAAGCTCTAAGGCAATCCTAATCTTGGCTTAAACGGGTCAGAACTGAAAGTCAAAGCAGAAGTCAAACTTTGCGACATTCGGTTCCAAACCGAGCCTAAACTGAAAATTATCGAGTTGAACATCTTGGAACATGTTCTTACATTAATTACCAAGTTATTTTAATGATCAAACAGGTTGCATGTAACCTACATTGCTAATTATGCATTAATTTGCAAATAGTCATTTCTGTTGACTTTTTATAATGTACTTTGACTCGACAATTAGCATAGTTAGAGTGGGATTCTGGAATTACCCTTTTAAGAGTTTGTTACCCACATAATTACCTACTTAAAGGTATTTTTAATTCGGGATATTAGTGAGTAATTATGGACTAATCCCGAAGTCAAACCTTAATTACGATGGTTTGACTTTTAGCTAATTAACTAAGCTAAAATCGATTAAGGGAGGTTAAGGACACTTACAAGAGTCCTAAGAAGGATTATGGAGCCTAAGAAAACTTGATAGTTGTCCAGGAGCTCCAGAAGTGAAGATGCAAATGAATGATCAAATGGTCACAACTCTTGACCCTTATATAGTGCACCCATGAGCTCAAGATCAAGACATGCAAGTCTACAATTGATGTGTGATCACCCCAGGTGTCCCTATGTGGCTAAAAACTGCCTAGCAAGTCCCATGTTTCGAAAAACCACTATTTAAGTCGGTGCAACAGGCTGAACAGGCAGCTGTCCAAAACCTGCTGCCAGCGACAGCCTTACGGACCGTAAGCTTAAGGCCTTGCGGTCCGTAATCATCTCTGGCGGACCGTATGCTGAAATGGTTACGGTCCATAACCGACCTTTGCTGAAATCGCCCAGGTATCCTCCTTACGGACCGTAAGCCTTGAGCCTTGCTGTCCGTAACCGTTGGTCAGAGGACAAAATTTGTAAACTTTTAAGTCTTGACCATGCAATCAAACCATTTCCGAATTCAGTCCATCTTTTTCAGTAGTGGGGCCATTGGCTCAGCCATTGCATGCTTGGATAGGTCTTACATGTTTCCTCCTTCATGTGACCTTTTATGGGACTTGTAAAGTGACGGAAACACCAAGAACAAGTCTTGGATTCCAATTATAGTTAACAAGCTTCATAATTATTCTTGATTCCATTTTCAAGGATTTTATTTAGTATTTTCAGTAGTAACAAACCTTATTAATCCAAAGTCCATAATAATAAAGATGGAACTTTATTTATTTGGAACCAACCGGTTATCATGTAGGATGTTTATCAAATGATTTAAGGATCTTGGGATTTATAAAATTTGGGTCGCTCAGAGGTGATTTAATAACATGTCGCCCTTGGGTCGTTCAGAGGTATTTTAAATAACATGACACCTTTTTTATTAAAAATCCTACCATACATCTTTTTATTTGATCCGGTTTTCCTGACACGTCTGTTTCTCATGACACGTGTCTTTATTTCAATGGACAGGAATTTCCGAGGTGTTACATCCTCACCCCCTTAAAAGAAATCTCGACCTCGAGATTTACTGAAACAATTGAGGGTATTTCTCTTGCATTTTGGACTCTAACTCCCATGTATATTCAGGACCTCTACGAGCGTCCCATTTTACCTTGACAATAGGCACAAGCTTCCTCCGAAGCTTCTTTACCTGTCGATCCTCAATCGACACAGGTTTTTCCACAAATTTTAAGCTCTCGTCTATATGCACATCCGTGTGTGGTATAACTAGCGACTCGTCAGCTAGACATTTCTTTAGATTGCAAACGTGGAATACATTATGAATACCATCGAGCTCCTCAGGTAAGTTCAACTTATAAGCCACTGATCCTACACATTCGATGATCTCGAAAGGTCCTATATACCTTGGGCTTAACTTACCTTTCTTGCCAAATCGCACCACCCCCTTCCAAGGTGATACTTTGAGCAAAACCTTATCGCCAACCTCAAACTTGAGGGGCTTTCGCCTTTCATCCGCATAGCTCTTCTGCCTATCTCGAGCAGCTTTCAGGCGGTCGCGAATTTGGACAATCTTGTCCGTTGTCTCGAAGACTAAGTCAGTACCTGATAATTGCGTATCTCCCACTTCTGCCCAGCAAATGGGCGTTCTGCACTTTCTACCATATAGTGCCTCGAAAGGTGCAGCCTTAATGCTAGTATGGTAGCTATTATTGTAGGAGAATTCGACTAATGGTAAATGCCTGTCCCAACTTCCTCCTAGATCAATCACACATGCACGCAGCATGTCTTCCAACGTCTGAATGGTACGTTCACTCTGCCCGTCCGTCTGAGGGTGGTAAGCCGTACTGAAATTCAATTGAGTGCCCAGAGACTGTTGGAAACTCTTCCAGAAATGAGATGTGTATCTAGTATCCCAATCCGAGATAATAGATACTGGCACACCATGCAAGGCCACAATCTTATCTACGTACAATTGGGCTAGCATGTCAGAGCTGAAGGTCTCTCTAATGGGCAGGAAGTGTGCTGACTTAGTCAGTCTATCAACTATGACCCATATAGTATCATTTCCCTTCGGCGTCTTAGGCAATTTGGTGATGAAGTCCATCGTCACCATTTCCCATTTCCAAGTGGGAATTTCAGGCTGTTGCAGTAAACCTGACGGCTTCTGATGTTCAGCTTTGACTTTAGCACACGTCAAGCATTTAGCTACATAAGCAGCTATAGACTTTTTCAAGCCTATCCACCAATAATTCGCCTTTAAATCCTGGTACATCTTATCAGCTCCAGGATGGACAGAATACTTGGAACTGTGGGCTTCCTTGAGGATAACATCACGAAGTCCTTCATATACAGGAACCCATATTCGTCCATTTAATCTCAACATTCCGTCTTTATCGTAGGACAACTGTTCTTCAGTTACTCCTAATTTCTCCTCGGAATAGTTAGCTCCCAACACAACTTCCTTTTGTGCAGCTAACAACCTTTCATTCAAGCTGCTCTTAATTTCAATGCTCTTGGCATTGATCCTTATCGGCTTCACTCTTTCCTTCCTGCTCAAAGCATCTGCGACTACATTAGCCTTGCCTGGATGGTATCTTATTTCACAATCGTAATCGTTCAAGGTTTCCATCCATCGTCGCTGCCTCATGTTCAAATCTTTCTGATTGAACAGATGTTGAAGGCTCTTGTGGTCGGAGTAGATCATGC
The DNA here is from genome assembly GCF_002127325.2 of Helianthus annuus. Lineage (NCBI taxonomy): Eukaryota > Viridiplantae > Streptophyta > Magnoliopsida > Asterales > Asteraceae > Helianthus > Helianthus annuus. The sequence goes on along the minus strand of NC_035444.2, from coordinate 51,342,772 downwards.
ACTTCGTCCCATACAGATAATGCCTCCAAAGCTTTAGTGCAAATACAACGGCACCCAACTCTAAGTCATGGGTGGTGTAATTCTTTTCGTGCACCTTAAATTGACGTGAAGCGTAGGCTATGACCTTGCCCTTTTGCATTAACACACAACCCATTCCGGTGTGTGACGCATCACAATACACCACAAATTCTTCAATGCCTTCAGGTAGAGTCAGTACCGGAGCGTTACTCAACTTCTGCTTCAAGATATCAAAAGATTCTTGCTGCTTAGGCCCCCAATTAAACTTAATATTCTTACGTGTTAACGACGTTAAGGGTGCAGCAATTCTTGAGAGGTTTTCAATAAAACGCCTGTAGTATCCAACCAAACCTAGGAAGCTACGAATCTCTGAAGGTGTCTTTGGCTCTTGCCAGTTCATAATAGCTTCTATCTTTGCGGGATCCACTTGAATTCCACGTTCGCTCACAACATGACCAAGGAACTGGACTTCGCAAAGCCAAAACTCACACTTTGAAAACTTGGCATAGAGTTTTTCTTGATGGAGTAGCTTGAGAATGCACCGAAGATGCTCCTCATGGTCAGCTTGGTTCTTTGAGTAGATGAGGATGTCGTCGATGAAGACGATGACAAATTTATCTAGATAAGGCTTGCATACGCGATTCATGAGATCCATGAATGCGGCAGGCGCGTTAGTGAGCCCAAAAGGCATCACTAGGAACTCGTAATGACCATAACGAGTCCTAAACGCGGTCTTATGTACATCCTCCTCCTTGACTTTCAATTGATGATAGCCAGACCTGAGATCTATCTTGGAAAAGTAACTCGCTCCCTGTAGCTGGTCGAATAGATCATCGATTCTAGGCAAAGGATATCTGTTCTTGATAGTAACCTTGTTTAGCTCACGGTAATCAATGCATAGACGCATTGATCCATCCTTCTTTTTGACAAACAGAATTGGCGCTCCCCATGGAGATGAACTAGGTTTGATAAAGCCTTTAGCTAGCAAATCATCAAGCTGTGTCCTTAATTCCTTCATCTCCGTTGGTGCTAATCTATACGGTGCTCTGGCCACTGGTGCAGCTCAGGGGATGATGTCAATCCTAAATTCCACCTGCCTATCTGGTGGCAAACCAGGTAGTTCCTCCGGAAAAACCTCTGGATAGTCAGAAATGACCGGTATATCTTCGATCCTGGGTTTCTTCTCGTTAATGGTTACTCGTGCCATATAAATGACACAACCCCTACTCGTGCACCCGGATGCCTTAAGCATGGCCACACGCTCTGGCATTCCGTGTTGAGTATCTCCCTGAATAGTGAGTGGCTCACCAGATGGGGTCTTGATTACTACCTGCTTCTTGTTGCACATTATCTGGGCTTGGTTATGCGATAACCAATCCATCCCTATTACTACATCAAAGCCAGCTAGCTTAAAGGGTAACAAGGACAAAGGAAAAGAGTGGTTCCTAATGGATAGGACACATCCATCTAATACAGTCGAAACTGTTTCTATTGATCCATCAGCTAATTCCACTTCATATTTCATACTTAGGAATTCAACAGGTAATTTCAACATTTTACAGAACTTATTATCTACAAAGGACCTATCCGCCCCAGAGTCAAACAAAACCCTTGCGTAGACATCATTAATGAGAAAAGTATCTGTTATAACATTATCATCCTGTATAGCTTCCTTTGCATCCATGCGGAAGACCCTTGCATTAGTCTTCTTTCCCTCTTCTGTTTTCTTGGCAAGCTTCGGGCAGTTGGGTCTAATATGTCCTTTCTCATTACAATTGAAGCCGGTGGCATCCTTAAGTTTCTTGCAATCTAATGCCTTATGATCCGGGGACTTGCAAATCCCACATAATTTCTGCTGAGATTGGGATCTAGACTCCTGCCTACATTTCCCGAAATGGTGCTTCTTACAAACCTTGCACCTGGGCTTTTCGCCCGACTGTTGATCTCCCTTCTTGGATCCCGACCCTTTCTTGTGGTCGTCATTGCCTTTCCGCTTCTTATCTGGGCGTCGCGAACCATCATCTTCGCGTTTTCGTTTCTCAGCATCTGCGGCCCTCAGTGATCTCTGTCTAACTGCGTCTTTTGTAAGGGATAGAGATAGGTCAGCCATTGATCGAAAAGTAGTGGGCCGAGAGGCCTTGACGCTTGATTTAACTTCTGGGGCCAGACCCCCAATGAAACAGGCTATCCTCTTTGGTTCAGGTGTTACAAGATAGGGAACCAGCCTCGACAAGGTATTGAAGGTTGTGAGGTAAGCCTGGCAGTCCAGGTTCTTCATAACCAGAGATAGGAAATCAGACTCTATTCCCTCGACCTCGTGCTGTGGGCAATAGTTCTCCTTGATTAGGGCAACAAATTGTTCCCAAGACATGTTGTATAGAGGTATTTTCCCGGTGGCTTGAATCAACGACTTCCACCATTGCAGGGCATCACCCTTGAAAGATTGCGTCACAAACTTCACAATATCTTTTTTAGCATAGCCACTTATATCCACTACTGTCTCCATTTCATCAAGCCAAGTCATACAGTCTACTGCCCCCTTCTCCCCAGTGAAATTCCGGGGTTTACAAGATACAAAGTATTTATACGTGCAACCCTTGGCACGTGGGGCATCATAAAGCACAATCTTCTTGGAATGATTATCATTTTCATTCGAAGAATGTCTATCATCCTCCTTCTTGGATTCCTCCTTTTTAGACTTGGGTTTGACAGAAGGTGGCTTGCTGTGAGCCTCTGAATGAGTCTTAGATTTATTATGTGGTGTAGACAGGGTTCTACTATGGGTCCCACTGTACTCACTGTACTGTTTTTCTAATGCCTTTGTAACCGCATCATCCACCAGTGCTTTCAACTCCGCACCAGTTAACTGTATCTTTGCATTATCGTGGTTTTCCACCGGACGACTATTCACTTCATCCGACCCCGCCATGTAGCTTCAATTGCTATATATAAACAATAATGGGCAAGGTTTTATTTAATAGCTAATACAGTATTTTATGTATTTTATTAACCATGGTTTTAAATAGCCATTGCAGGTTAAATTATTAATTAAACATAAATTCAGGGTCTGCATTATAACTCTATATTATAGTTAATAATTAACATATAACTTAGTCACAAGGACAGTGTTAGCTTATAACCCGGATTCTTACCGAATCAAGGCATTAGGGTTTAAATCACAGTTCATTTCCCTATTCTAGACAGTGAGTTGTAGACTCTAACTGTCTCTTAGTCCCTAGAACATTAATTATTACTCGTAGGCACTTCATTCCCAAGGAATGGACATTTACTTACAGGGAATTTCAAATTAACCCAATTTTCAATGATTGCCTGTGTGACTTTTATTGTGTCACAATTTGCCCACTATGTTAACATACTTACAGATGTTAACAGAATTTGGAATCTTCTAGACAGGTTCTACCATCTTGGCCATATCTGCAACGACACGTGGCTAGGTCTCACCCCTTAGATTCTCTTTATAACGCAGATCAATCCTAAGTTGAGACGTTAATTATGGACCTGAATCTAATTATGGAGATACCATCTTGGCCTTGTCTTAAAATGACATGTGGCTAGGTCTTGTCCCTTTTTAGATTTTGCCATTTTACACAAATGGTAGGTCTTCTTTATTTTTAGGAAATGTTATTTTCATTTTATTCTAAGTTTATTCATATACTTATTTATAACAATAATCATGAAAATTTAAATGCAACATTTCACTAAATCAAGATTTAACAGTACATCATTTGCCCAAAACGGGACTTCTACAACAACATGCCCACGTAGGGGCGAAATACAACAAATAAAACAACAAAAAAAAACCCACGCAGGGGTCAACTGAAAGACATGCCCACGCAGGGGCATAATACTAAAAGACAAGCTCACGCAGGAGCTGAATACAGAAACATAAAGTCCACGCAGGGACTGATTACAACTAAGCAGACAAACATCAAAGGTCCTTAATGACCCCTCCTCTTAGACTTCCCCTTTAGCAAGTCTGACAGGCCCTTGAAGAAGCCTTGCTGCTCCTTGCGGTCTTCTCGAACTTCCTGTTCGACTTGATGCAACCTCTCAAGAACCTCCTGCTGATGTTCCGGCGGAATCAGCTGTGGCTGCGGCGGCTGGTACATAGGTTGAGGAGGTGGTGGATGCTGGTACCCATAAGTCGGGTAACCAGTGGTCCATGGTCCTCCGTATGGTCCTTCAGGATGAAGAGCGTTGTAGTCCCGAGCTACTTGATATGGATCGACCTCCGCATAGCCGAAGTTGTAATGAGTATGCACTGGCTGCTCAAAGGGGTTATACGCTGCTGAACCAGCGTATGCAGGGATTGGGTTGTCAAAACCCAACGGAGGTGCCATAGGCACTGAGTTGATTTCTGGAATGGGGCTTGATGGACCCCCCAATTGTGGTTCTTCCTCTTCCTCCTGAAGTGGCGGATAATGGCTGCCACTTGATGGTTGGGGTGTGCTGATGCGGACACCTCCTCGCACGGACATCCGTGCGTTCGATCTCCTCCGCCTCGGTGGCTCTGGAGGCGGCTGCTGTTCCACTGGTGGTGGTGGTGGCGGAGTGACTGCCACGAAACGAGAATCCTGAGAAGGATCCTGTTGCTGTTGTGGCTGTTGCTGCTGCTGCTGGTATGGGGACGAGTGGTGTGAGGGGGTAAAATACCAGTCGATGTTTCGGAACCTCTCCTCGTAGCTGTCTGGACCGCGATAAGGCGATTCGTGAAAAGATGATCCGTCAGAGATCTCTATCGGGTGGTTGGGCGTCCCTGTAGCAGGCTCCATAGGGTCAGTATCCTCGTCCATATCGTTTTCCCCAGAGAAGTGGTCTTCCGGTCCAAGTGGGTTAAAGCCCACGGGTTCTGGAAAAATGTTGGCCGGGTTGAACCGGCTCTGGAAGGTTGGGGTTGGGTCACCAAAGGAGTGGTGAGAGTTGGATCTCTGCAGAGGTATGAAAGAGGGTGGTTGCTCGTTGGGCTCATTTTCTGACTGGGGCCCAAATGGATGCTGGTAAGAAGGTGAAGAGCTGAGGGAAACTGATCGTCTCCCGGGTTCAACATAGAGCCTCCACGGCTCTTGTGGACTAGTGCTCATGGTGATGGACGGGGTACGCCGGTGCGAAGGCCCGGCTTCGTGGTCGTGACCCGTGACAGGGGCCTTGCCTCGTCCGCGAAGAAATCTTGGTGGCATGTTGACCTGCATACAAGTTTTAGATAACCACAATATAATAAAATAAGACCCAAAAATAAAACAAAACAGAGTTTGTCCTATGTTCTTTGTCTAGACATCAGAACTCGAAGAATGTGCAATTCGTGCACTGAGACTAAACACAAAAGGCTAGTGTTTAATTCACTCAGTGTTGGCTCTGATACCAACCTGTCACACCCCTAATTTCCACGTGTCACCGGTGGGCCCGGTGGGGGATTATCGTGACGTAGTTGATATCGTCATAGTCAAACAACACAAATTATAATGCACATCGGAAGCAAAGATAGATTTATTTCAACTTAAAATTTATTGTAATATCCAAGTATCACAAAATGTCGAAATAAAATCCACAGGCAGAATCAAACAAAAAGGAAACTTCATTTCAACAGACTTCATGCATCCTAAGCTTGCGAGACTTCTATGGATGATTAAGGAGTGACCAGCCTATTGCGCGTAGTACCTGCACTTAGTCTTTTTGGAAAATACGTCAGTTTACACTGGTAAATACAATTCAACTGACTCATTTTGAAAAATGTTTAAAATTGATTTAAATGCACGCGGCATAAAACTTTTTATAACTTGGGATAATTATTTGCTTAATAATCTTGTAAAAGAATTACATGTTTGTTCTGCGTTCAGTAGCCCGGGTCGTGCCGGGTTAAAGCTCAAAAGACACACCACTTAATATAAATCGCCGCGAGACTCCTCCCGTGCCGACGATTATATGCAATAAAATGCACTACGGGTGTACGCCTACACCCGTGTGCTAAGGTCGTGGCCATTCATGGAATGATGCCAAGGATATCCGGGACATGGTTATTAAACCCCCAAAGGCGTTAAACAAACAAAACAGCATTTTCAAACGAGTTAATTTGACAGCACTTAACCATCAACTGGTTAAGGTCAATTCCCCGACCAAGCGGTATTTTATATACCGTACCCCAAGCCCGTATAGGGAAAATAAGTTAAATGTATTTACCTGAGCAAGTATAAACCAAATAGAACGAGTGCAAGTAGCTTTTACTGGGCTCCTAGATCTGGAAATTAAGGTTTTAATAACCTATTAGAATCCTAACGGGTCTTAAGCTTAGACCGGTTAGTCTTATATTAAGATTACGGTTTTAAACGCACAATAAGGCGAAGACCGTTTTAGAATGTGGTTTTTGCGCCAACAAGTTTGCACACTCGTTTTATATGGGTATCATAATCACATTCTAGATTTTGAGACCAAAAAGATATGGTTTGACCTGTTTCGGCTAAAATGGCCAAATAGCCACATAAGCCGATCCGAACGCGTATAATGCGTAACGAGTAACCATAGGAGTCAAATACAAGTTTCTGAAGTTAATATACTTAAAATATGTTGTGATATCAGAATGATACCTTCCATTATGCCCCAAATGATTGTTAAACCAAAACTATGCTTCAAAGGGCGTTTTGGTCATTTTATGAGGTGTAAAAGAGTTAAATTAATAACCTGAGTTACAGGTCTTATTACATTAGTAAATATATTTAATTTACTAAGTTATAACAGTAGGGTATCAAAATTATGTGAAATTTATTGACTTTAACCTTACTATGCACCGTAGGGGCATTTTGGTAATTTCACAAGTGCCTAAAAGGTCAATTCTGGAATTCTGAGTTCAAAACATTTTCCTACTGTTTAAAAATATAAAATTATACTAATTACATCAGTAGGCTCAAACCCTTATGCTAAATAAGGTCCTAGTGCACACTTATGTGTTAAAAATGCCTAAAAAGGCGATTTGGAGCCATTTCCGGGTTTTCTGTAAAAAGCTGATATTTTTAATACTCCAGAAGGCTCAAAATAATTTATTTATCATAAAAAATCAATAGAAATTGGTTTGAGGTCAAAAGGTTTTGTAAAACTCATTTTATGGCTAAAAAGGGCAAAACCGGCATAAACCGAATTAATCTTAGAACACTAAGTTATGCTCAGCCTAAAAATAATAAAAATCACCAAAAATCCCAAAATATTATTTTATAACAGTGGGTAAAAAGTTTGGTATAAAAATTTGGGTTTTAATAGGCTATACGTAATTTACGCCATTTAATTAGTAAAGAAGCTCTTAATTACGCTATTGAGCATAACTCTTAATCTAGACCTCAAACTGACTTCAAATTTTGGGTGCAAGTTTATAAATCAGCAACTAAGGTTCCCACCCTTTTACATTTTCAAAAATCACGTTTTAAGGTCAAATGGGCATAATGGTCAACATATAAGTGATTAACGGAAATATGCACGTGAATAGGATATCCAATGAACCAAGTTGTATAATCTCAGAGAGTTATACTAACATGTAAATAGGTTCAAAAGAAGCTCTAAGGCAATCCTAATCTTGGCTTAAACGGGTCAGAACTGAAAGTCAAAGCAGAAGTCAAACTTTGCGACATTCGGTTCCAAACCGAGCCTAAACTGAAAATTGTCGAGTTGAACATGTTGGAACATGTTCTTACATTAATTACCAAGTTATTTTAATGATCAAACAGATTTCATGTAACCTACATTGCTAATTATGCATTAACTTGCAAATAGTCATTTCTGTTGACTTTTTATAATGTACTTTGACTCGACAATTAGCATAGTTAGAGTGGGATTCTGGAATTACCCTTTTAAGGGTTTGTTACCCACATAATTACCTACTTAAAGGTATTTTTAATTCGGGATATTAGTGAGTAATTATGGACTAATCCCGAAGTCAAACCTTAATTACGATGGTTTGACTTTTAGCTAATTAACTAAGCTAAAATGGATTAAGGGAGGTTAAGGACACTTACAAGAGTCCTAAGAAGGATTATGGAGCCTAAGAAAACTTGATAGCTGTCCAGGAGCTCCAGAAGTGAAGATGCAAATGAGTGATCAAATGGTCACAACTCTTGACGCTTATATATTGCACCCATGAGCTCAAGATCAAGACATGCAAGTCTACAATTGATGTGTGATCACCCCAGGTGTCCCTATGTGGCTAAAAACTGCCTAGCAAGTCCCATGTTTCGAAAAACCACTATTTAAGTCGGTGCAACAGGCTGAACAGGCAGCTGTCCAAAACCTACTGCCAGCGACAGCCTTACGGACCGTAAGCTTAAGGCCTTGCGGTCCGTAAGCATCTCTTGCGGACCGTATGCTGAAATGGTTACGGTCCGTAACCGACCTTTGCTGAAATCGCCCAGGTATCCTCCTTACGGACCGTAAGCCTTGAGCCTTGCGGTCCGTAACCGTTGGTCAGAGGACAAAATTTGTAAACTTTTAAGTCTTGACCATGCAATCAAACCATTTCCGAATTCAGTCCATCTTTTTCAGTAGTGGGGCCATTGGCTCAACCGTTGCATGCTTGGATAGGTCTTACATGTTTCCTCCTTCATGTGACCTTTTATGGGACTTGTAAAGTGACGAAAACACCAAGAACAAGTCTTGGATTCCCATTATAGTTAACAAGCTTCATAATTATTCTTGATTCCATTTTCAAGGATTTTATTTAGTATTTTCAGTAGTAACAAACCTTATTAATCCAAAGTCCATAATAATAAAGATGGAACTTTATTTATTTGGAACCAACCGGTTATCATGTAGGATGTTTATCAAATGATTTAAGGATCTTGGGATTTATAAAATTCGGGTCGCTCAGAGGTGATTTAATAACATGTCGCCCTTGGGTCGTTCAGAGGTATTTTAAATAACATGACGCCCTTTTTATTAAAAATCCTACCATACATCTTTTTATTTGATCCGGTTTTCCTGACACGTCTGTTTCTCATGACACGTGTCTTTATTTCAATGGACAGGAATTTCCGAGGTGTTACATTGGACGAATTTGTGAGTGGTTAGGGTTTGATTGATTGTAATTCCTTGTGATTGATAATCAATAGAAACCCGGTTTGAAAGTGATTGCTGATTTTCTGTTCCTACACGTTTCTGCTTATTCTGATCAAGAGGATTCCGCACTCTTGATTGGATTGACAATTCTGTTGAAGATTCAATACATCAAGGGGACCTACAACCGGGTTGGTTTGTACACAAGGATTAGGCGACTAGATCCTCCTAGCTGGACCTACAAGTGGTATCAGAGCCTTGGCTCTTCTCCTTGTTAAAACCGAGGTGTTCTTGTGTTTTTCGGGTTTTGAAAAGTTCATATTTTCTGGAAAAACATCTTAAAGTCGGAGTAAATCTTTTATGGTTTGTTAAAAACCTTGTTATTCTCATGCTCACATGTTAGTCTTTGGTTTTTATTAAACATCTTAGCAAAATCGTGTGTTTCGGAAAGTTTCGGGTCACCGGAAAACTCATAGTTTTACCGGAAATTCATAGTGTTCTTGCAACCTTCAAGTGTTCTTCATAAAAAAATCTACTTCTTGATTCTTGAAAGTTGTTGGTGAAACTTGTTTGTGTGTTGGTAAGAGTGATAAGATTATAATAATACAAACCATACCTTGTTTGGTGAAAGAAGCATGTTCCAAGCCGAAAGCATGTCTTTGTGTGTCGGAAGATAAGATCAGTTTGAAAAAGTTTCACCAACCCAGTTACCTTTTTGACGAAACAGAACATCAACGAAACAGGAATTCAGTTTCGTCAGGAGTATTATTGGCGAAACAAACTCTCAGTTTCGTCGACCAAGAGTGGGCTTTCTGTTTCGCAAAAGTTGTCTTGGGCCTAGTTTGTTTCAAAAATTTGGGCCTCTTGTTTCGTCAATCTAGGACTGACCGTTTGTTTCGTCAATTTAAGTGGGCCACAATATACTTTTTGGTTTCGTCAAAGCCCAAAGCTCAAACCAAAACTTCAACCAAAACTTCTGTTTCGCCGATTCCCTTAGTGGGCTTGTGTATTGGACTTTGACATCCTTTGTTTCGTCAAGTGTGAAGCCCAAAAAGAGACTCTGTTTCACGAAAATCCTTTTAAGTGAGATACTTTAAAAGGATAAGCTTTGGGCCGGTTACATCAATCTTAAAAGGCCCAATAATCTAAGTCTGTTTCGCCAAAAATAATCATTGAGTTTTTGTTTCGTCGACCAAGTGTTTAACAATTCAGTTTCGTCAACAAACTGTTTCGTCGACTAACTTGTGAATTGTTAACAGAAGGTTTCAAAAAGTGATTTAACTTTTTGTTTGAGGTGTGATTTTCAGGTGTTCATTTTTCTTTATCAAACATGAATCCGAGTTGGTGGGGAACTCCGTCTCCGGATGAGGGAAAGTACAGGAATACCAGTTTATCTCCTTCATGGGCCGAATCTCCCGTGTCCACTTCTTCGCAAGCAAATGCTATAAAAACCGGTTTATCAAACATAACTTAAACGAAGCATGCCTTAAAACTATCTACGGCAATTTGATGTAGAGTCTCCCTACTCGAGTTCCTATTTGTGCTCCAAAAACGACTACTAACAACACCTAACAAGGTATCGTATGTTCGGGATTCGCTTATAGTACAATGTTCCTAAGAAGAAACTTATAATCTAAAATTCTCATATGTGGTGCTATTGATAAAAAGAAAAGTTGGTTGAGTTTTTATCTATGTCGATGTGGGATAAGTGACCTGCCTACTACCTTGCTTCCATTCTTCTTTCATTCACAATTGTTGTTTAGAATTTATATTATTTTAGTATTATTATTAATTTAGCTGGTTCACTCATTTTTTTATAACTTTTAAACTATATTTTTTTATAAAACGACGAATATGTCATTAGAATGAACATATTTTTATCTACATTTTGACCTAAGTATCGTATAAACGGAGTAGGGTCATATATAGTATATTTTATTATAATTATAATTATAAAAATTATTGTTATTAAATAGTCTCTTATAACCTCAAATACTCGTCTAGACATCTCATATTTTGAAGGACCATCTCACTTATTACTTACTCATCTGATAATATATAAAATATAAATTTTATATATTTTTTACATTGTCTAAAAAACGGGTGTTACAACTCTACCCCTATAACAACCCTCCAAAATTTTTCCGACACCCCTAATATATTTAAAATGTCCCTATATGTATTAGAACATACCCCGTATATGAAAACAGAGCCCATAATACCCTATATAATTAAAAATAAAATAAAAATCAAGTATTAGGAGCTCTCGCGGGCCGTGAAGGCCTTGCCTTCAGGCTTCGCGGGGCGCGACAGATAGGCCACCAGGAGACGACCGGTGCTGACACGTGGCACAATCGTGTCAAGCCTAGTGTGATGACCCAGATCAGCTAGGGCCTACCCACCCTAGGTCGCAGGCGGTGTAAGACGACCCTTGAGTCTTCGCGGGCCGCGAGAAACTGCGAAATCAACACTATAAATAGGTAGGATCGGCTTTAGTCCCAAACCGCTCACAACTCTCTTTCTCTCTCGAAATTCTACATAGCAATTGTAATTCCGGGCATAATACCCCCCTAATAACGAAGTTCTGCCTCGTTGTAAGTATCATAACCCCGGTTACGTATTAGATACGCTGCCCGATTGATCTAGGGTTCCGTAACGGCTGTCGTGGTTTTGCCCGACGTAGTCGTTGGAATGCCGTCTCAGGGAGGGTATTACTAATGTAAATATTGGGTTATTATACTAACGCGTGTGCATTTGTGTAATTTATAGATAATCACCAGGAAATCCTTAGAGAAAACCCTAAGATAGCAATGTGAGAAATCTCCTTTTTGCAAATTGTTTTTACAAAACCTCATATGATTAACATTATACTAAACAGTGATTGAGTATTTGTATTCTACAATTATCGTCGGTATGTTGGGGTTTTGTATACAAAATTTGTTACTACATTGTGAGTAGTAACATGACCACAAGTCGGGTTGACAGTACGGTGGGTGGTAATTAAAGTAGATGGAAACAAATGTAATTGCGCGACCGCCCTCAATACTGTACAACGGTTTTACTTGTCTTGATTAAACTGGGATTCACTCACCAGTATTTTCCACTGACAAAATGTTTTTAAATGCGTTTCAGGTAACAAAATGTGAAAGCCAAATAGAAGCCAGCTGGACAGCACTGAAGGCTTGTAAAAGTGGTTATAAAGTTACCTAGAATAAAGAGATGTTTTATTTAAATAAAATAGGGTTTATTCCTATGAAAATGTGTGTTTTATTTAAATAAAATAGGGTTTATTCCTATGAAAATGTGTGTACTTGAAACTTGGAAATTTCCCATGTGTTTAATATTATAAAAGTGTGGTATTTTACTCAGATAAAATATTTCCTAACTACGGTCCTGGTGTAAATTCCGCTGCCAAAATGATAAACACCGATACCACTGAAACTGGCCGCGGCCGCCCATTCCCTGGTAATTGGGGGCGGGGGTTGCGACAGAAGGTGGTATCAGAGCTAAGCCACTGAATCAGCCATAGAAGTGCTCTGCTGACACCAAAATTTATCCAATATGTTAGGAAATAATCTACGGGATTTTGTGTATTTCTGTATATTATCGTTGTGTGTTAATTGACTATCTGTTAGTTTACAGTATGAGCGACCAAGGACCTTCCGACGCCTACCGTCAGTTGTCCAGCTCACCTAGGAGCGAAGGCACCTCTTCATAGCCTGCCCTCTCAGGGTATTCTGCTGACAATGAAGATGGGATATTCGTGTTTAAGGCTCAGTTTGAAGAGCCATTCCCTCCAAAAAGGAGAGGATGGTTCAGTAGAGGAGCGCATGAACGTAGGAAGAGGAAGAGGATGAAAAAGTTACATCAGCAGCGAGCTTTAGCAGCCGCTAAGAGAGAGACAGATGCTCACACACAGGATATGCTTAATAGGAGTCTAGCAAATTTCCATACCCTAGCAACCACAGCCGCCGACTCTAACCTGGAGCAACTCATAGCACCCAGTCCTTACCACTATTTCCCACACAGCCAATGGAAATTGAGAACAACCCTGAAAATCAAATCCCAATGCCTGATTTTAACCCAGCTGAGATACCTAGAATACCAGCACCCAATCCCTTAGACCCAAATGACGACCCGTGGTTTGACGACTATAGGGATTACAAACAACGCTACCCAATACCAGAAGACGAACCCATGCCAAACCTAGCAGCCTACCCAGACTTGGAGCCTCTAGATCTCTTCTATGATAACGACCAATACATTAGAGAAATTCTAGAGAATCCTTACCTTTATCAGGAACCCGTGCCCCAGTTCCCAAACCCAGTACCAGCCCCTACACCTCCAATGAGCACAGAGAATGTGCAAGAACTCCGAACCTTTGGTGAGGAGATTTTAGAAGGTAGTGAGAGGATGAGGCAGATCGGAGAACGACTCGTCTGGAAGTATGACGAGCGTAATATGGAGTTCTGGATGAACCCATATCAGTGATGGTGATAGTAATAATAATAATAATAATAATAATAATAATAATAAAATAATAATATATAATATGTGTGTATGTTTGAAAAAAAAAATTTGGACAATAGCTACAGATGCCTAATAGTATTGTAATTTCAATTTCAGTTGTATTGTAATATATATGGATGCATAGTATAAAATAGAGTAAGTCGCAATGTTCGACGATTTTGATCAATATGCGTGTTGTGTGATTGATTGTATTAAATATTAACTTGTGATATTAATAATTGGCAAATGTTTAAAATTCAGATGGACAACAAAGTGAACTAGGAAAACCAGAATAACGATAACCAGAATAACTACGATAACCCGAACAACAATAACAATGGAAACCAAGTGGATAACAGTGTCATCCAACATATAGTGGCACAAGGAATTATAGACGCAATGCCATATATTATAAAAATGGTTAAGGAAGCAGAAAACAAAAGTGATCATGGCAGTAAACGACCAACTGAACCTGAACACAACATAAACAATGTACCCATACTTCAAGTGCTCATTCCCAAAAGAAGAAGAACCATGTCTTATGGTTGTTCTTATAAAGAATTCTGGTATTGTAAACCAATGGAATTCTCGGGCAATGAAGGGGCCGTTGCAGCTTTATGCTGGATAGAAAAGACTGAGTCAGTCTTAAAAATAAGCAAGTGCGCGGAAGAGGATAAGATAATGTTTGCTTCCAATCTATTTAAAAACTCAGCCTTAGAATGGTGGAACACTATCCTCCAATCTAGGGGAAGTGACAGGGTTTACAATATGGAATGGGAGGAATTTAAGAACATGGTAGAAAGGAAATTCCGCCATCCTAATGAAAAAGAACAGATAACAAATAAGTTCTTAAACCTTAGAATGACTGGAGTAGACAGTAAGGGTTACACTACGTTATTCTTTGAATATGCTAGAATAGTGCCAACCCTTGCTTCACCAGAACCAGTATTAATCTCTCGTTACACCTGGGGATTAATTAGTGAGATTAGGCATGTAGTCAAGGCAGCTAGACCTCAAACTTTAGAAGAAGCTGTAGAACTAGCAAATACCTTGACTGATGAGTTAGTGCGTACACGAGAAGAAGATCAGAGGAGGAACCTAGCTCAAAGACTTACCCAAGAATTTCGTTATGGAAATTCCAACCGTGGGAAAAATGTAGGTTCTACCTCTGCACCCTATTGCAAGGCCTTCAAGAAGAAGCATTCAGGAAGATGCTCCACCTACTGTAATTTCTGCAAGTTACCAGGACACAAGAAAGAAGATTGTAGGAAGAAACCTAATAATGGAATGTGCTTCAACTGTGGAGAAAAAGGTCACATCAAACCAAACTGTCCGAAACTAGTTCCAGCCATGGGCAATAAGACTACCAAAAATGCTAGGGCATTTATTCTGACCGCGGAAGAAGCCAAGATGATCCCATATGTAATCGCCGGTACGTTTTTAGTTAATGATGTTTTTGCTAAAGTATTATTTGACTCTGGTGCAAACCAAAGTTTTATTAATACTTCATTTTGCAAACTTCTCAATCGACCATTAACTAAACTCCCACAAGAATGTCTAGAAGAAACAGCAAATGGAGAAACCATTAAGATTTCTGAAATCTTGCAGGGAGCAAAAAATAGAGTTTTTAAATCAAAAGTTTATTGCAAACCTTTATCCAATGAATCTGGCAGGATTTGATGTTGTATTAGGAATGGATTGGTTAATAGCCAATAAAGCCAGTATTTTATGTGATCAAAAGTCAATCCAAGTAAATTCACCAAGGGGTGAAAAGATCACAATTAAAGGAGATAAACCGTCTAGATCCACAAAATTCATCTCTGTGATGAAAACAACAAGTTATATAAGAAAAAGATCATTAGTGTATTTGATTTCCATAATCACTAACACTAAAGGAAAAGAACTGAAAGATATTCGTGTAGTATCTCAGTTTTCAGATGTATTTTCAGAAGAATTACCAGGACTACCACCGGACAGGGAAGTTGAATTCAGGATTCATCTACTACCAAGAACAGCACCGATTGCTAAAGCACCTTACCGTTTGGAACCCGTAGAAATGCAGGAATTGAAGAAACAGTTAGACGAATTGTTGGAGAAATGGTTCATACAGCCAAGTTCATCGCCATGGGGAGCACCGATTTTATTAGTTCAGAAGAAAGACGGATCGATGCGTATGTGCATTGACTACCGTGAATTAAACAAGGTCACGATTAAAAATCGGTATCCATTACCAAGAATCGATGATTTATTCGATCAGTTGCAAGGAGCTTGATTTTTTTTGAAAATCGGTTTACGATCAGGATGTCATCAATTAAGGTACAGGAAGAGGACATTCCTAAGACCGCGTTTAGAACAAGGTATGGCCATTATGAATTTACTGTCATGCCATTTGGTTTAACCAATGCCCCAGCCGCATTTATGGACATGATGAACCAAATATGTAAGCCATATTTGGATAAATTCATAATTGTTTTTATAGATGATATTCTTATTTACTCTAAGAGTAAAGAGGAACATGCAAAGCATTTGCACGCACTTCTAAGTTTATTAATGGAAGAAAAGCTTTATGCTAAGTTTTCAAAGTGTGAATTCTAGTTAGAACAAGTACAGTTTCTTGGACATTTAGTTAACTATGAAGGAATTCATGTGGATCCCACCAAGATCGAGGCAATTACCAAATGGAAAACCCCTGAGTCACCAACCGAGGTTAGAAGTTTCTTAGGATTGGCCTGTTATTATAGAAGATTTATTCAATATTTCTCTAGAATAGCCATTCCGTTAACTAAGCTAACCTGTAAATCCATTAAGTTTGAATGAGGACCAAAACAAGAAGAAGCCTTTAGAATTCTTAAGAAAAGATTAACCAACGCACCCATACTAGCGTTACCAGAAGGAACCAAAGACTTTGTAGTATATTGTGACGCTTCTAAGTTAGGTTATGGATGTGTGTTGATGCGACGCCAAAAGATTATAGCCTACGCCTCTAGACAACTTAAGAATCATGAAGAAAATTATTTAACCCATGATCTAGAGTTAGGAGCCATAATTTTTGCTCTGAAGATTTGGAGACATTACCTTTATGGTAGTAAGTTTACCATTTTCACTGATCATAAGAGTCTAAGGTTTCGGGAAAAAGGAATTGAATATGAGGCAAAGATGCTGGATGGAGATACTTACTGATTACGATTGTAATATCCAGTATCATGCAGGAAAGGCAAATGTAGTAGCTGATGCTTTAAGTCAAAAGTATCATGAAAAGCCAAGAAGAGTACGTTCTTTTAAATTAAATCTACAGGTGGATTTAAATGAACAGATTAGAAAGATACAGGAATCAGTAATCAAGAACGATACTGAGAAATTGAAAGGAATGATTAAGGAATTAGAACAAGGAACAGATGGAATTTGGAGATTCCATAAGAAAAGAATGTGGATACCTAAATCAGGAAACCTACGCCACCGTATATTAGAAGAAGCCCGTAAATCTAAATATACGATGCATCCTGGAAATGATAAGATGAAGTAAGATTTAAGAAAGAACTTCTGGTGGGTAGGAATGAAAAAGGATATAGCAGCTTATGTTTCTAAATGCCTAACTTGTTCACAAGTTAAGGCTGAACATCAGAAACTCTCAGGTTTATTGCAGCAGTTAGAGATGCCAGCTTGGAAATGGGAATTGATAACAATGGATTTTGTTACCAAATTACCCAAAACAAGGAAAAGTAATGATACAATCTGGGTAATTGTAGACAGGCTAACTAAGTCAGCTCATTTCCTACCAATGAAGGAAACTTTCAGTATGGAACAGTTAGCTAAATTGTATGTAAATGAAATAGTTTCATTGCATGGAATTCCTTTATCAATTGTTTCTGATAGAGATAGTCGTTTTACCTCTCAAATCACCTTAATGCCATTTTTATTAAAAAACTTAATTGTCACGTGTCACTCTCTTATGGCTTCCTACACTTTGTAGAAAATATCGCCTTTGTAGCCCAACTCCTACTCTACAAAACAAATGCTAATATTTTCACCAGTTAAGACAAGTTGTAAGTTATATATATACATGAATAACAACCTACTTTTATAGTTCTTCTTATTTATCAAGTGTATTTACTTATTTATTGTGACACCCCACCCGATAAGGATGCTTTATAACACAGTTGATACTGAAAGTGCTTATCTTTTTGATAATAAATGTATTGTACAATTGTTGGAAACTCAAATTACAACATCTAATTAGACTAAGTCTAGCCTGACGTAACGACACTTCCACCAGATCACACCGATCGGAGATATACATATCTACCAGACTATCAGCAGTGATCATGCCTCATCACCTGTGACACATGCTTAAAAGACGACGTCAGCTATTGCCGGTGAGTTTACTAATATACACGAGTTATAAATCACATTATTTCACCATGACATTGTACTCGCCCATATCATCATAACACAACGTCAACACGTAACACATCATCATACAATTAATGCCCTTTACACCACAGGTGTAAACCAGACAAATCCTGCCGTAGCGGCACGCATAAGGGACCACAAATATCGTGTGTATGAGTGCATATGTTATGTACAGGCGTACAACAGTCATGTCATATTATTACAGATTAGGACAAACATGTTAACATTTGGAAAGCATTCATAGAACTCACCTCTTTCTAGATGCGTAATAGTTGCCGGTATGTTCAGGTACTATCTCAAGGTCCTAACGCAAATACATAATCTTAAGTTAGGTAACTGTACACCTAACTAGTTATTATCATGATTCAATCCATGCCAAACTAAGGCTAGGCTACCCATTACCCACCTCTAATAATAAACCTAATACCTAAAAATAATAATACTAATACTACTAATAATACTACAAATATTAACTACTAAAAATAAATAATAAATAACTAAACATAACTTAAACGATAGCATACCTTAAAACTATCTACGACAATTTGATGTAGAGTCTCGCTACTCGAGCTCCTACTTGTGCTCAAAAACCGACTACTAACAACACCCAACAGGGTATCGTATGCTCGGTATCTTATAATACAGTGTTCCCAAGAAGGAACTTATACTCTAAAATTCTCATATGTGGTGCTATTTATAGAAAGGAAAGTTTGCTGAGTTTTTTTCTCGTGTCGATGTGGATAAATGACTTGCCTGCTACCTTGCTTCCTTTCTTCGTTTCATTCACAGTTATCTAGAATTTATATTATTTTAGAATTATAATTAATTCAGCTGCTTCACTCGTTTTTCTTGTATAACTTTTAAACTGTAACGTTTTATAAATCGACGAATATGTCATTAGATAGAACGAGCATATTTTTATCTACGTATAAAACGGAGTAAGGTCATATATAATATATTTTATTATTATTATTATTATTATTATTATTATTATTATTATTATTATTATTATTATTATTATTAGTACTACTAATACCACTGTTGCTGCCGCTGCCGCTGCCGCTGCCGCGGCCACCGCCACCGCCACTGCTACCACGACCACCACGACCACCACCACCACCACCACCACTACTATTATTATTATTAAATAGTCTCTTATAACCCCCAAATACTCGTCTAGACATCTCATATTTCGAATGACCATCTCACTCGTTACTTACTCATCTGATAATATCTGAATTATAAATTTTATATATTTTTTATATTGTCTAAAAAAACGGGGTGTTACATTTATAATTTCGTTTCAAGCAATAATAATATTTACAGGTTTTATATGTTATAATTTCTTTATCATTTATCATGTAATTAATTATTTATGACGAAGGCTTTTGTAATACTATTATTTTATCATGTAACTAGCTTACAAATGCGTGTATTACACTGATTAAATATAAAAAAACTCAGACTGAATAATATTTTATTTTATAAGTGTTGAAAATCCGTGTATTACATACGTTAAATATAAACAAATGTAAATCATGAATTTCTACATAATCCTTATCATATAGTTAAAAAATTGTAATAATATTATAATCTAATTAGTGTGTTTTTTCTGATTAATATTAATATAAGGATGGCTGGCAATTATAATTATTCTATTTTTGTATTTTACGATAATATTTAATAAAATACATTGTATCCAATAATATTAAATGAATAGTGCATCCTATTGTGGTTATTAACATAAGCAAAATTAATTTATTATAATAGTATTGATAAGGATTAAAAAAATATTTTAAATTAAAATGTAAGTATAAATTGCGAGTTTGAAGAAAAGAGTGATACGTGACATTAATTGAAATCTTTTATTAGAAGTTAGATTTGTTGCTTTCATTGTAACTTTACTATCTTTATCAATAATTAACAATTTAAATCATTTGATTTTAGAAATATATAATGTGTTAAATAATAAGAAATGATGTGGTTAACCTTAATGACATGTTGTATTAAAAATTAAGTTATAATAATAATGTATAAATAATTAACTTGGAGATAAGTAAAAATAATAGTTTGTTATAAATTATTATAATAATGTATAAATAATTAAATAGAAGATAAATAAAAACAATAGTTTGTTATAAATAATAATAAATTAAAGGCTTTTGATTTTTAAAGTATACATTCATTATATTAAATACAAATATATTAAAAAATATAATGACACTTTAACATATGTCACAGAGGTGAAGATAATCTTGATCTCTAATATGTGAAACATGTGTATGCAAGAGATAAAAGTAATTCTCTACTTTTTGCCCTACAAACAAAATTTTTGTATTCGCCTTTAATTTATGGATAAAACCTCTTATGCTTGTGATTGTGATGTAGCCGACCAGAATTAAACACATTGCTCTTTAGTGTACCCTTAAATTTTAAGATTAAATGTTGAACAACAAATAATAATAAGGGCTTTGTTTTATTATGGATCAAATCGTTGTGGATTATTATGTTTTTTTGTGAATTTGTTAAAACCTCTCTTGTATGTATTATGTGTTGTTGTGTTTAGCATTTTGAATTTACAGGTGAAAGTACATGTGAATGATAACAGTAGCAAAGGGTTGGTGGGTAGAGCTTTGAAAGGTTATCCCTAAAAAATTTAGGCAAAGAATGAGTTTTAACAAATTATACGATTTAATCAAGGAAAAAAAAGTTTAGAGCTACCGAAGTAGGATAATAATCCTTATATTAATTTATTATGTGTCACACCCCGATTTCCACGTGTATCACCGGTGGGCCCGGTGGGGGATTACCGTGACGTAGTTGGCAACAATATAGTCAAACCACACAATTATATAAATGCACAGCGGAAGCTTAAAGATAAATATATATACTTCAACCTCTGGTTGTAATATCAAATGTATTACAGAAGTCGAATGTATCCACAGCGGATCAAAATAATAAAATATTGTTCATTCAGATACGGCATCGAGTTTGCGAGACTATTCGTGATGCTTAGGAAGCTAATACCAGCCAATTTCGTATAGTACCTGCACTTAATCTTTTGGGGAAAAATACGTCAGTTTACACTGGTAAATACATTCAACTGACACATTTGAAAATGTTTATTTAAAATTGATTTGAATGCACAAGGCACAAACTCTTTTATAACTTGGAAAAATTATTAAAATCTTGTGAACGTATTACATGTTCTTTTATGCGTTCAGTAGCCCGGATCGTGCCGGGTTAAAGATTAATAGACACACCACATTGCGTAAAACCGTAGTATAGAAACCAACAGCTACGTCTTTTAATTAAGTGTCGACAATATATACCGGGTGTACGCCTACACCGGGATGTCGAGGTCGTGGCCATTTCGTAAAATGATGCCAAGGATATCCGGGACAACGGTCATTAGCCCCCCAAAGGCTTTTAAGAAACAAAACTGTTTAAATGAGCCGATCACATTATTCAATTAACCACCTCAGCGATGGAAGATATGATGCTCAATCAAGCGGTATTATTATACCGTATCCCAAGCCCGTATAGGGGAAATAAGTTAAAAGTATTTACCTTTGCAAGTATATTCCTTAATTTGATTAAATCACCGATAGCTTTTACTGGGGCTCCTAATCTGGAACGAAGGTTTTAATTAACCTCTTAGAATCCTAACGGGTCTTATATTAGCCGTAGCCTAGACCGGTTGGTTCCAATATATAGATATGGTTTAATCGCGTGTAAGGCGAAAACCGAGAATGGAATGTGATTCTGCCCCAAACAAGTTCAGAGACTTGTTTTATATGGGTTCAATGTTCACACTCTGTATTTTGGGGTCAAAATAATATAGTTTGACCCGTATCGGTTAATTTATGAAAACTAGTTTCATAAGCCGAACCATGCGCGCAATAGGCGAAACGGTTAACCATGGGAGTCTTACGCTTATTTCCTAAGTCAATATGCCTTAAAGAGGTTGTGGTATCAGTAGGATACCTTCCGTGATGCCCGTAACGAGTTTAAGTTAATATTATGCCCCGTAGGGGCTTTTCGGTCATTTTAAAGACTTTTAAAGGGCTTTTTGAGTTCTACAGGAAATCTGAGTTTCCCGAACAGTTTATCAAGTCTAAAATACTTTATTTATTATTTAAAATCAGTAGCAACTGGAAACGGGTCAAAAGACTTTGTAGAACTCACGTTTTGGCCGAAAATGGCATATTCGGTATTTACCGAACCGTAGCCATAACCGCAGGTTATGAGCAAGGTAAAAATTATTAAAAATCTTTAAAATTCCAAAAATATTATTTTATAACAGTGGGTAAAAGTTTTGGTGACGGAAACTTGGTTTAGATAGGGGTTATGCTAATTGCGCAGTTTATTACAAAAGTTTCTTATAAATGCGCTATTTAGCATAACTCTCATTCTAGACCTCGGATTGACGTGAAACTTTAAGGACATGCTTATAATTTAGTAAGCAAGGTTATGGTCCGTTCACGTGTCCGAAATACTCGTTTTATTTTTAAAAAGGCCGTTACGGTCAACTTTTAGGCGATTAACGGAAATGCGTAAAAGACTCGGACAATTCATGAACCGATCACAGAGGTCTATACCATCATGTAACCTGGTCCTAAGAGAGTCCTAAGGCATATCTATACCTCACTAAAACGGGTCAGAACTGAAGTCAAAGCAAAAGTCAAACTTTTGCGACATTCGGCTCCGAACCGGGTCAATATAGCAAATGGTCGATTCAAATGAACGTAAACAAGTTTATATACTTAATATCATGTTTTATGAGTGTCAAAACAGATTTCATAGCATATACATTACAGATTATGTATAAAACGGCAAAATAGCTTTCTGTTGACTTTTTAAGTGCACGTTTGACTCGACATTTAACATAGTTGGAGTGGTGATCAGTGGGAACCCTTTTAGGGGTTTATTACCCACATAAATACCAACTCATAACTACTTTTGATCCGACAATTTACTGGACCATTTGTGAATTATCGCTATGACAACCGTTAGTTACAACGGTTGGGTTTATAAGCTAAATCTATGGAAAAACAAGACCACAATGGATGTGAACGACTTACAGAAGTTGTGTCTTGCTTAGAGAGCAGAGAAGAATGCTTGAGAGCTTCTTAGAATGATCAGTTGAGTGTATTTGAGTTGTGTGATAGTTACGAACCAAATGTGGCTATTTATAGTGAAACAAGGCACCTATGATCATTACACAACCCCTACAACTGATCATGGATGATGGGCAGGTGTCCCATAGAGCTATGGGTCGAGTATAGGGTGCCCATGCCTCATTTATTGATGTTTGGTCGTTCACAAGCTCAAAAGGCATGCAATTACAAACTTTCTGCATCTGGGCGTCTCATGCGGCCCGCATGGAGGATCCATGCATGTTTTAATGCGGGCCGCCTGAAGTTTAAATCCAGGCGCGTATCTTAGGTGGCTCGCGGCCCGCTTTCACTTAACCCAAACTCTAATGCGGGTCGCGAGAGGCCTGTTTTTCAGGTTTTTAAAATCTTTTATAATCATGAACAGAATCTGGTAATTAATAACGAAATCTTTCGTAATTATTAACCTGACCTTTCGGGTTTGAAGGGGTAACTTTGCGGTTTGGCCCTCGGTTAATTACAACTAAGGACCTTGTGTTATTTACCCGCGTTGTTAAGTCCCCGGTTAGTTTATTAATTATTCGGAAAGCCTTAACTTTCATTATTGACGCTTTTAACCCTTTTATACGAATTCGATCATAACTTTCTCGTTTTAAAACGGAACTTCGCGGAATTTATACAGTATGTTCTAGTGAGCGTATAATACTGTTACAAACTCGGGAGCGTTAAAGGGTCACTCAGAGGTATAATTAAACATGTTGACACAGTTAACCCCTGTAGCTTGTAATCTCTCACTTTCTTCCGTGTTTCGCTTCCGTACGATCCATGATTTATTCGTTTGAAGGTACAAGCACCATCTAGGGTTACCATACAGTATATTTACCCTTGCTTGACATCTATAACCCTCGAATTTACATACATTCAAGGTTTGTCAAAATTAGTCCTTTATTTAATATCAATGCCACGTGTAATCAAATGACACGTGTTAACACATCATTGGACACAAAAATTCGAGGTGTTACATCCTCACCCCTTAAAATAAATCTCGACCCGAGATTTACTCAAATAAATAGGGGTACTTTTCTTTCATTGTGGCTTCGACTTCCCACGTATATTCGGGACCTCTACGAGCATCCCATTTGACTTTTACAATCGGTACGTGCTTTCTGGGAAGCTTCTTCACCTGTCGATCTTCAATCGACAAAGGTTTTTCTACAAACTTTAAGCTCTCATCTATATGCACATCTGTGTGTGGAATCACCAATGATTCATCGGCGAAGCACTTTTTGAGATTGCAGATGTGGAACATATTGTGAATTCCATTGAGCTCTTCAGGCAAGTTCAACTTATAGGTGACTGACCCGACACGTTCAATGACCTCAAAAGGTCCTATGTATCTCGGACTCAGCTTGCCCTTCTTGCCGAAACGCATCACCCCTTTCCAGGGTGATACTTTAAGCAACACCTTTTCACCTACATCAAAGTGAAGGTCCTTACGCTTCGGATCAGCGTAGCTTTTCTGCCTATCACGGGCAGCCTTGAGACGTTCCCGTGTCTGGACAATCTTGTCCGTTGTCTGGAAAACTATCTCTGGTCTCGATAATTGGACCTCTCCTACTTCCGCCCAACAAACTGGCGATCTACATTTCCTACCGTATAATGCCTCGAAAGGCGCAGCCTTTATGCTGGTATGGTAGCTATTATTGTAGGAGAATTCGATTAGGGGTAGATTCTTATCCCAGCTACCACCTAAATCGATCGCACATGCACGAAGCATGTCTTCTAACGTCTGGATAGTACGCTCACTTTGACCGTCCGTCTGTGGATGGTAAGTCGTACTGAAGTTCAAACGCGTACCCAAAGATTGCTGGAAACTCTTCCAGAAATGTGACGTGTATCTAGTATCCCTGTCGGAGATAATAGACACAGGTATGCCGTGTAAGGCTACAATCTTATCAACATATAGTTGGGCTAACATATCGGAGCTATGCGTCTCCTTGATGGGTAAGAAATGAGCTGATTTAGTCAGCCTATCGACTATGACCCATATTGTATCGTTTCCTTTCCTGGTTTTGGGTAACTTGGTTATGAAGTCCATAGTTACACATTCCCACTTCCACTCGGGAAGTTCAGGCTGTTGTAGCAAGCCAGACGGCTTTTGGTGCTCGGCTTTGACTTGAGCACAAGTCAAGCACTTTGCTACATGGGCGGCCACAGACTTTTTCAAGCCTATCCACCAATAGTTCGCCTTTAAATCTTGATACATCTTGTCTGCACCAGGATGGACAGAATATTTGGAACTATGGGCTTCCTGGAGGATAACATCTCGAAGTCCTCCATAAATCGGAACCCATATTCATCCGTTTAATCTAAGGATTCCATCCTTGCTAAGAGTCAACTGTTCTTCAATTACTCCTAACTTTTCCTTAGGACAATTAGTTTCCAACACAGCCTCTCGCTGTGCAGCTAATATCCTCTCAATCAAATTATTCTTGACTTCAATGCTCTTGGCATTGATCCGAATAGGTTTTACCCTTTCTTTCCTACTCAAGGCATCAGCGACTACATTCGCTTTGCCGGGATGGTACCTGATCTCACAATCATAATCATTCAAGGTCTCCATCCAACGGCGCTGCCTCATGTTCAACTCTTTCTGATTGAACAGGTGCTGAAGGCTTTTGTGATCAGAATAAATCACAAATTTAATACCATAAAGGTAATGCCTCCATAATTTCAGTGCAAATACAACGGCACCCAACTCCAAATCATGGGTGGTGTAATTCTTTTCGTGCACCTTTAGTTGTCTTGAAGCATAGGCAATCACCTTGCCCTTCTGCATAAGCACACACCCCATGCCTGTGTGTGATGCGTCGCAGTAAACTACGAACTCATCTGTACCTTCAGGTAGTGTCAGCACAGTTGCGTTGCTTAGCTTCTGCTTCAGAACTTCGAAGGACTCTTGCTGCTTTGGGCCCCAAATAAATTTTTCTTTCTTCTTGGTTAAGGAAGTCAGGGGCGCAGCAATCCTTGAAAAATTCTCAATAAATCTCCTGTAGTATCCTGCTAATCCCAGGAAACTACGAATTTCGGTAGGTGTCTTTGGCTCTTGCCAGTTCATGACTGCCTCTACCTTAGCGGGATCCACTTGGATACCACGCTCACTTACAACGTGACCTAAAAACTGAACCTCTCGTAGCCAGAATTCACATTTCGAGAATTTGGCTTAGAGTTTCTCACGCTGTAGTAATTCGAGAATGCAACGGAGGTGCTTCTCGTGGTCAGCTTGGCTTTTGGAATATATAAGAATATCGTCGATGAAGACGATGACAAATTTGTCCAAATACGGCTTGCAGACGCGATTCATGAGCTCCATGAACGCAGCCGGTGCATTTGTGAGCCCAAAAGGCATCACTAGGAACTCGTAATGACCATAGCGAGTCCTAAATGCTGTCTTATGTACATCTTCATCTCTGACCCTTAGCTGATGATAGCCCGACCTTAAGTCGATCTTCGAGAAATAGCTTGCTCCTTGCAGCTGATCGAACAGATCGTCGATCCTTGGCAAAGGATATCTATTCTTTATGGTAACTTTGTTTAGCTCTCGGTAATCGATGCACAAACGCATCGATCCGTCCTTCTTCTTTACAAACAGGACAGGTGCTCCCTAGGGAGACGAACTAGGTCTGATAAAACCTTTTGCCAATAGTTCATCCAACTGGGTCCTTAATTCCTTCATTTCCGTCGGAGCTAACCTGTAGGGCGCTCTAGCTATAGGAGCTGCTCCAGGAATGATATCTATTCTGAATTCCACTTGTCTATCTGGTGGTAAACCAGGTAGTTCTTCGGGGAAAACCTCAGGATATTCAGAAATAACAGGAAGATCCTCTATCTTCGGCTTAGGCTCTTCAATTATCACCTGAGCCATGTAAATGACACAGCCTCTGTTCAAACACCTAGAAGCCTTGAGCATCGACACATCCTAGGGCAGTCCATACTGCGTGTCTCCTCGAATGGTAAGCGATTCACCACTCGGAGTCTTTAGCACTATAAGCCTTTTGTTGCAAACGATTTGGGCCTGATTACGGGATAACCAGTCCATGCCTAGAACAATGTCGAAACCCGCTAGTTTGAAGGGAAGTAGAGATAGAGGAAAAGAATGGTTCTTAATGGACATTTCACATCCCTCTAGAATAGTGGAGACGGTTTCTATCGTGTCGTCTGCTAACTCTACCTCGTATTTCACATCTAGGGTTTTGATAGGCATATTTAATAGTTGGCAAAATTTTTGGTCTACAAAGGATTTATCGGCGCCTGAATCGAAAAGTACTCTTGCAAATATATTATTTACGAGAAAAGTACCTGTAAGCACATTGTCGTTCAGCACAGCCTCCTTTGCATCCATGCGGAAGACTCTCGCATTTGTCTTTTTGGTCTCCTCCGCTTTCCTGGCATTCTTAGGGCAGTTGCTCTTGATATGCCCCTTTTCATTGCAACCGTAGCAGGTTGCATCCTTGATCTTCTTGCAATCCACGGTCTTATGATCCTTGGACTTGCACAGTCCACAGGCAAAAGTCTTTGGCTGAGACTGTGAATTCGACCCAAACCTACATTTCCCAGAGTGGGGTTTCTTGCAGATTTTGCAATTGGGTCTTTCACCAGTTTGACCATCTTTCTTCGTCTCCGACCCTCTTTTGCCATCACCGTTTCCATGGTGCTTCTTTCCTGACCTTCGTGAGGTATCATCCTCACGTTTCCTCTTCTCAGCCTCCTTGCTCCTTAGCGTCCTCAGACGGACAGCATCTAAAGTGAGAGACAAGGAGAGGTCAGTAACTGACCTGAAGGTCGTCGGCCGAGAGGCCTTCACGCTAGCCTTTATCGCAGGCTCCAAGCCCCCAATGAAACGGGCGATTCTTCTAGACTCTGGTGTCACAAGGTACGGAACCAGGCGAGACATCGTATTGAAGCTCGTCAAATAGGCCTGGCAGTCCAGGTTCGTCATCACCAGTGACACAAAGTCAGCCTCGATCTTCTCAACCTCATGCTGAGGGCAGTAGTTTTCCTTAATGAGAGCAATAAATTCCTCCCATGTCATCTTGTACAGAGCAGACTTACCCGATGCTTGTACCGACGCTCTCCACCATGCTAGGGCCTCGCCCTTAAATGATTGTGACACAAACTTCACCACATCCTTCTCCGCGCACCCACTGATGTCCACAATAGTGTCCATCTCATCCAGCCAGGTGATACAATCCACAGCACCCTTCTCCCCTGTGAATTCCCAGGGCTTACAAGACACGAAGTACTTGTAGGTGCAACCCTTGGCACCGGATGCATCAGTATATTCTCGTTCACGACGAATACTATTCTCAGCGGACGAGTGGTTATCATCATCTTTCTTGGGTTTGGAGAGTGGTTTGGATTGTGACTTTGGTTTGGAGGGTGGTTTTGATACGGTTCTGCCTTGGGACTCAGTATATTGACGATCCAGAGCTGCCTGAACAGCATTGTCAATTAGAGCCTTTAACTGTGCGCCTGTCAAATGCACTGGCGCATTGTCGTAGTCATCTTCATTTGTATGGCTATTCTCTCCATTGGGATCCGCCATTGTAACTTGAATCTGTTACAGAAGATAACAAAATTTTATTCAGGAGATTATTATATAATTGTCTTTCATGACAATTTGTCAACCATGGTAACAGAGACCATATTTGGTTAACCTATTACTCATTAAATCTTAGGATTTGAATATATCCTATTTTAGCTATATCTATAATATTGGCGACATAAAGCCTAATCACGAGGATGTTTTATACTATTAGCCGAGATTTCAGAGAATCAAAGGCATAGAGATTTGAACCGTAGTTCTTTTATCTCTTTCTGACAGGGAGTCATAGACCACCACTGCCTTTTGTCTTTATAAGACAATTATTACGGCCCATAGGCACTACACCTCTAATGGATGTTTTAATATGGTTGGCCCGTAGGCACTACATCACTAATGGATGTTTTAATAAGATTGGCCCGTAGGCACTACATCACTAATGGATGTTTTAAATAAGGTTGGCCCGTAGGCACTACATCACTAATGGATGTTTAAATAAGATTGATCACCCTCATTGGTGATTTAACCCACGATTTATAAATCATTTAGTTGGGTTTTGAAATCCTTAAAGGATTATTGTATGCGAATGACGTGTGTGATTTTAACGAATCACATCTGCCATGAATGTCAACATGCTTGCAGAGGTTAACAGGGAATCTGAATCTTTTAATTCGGTCTTACCATCTTGACCGGATCTTAAAAGACACCAGGCTAGGTTTCACTTGTAAGATTCTTTATTTAGGCAGATCAATTTTAAAAGGAATGGTTTTGATTTATTTCATACATATTAAAACAAAACTCATAACATACATTCCATAATCTCAAATACAATCACATATTGCCCTAAACGGGTCTTTCAAATAGTACATACCTCCATAGAGGTTTAAAATAAGTGACAAGTCCACGCAGGGACTAACATAAAATAAGTGTCCATGCAAGGACTAAAAGATAAGCCCACGTAGGGACTGAAATACGATAAGTGTCCATGCAGGGACTTATTTCAAAGTAGAAATTTCATTATTACAACTATTAAGGGCTAGTGGTCACGTTTCTTCTTTTTGCCCTTTAGTAGGTTCGCCAAGCCTTTGAGAAATCCTCGGTGGCTCTTTTTCTCTTCCTCGAATTCTCTCTCCACACGATCTAGTCGATGGAGTATCTCTTCCTGTTCAGGAGGAGAGAAACGTGGTTGTGGCGCTTGTTGCGGAACTGGAGGTCTGGGAGGTATTGGATACCCATGAGCTGAGTAGTCCGGTGCTCCCATGATCCCATGAGCTCCGTCAGGGTAGCGTGCATTATATCTAGCCGACACCACATATGGGTCGCGCTCATAATTGTAGTTGTAATGTGCCTGAGACGGTTCGAACGGGTTATAAGCCGTTGGACCCATGTAAGCAGGTATGGGTTGGTCGTACCCAAATGGTGGCGAATTTGGTGCAGCTGGTGCGGAGTTCGCCTCCTGTATAGGACTTGAAGGTCCTTCTTCTTGTAGTGGCGGATAGTGGCTACTACTAGAGTGTCGAGGGGTGCTGAAGTGGATACTCCCTCCTCCTCGTGTGGACATACGAGCATTTGTCCTCCTACGCCTTGGCGGATCAGGCATTACTGGTTGCGCCGGTGGCGGAGGTGGTGGCGTAACTGCCACAAAGCGTGAATCCTCAGAGGGATCCTGTGGATGTCGCGGTTGTTGTGATGTCTGTTGAGGTGGTGCGTAGTACCACTCATGTCGGTCAAACAAGGCTTGGAAACTATCTGGTCCCTGATAGGGTGTGCCATGGAAGGATGACCCATCAGAGACTTCTATCGGATGCGTGGGCGTACCACGAGCAGGTTCTGTTGGATCAGTATCTTCATCCATATGGTCTTCGGAGAAGTGATCTTGTGGCCCTAATGGAACAAAGCCTGAAGGTTCCTGTATGTAGTCAGCTGGATTAAACTGACCTATGAAGTATGGAGTAGGGTCGTCGTAATTTCGGTGTGATACCGAACGTTGTAGAGGTATGAAGGAAGGTTGTGGGTTGTTGGGATCATTCTCTGAGTTTGGCCCAAAGGAGTGCCGGTACGATGGCGTCGAGCTGTGCGAGGTGGAATGCCTCGCGGGTTCGTAAAGGTCTCTTCGCCTTTGTGGTTCTTCACTCCTTGTAGTCGAAGGAGCTCGCGTACCAGAAGGTCCGGCTTCGTGATCGTGATGAGTAACGATCTCTCCTCTGCCTCTCCTTCCCCTTCCTCTTCCTCGGAATATTACTGGCGGCATGTTTCCTGCTTTATAAAACTTTAAATACCAATAATAAAAGAAAAAGACAAAAATGGAATAACAATTCGAATTTGTCCTAAGTTCTTGTCTAGACTCAAGTATGTGCAATTGTGTCATTGAGATTAAACACAATAGGATAGTGTTTAATTCACTCAATGTTGGCTCTGATACCAACCTGTCACACCCCGGTATCCACGTGTATCACCGGTGGGCCCGGTGGGGGATTACCGTGACGTAGTTGGCAACAATATAGTCAAACCACACAATTATATAAATGCACAGCGGAAGCTTAAAGATAAATATATATACTTCAACCTCTGGTTGTAATATCAAATGTATTACAGAAGTCGAATGTATCCACAGCGGATCAAAATAATAAAATATTGTTCATTCAGATACGGCATCGAGTTTGCGAGACTATTCGTGATGCTTAGGAAGCTAATACCAGCCAATTTCGTATAGTACCTGCACTTAATCTTTTGGGGAAAAATACGTCAGTTTACACTGGTAAATACATTCAACTGACACATTTGAAAATGTTTATTTAAAATTGATTTGAATGCACAAGGCACAAACTCTTTTATAACTTGGAAAAATTATTAAAATCTTGTGAACGTATTACATGTTCTTTTATGCGTTCAGTAGCCCGGATCGTGCCGGGTTAAAGATTAATAGACACACCACATTGCGTAAAACCGTAGTATAGAAACCAACAGCTACGTCTTTTAATTAAGTGTCGACAATATATACCGGGTGTACGCCTACACCGGGATGTCGAGGTCGTGGCCATTTCGTAAATGATGCCAAGGATATCCGGGACAACGGTCATTAACCCCCCAAAGGCTTTTAAGAAACAAAACTGTTTAAATGAGCCGATCACATTATTCAATTAACCACCTCAGTGATGGAAGATATGATGCTCAATCAAGCGGTATTATTATACCGTATCCCAAGCCCGTATAGGGGAAATAAGTTAAAAGTATTTACCTTTGCAAGTATATTCCTTAATTTGATTAAATCACCGATAGCTTTTACTGGGGCTCCTAATCTGGAACGAAGGTTTTAATTAACCTCTTAGAATCCTAACGGGTCTTATATTAGCCGTAGCCTAGACCGGTTGGTTCCGATATATAGATATGGTTTAATCGCGTGTAAGGCGAAAACCGAGAATGGAATGTGATTCTGCCCCAAACAAGTTCAGAGACTTGTTTTATATGGGTTCAATGTTCACACTCTGTATTTTGGGGTCAAAATAATATAGTTTGACCCGTATCGGCTAATTTATGAAAACTAGTTTCATAAGCTGAACCGTGCGCGCAATAGGCGAAACGGTTAACCATGGGAGTCTTACGCTTATTTCCTAAGTCAATATGCCTTAAAGAGGTTGTGGTATCAGTAGGATACCTTCCGTGATGCCCGTAACGAGTTTAAGTTAATATTATGCCCCGTAGGGGCTTTTCGGTCATTTTAAAGACTTTTAAAGGGCTTTTTGAGTTCTACAGGAAATCTGAGTTTCCCGAACAGTTTATAAAGTCTAAAATACTTTATTTATTATTTAAAATCAGTAGCAACTGGAAACGGGTCAAAAGACTTTGTAGAACTCACGTTTTGGCCGAAAAGGGCATATTCGGTATTTACCGAACCGTAGCCATAACCGCAGGTTATGAGCAAGGTAAAAATTATTAAAAATCTTTAAAATTCCAAAAATATTATTTTATAACAGTGGGTAAAAGTTTTGGTGACGGAAACTTGGTTTAGATAGGGGTTATGCTAATTGCGCCGTTTATTACAAAAGTTTCTTATAAATGCGCTATTTAGCATAACTCTCATTCTAGACCTCGGATTGACGTGAAACTTTAAGGACATGCTTATAATTTAGTAAGCAAGGTTATGGTCCGTTCACGTGTCTGAAATACTCTTTTTATTTTTAAAAAGGCCGTTACGGTCAACTTTTAGGCGATTAACGGAAATGCGTAAAAGACTCGGACAATTCATGAACCGATCACAGAGGTCTATACCATCATGTAACCTGGTCCTAAGAGAGTCCTAAGGCATATCTATACCTCACTAAAACGGGTCAGAACTGAAGTCAAAGCAAAAGTCAAACTTTTGCGACATTCGGCTCCGAACCGGGTCAATATAGCAAATGGTCGATTCAAATGAGCGTAAACAAGTTTATATACTTAATATCATGTTTTATGAGTGTCAAAACAGATTTCATAGCATATACATTACAGATTATGTATAAAACGGCAAAATAGCTTTCTGTTGACTTTTTAAGTGCACGTTTGACTCGACATTTGACATAGTTGGAGTGGTGATCAGAGAGAACCCTTTTAGGGGTTTATTACCCACATAAATACCAACTCATACTACTTTTGATCCGACAATTTACTGGACCATTTGTGAATTATCGCTATGACAACCGTTAGTTACGACGGTTGGGTTTATAAGCTAAATCTATGGAAAAACAAGACCACAATGGATGTGAACGACTTACAGAAGTTGTGTCTTGCTTAGAGAGCAGAGAAGAATGCTTGAGAGCTTCTTAGAATGATCAGTTGAGTGTATTTGAGTTGTGTGATAGTTATGAACCAAATGTGGCTATTTATAGTGAAACAAGGCACCTATGATCATTACACAACCCCTACAACTGATCATGGATGATGGGCAGGTGTCCCATAGAGCTATGGGTCGAGTATAGGGTGCCCATGCCTCATTTATTGATGTTTGATCGTTCACAAGCTCAAAAGGCATGCAATTACAAACTTTCTGCATCCGGGCGTCTCATGCGGCCCGCATGGAGGATCCATGCATGTTTTAATGCGGGCCACCTGAAGTTTAAATCCAGGCGCGTATCTTAGGTGGCTCGCGGCCCGCTTTCACTTAACCCAAACTCTAATACGGGTCGCGAGAGGCCTGTTTTTCAGGTTTTTAAAATCTTTTATAATCATGAACAGAATCTGGTAATTAATAACGAAATCTTTCGTAATTATTAACCTGACCTTTCGGGTTTGAAGGGGTAACTTTGCGGTTTGGCCCTCGGTTAATTACAACTAAGGACCTCGTGTTATTTACCCGCGTTGTTAAGTCCCCGGTTAGTTTATTAATTATTCGGAAAGCCTTAACTTTCATTATTGACGCTTTTAACCCTTCTTATACGAATTCGATCATAACTTTCTCGTTTTAAAACGGAACTTCGCGGAATTTATACAGTATGTTCTAGTGAGCGTATAATACTGTTACAAAGCCTCGGGAGCATTAAAGGGTCACTCAGAGGTATAATTAAACATGTTGACACAGTTAACCCCTGTAGCTTGTAATCTCTCACTTTCTTCCGCGTTTCGCTTCCGTACGATCCATGATTTATTCGTTTGAAGGTACAAGCACCATCTAGGGTTACCATACAGTATATTTACCCTTGCTTGACATCTATAACCCTCGAATTTACATACATTCAAGGTTTGTCAAAATTAGTCCTTTATTTAATATCAATGCCACGTGTAATCAAATGACACGTGTTAACACATCATTGGACACAAAAATTCGAGGTGTTACATTATGGTTGAAGTAGTATGGGAAATTATCACGTAGCATTTAATGAAATCTTGTATTAGAATTTGTATGGATTATTCATGATAAACCTATTTAATTTTGTAAGAGTATTAATTTGTCTTAATTTAAATATATGCTTTTAATATTTAATGATTATAGAACACCACAAATTTCATAACTTTCATTTCGTTACTAAAATTTAAAGTACTTTGTTTGGAAACAAGAAATACAACAAGTGAAACATAACACAACTAACATGAAAGGAAATATATAAATTTAAATAGTGTGTTTCTAAGTCCATCCTAATAGATTTCTTGAAACGTCTCAATCATCAATTTTCTACAATATATATTAGAGTAATGGTTAACACATAAAGCACTGGTGAGCATACAAGTTTGTCTACTAGCATACATATAGAAATTTGACTCAATCAAAACATGGCTTAAAATATATACTAAGGCATAAATTACATAAACTAGAATGTAGCATATAGATGTCAAACCAATTGTGTCCACACTGCGTAATCTTGTCACCGAAGCGAACAAGACCATTTGATTGAATAACTTAACATAGACCCTTCCTAAGGGCGGTGTGCTACTCCTATAGCCTTATACATGTTAAGGTTGGCTCATGAAGTTAATGACACATAGCGTGCAAGAATGGCTTCTAGCATGTAAGGATCCTAAAGTATAATACAGTAGCATGTATAATGGATTGCTTGATTGAATGATGTGATTGATTATGTAAGTGTGAGTTTGATAATTTATATATATTGTACCCATAGTGTGTTGAAAATAAAAGGGGTCATGTATAGTCACGGTTTGCGTAGAAGTTCCACGAAAGTGAGTTGATGTGTTTGAGTGTTTGGGAACGCCGAGTTAGCCTTCGAGGATAAACAAGGCGTGTAAGTGTGACGGATTAGATTAGGAAATCGTATGCGGAATTGTAACTTAGTATGAAATTACATAAAAGTTATCTTGTTAAGACACTCAAATTGAACACCATGTTTATGTATTTTTCATGGGCACTATTTCGCTCATTTGAAGTCCAAGTATGAGGAATCTTAATCCAAGGTAATGTTCCCATAATGCATAACATTCAACCATGATTTTGTTTGGTGATAAGATTCGGTTTGTTGGATATGTATATTGTAGTTATATAGTATGTATAATCTCGTCCTATGTACTATAGAGTACCATGTAATGGTCATGCAAGGAGATAGGATGAATTCCATCCATTTAACCTCATTATATAGATTCACCAAAGCACAAGATCATCAACTTAGTTGATGCTTTGGGTTGGTCAAGAATAAGAATAAGAATTTACAAGTAATTAAACTTGCTAAATGGCCAAATGAGAGCAACCAAGACGTGTACATACCCAATATGGCAAATGTTGGAGACGAGGTATGGATGGTTCATTTTTTTAGGAAGCCACTTAGATAACAAATCATCTAAATCACTTAAACAACCAAATGACTTGACTAGAAGAGTGCATTCCAAACATGGATAGTGTTTAGAGACTTGGTGTAGTCTTGTTAACTTTGTAACTTGGAAGTTGTTTAGTGACTTAGGTTGATTGATTAGGAGGTGTTTGAACCTCAAACTTTCTAGAAAAACACATCAACTCAAGCCCCTCAACATGTAGATTAGTTGGGGACAAAGTTTGGTTCATGTTTATCCAAGAAAGACAGGTGAAAGTTTTACAAAAAGAGAATTTTAACCTCACTTTGGACCTCAGATGCGGTGATGTTCCAACTTAGTTTACCATAGTAACTTGTGGACACATTCCTAGAGGTGTTCCAAGTAAGGTGAAGCAAGATTTCATGAAGAAGAGAAGGAGAAGGTGAGTTGGAGCTCACTTTTACACTTGAGCATAATCTGCCCCAAAGTTGCAAATTTCAGATTCTTAAAGTTGCAAATTTCGGATTCTTAAGAGTGTTTAGAGAGTGATTGGAGTGTGGGAAAAGTGAAATGAAGGTGTGGGAAGCTTGGTTTTATAACAGTGGGGGTTAATGGGGTTAGAAGGTGATTGGAGGTGAATGGGGGTGGAAAAGGATGAAACCTGGTTGGTTGAAACAACATTCTGCGGATTAAAGCCGATTGCATCGCGCGACGAGGAAAGCCTTGGTGGCCGCATGACGCGAGGACGAGTTAAGCCAAAACTGGTTTGTTTTGTTCAAGTTTGGCCCCTGTACTTGGCTTTGTGGTTATTTTATGCCGTAAAGTTGTATTTTAACTCATCTTTAGATATTCAAAGTGTATTCAAGTATGGCATAGGTATGATGAATGCATGCTTGATTTCTCAAAAGTATTTCGAGTCTCGGTTTCGTACGTAAACATGCATTTGATGATCGATTGTATAACAATTAAGTATGAATATAACATGTAAGTATAAAGGTATGAATTTCCATTATGATTGACGTCTCAGATTACAATAATTGTAATAGAATACGATTTCAAGTTTCTAAAATTAGAAAGTACAAAAGTGTGAAACGTAATAGTACGTACCAACATAAGCCTATACCCAAACCATGATAACTAACATTTGCCTTACTACATCGTACACCCATCATGATGTTTAACGATTAGGACACAATTGCACTTTAACAGGCCACAACCGACTAAGAGTGGGGATTGTCAATCCCAATAGATCAATCTGATTGTCACACGGTCATAACAGACTAATGGTTACTAAAATGATACCAACACGAAGGCTTTCTGAGTTCGTAACCAACCAAACCAGAACTTATGAGCACAAAATATATATGATGAATTTCATCCCCAGCTACCATACCCCGTAATTAAGCATGTAATTCCCCCAATGTAATAAATATGTACACAAACACAGACACTTATAATCAATTATCCATAAATTGACAATATCCACATAAACATACTCAACGAACAAATAATCATTTTTCCGGAATATACATATAGGGAAATGGTAAAATGAGAACCACCTTGAGTTGTGAGAACCATGAGAATTAGGCCTTCCAAGAGGTTTTTTCAAACAAAAAAATCAAATCTTAAAAAAACGTCACTTATTCCAGCGAAAAATAAAAAACTAAAAAATGCCGCATGCAAAAAATTACATTAGGTGTAAAAATTTTATTGTTGATGTTAAAAAATTACACCGTCGTAAACAAATTTTACATCAGGCGTAATCATCGACTTGACAATTTTTTTTGGTTTAATAATTTTACAGGTGTGTTTATAACATTTTCATCTACGTTTGTGTAAAAAATGGTGGCCCAACTCACGTGATAAGTAGGAGTTCTAATGGTTCTCACAACTCGTGGTGGTTCTTAATTGAACCGGATCATATATATATATATATATATATATATATATATATATATAATGGTTTGAAAGTAATGATTTTCTATCCAAAATACTTCCAAGTATAACTATATATACAATTTCCATAAAATTTCTAAGATTTAGGTTTTTATATAGAAAAACTAATTTTCACATGAAATGATCATTTTTCTATACATGCTTATATGTTTTGAAAATAATAATTCATCCAAAAATCCACCAAGTCTAATTCTAACACCAAAAATAGCTATAAAAGCTCATGGTGATCATCCCATAATCATCTTTACATAAAATCACCGTACTTGGGGATTTTCATGCTAAATCACACACTTTAATCCACCAGATTTACCATTGTTAACATGTTAAGATATTTAACATTGGAAATCATCACAACATACATCATTTAGCATATACATGAACTTATCATGATTCAACCATCAACATTCAAGATTCACCACAAAACATACTTGACTTAGTGTTTTAACTTACTTATCAAGAACATATCATCACCATACACCCACATGTACCCCACCGCCCAAACTCATGTATACATACTTTCATTTTAGTGAAAACATCACATAACAACATCCAAAAACTTACAATATCATTATCCAACAACAATCACCATACAAGCACTTTTATAACACTTTAACATGCATAATAAACATACAATCATCATCATATATCCACGGCCCAACAAGCACACATACATCATCCCAAAGCTTCCACTTTAACAATAGAATAGTGTTTTTTTACCAAAAAACACATTAACATCTCACTTGGTGAACAACTCTTACACAAAATAGACATTTTAACAACATAACCAGGATGAGATTTAAAAAATTACTACTAGACTCGCTAGGGAAGATTTCCACACAAAGGATGATGAATTCGGCTTGGGTTTTGATATCTAACTTCCAAGGTTAAGCTCCAAGCTTCCTTTGATCTCAAAACTAGAAGGATATAAGCTTGATTTAGGTGAATTTGGTGAATGAAATGTATGATGTTGGGTTCTTGGGTTTGGCCGAAACTGAGGGAGAACAGGGAAGGTTCTTTGTGTTCCAAAGTGTGGGAATGAATGGGTATGGATCTTGTATCTTTTAACTTCAAAATATCTAAGTAATGATCAAAATCCAAACTCTCAAGCATCACAACATGCTTCAAATGTTAAGTCAAAAAGCAACAACCCAATGATGGGTGTTGGTGAGGGTTTTCGGCCGAATAAGGGGCCTTGGGAAGGGTTGGGTTGGGTTGGGTTGAGTATAGTAACATTATATAATTAAATTTGGTCCCAAAACTAGGATTATTTGATTTGGTTAGGTTTCAAGTGTAGTTTTGTCCAGTTTCTTTCTTATTCATTCAATTTAGGGAAAATAATCTCTAGACAAGAATTAAACACAATAATATATATTTAGTGAAAAATTGCAAGTATAGAGGTTAAATTGTGATACAAAATTAACATATACGTGTAGGGCTGTAATCGAACC
The DNA here is from genome assembly GCF_002127325.2 of Helianthus annuus. NCBI lineage: Eukaryota > Viridiplantae > Streptophyta > Magnoliopsida > Asterales > Asteraceae > Helianthus > Helianthus annuus. The sequence continues at coordinate 51,303,455 of NC_035444.2, read as the reverse complement.
GAACAAACATGAATAAGGCCATGTTCGTGTTTGTTCGTTAAGGAAAATAACATGTTCGTGAACTATTCACGAACACATACCGAACATAAGTTTATGTTCGTGATCGTTTGTTAAGGAAATTCAATTGTTCACGAACAGTTCGTGAACACCGGTCTCGAACACAAACGAATAAAAACGAAGGTAAACGAACATTTAGCTTGAAAATAAAAAATAAAAACATTGTTAACCTTAAACATTAGACATAAGTAGTTAAATACAACCATCAAATAATAAATCAAAACACAAGAAGTCAACTACAACCACCAGATGAATCAAGTTTAACTAACCTAGACATAACTATTCAAAGTTTAACTAACTTAGACATAATTATACAAAAAAAAATGTCTTGAATGTCTAAATTTTAGCTAACTTATAAAGAAAATGCGTTTCAAGTTTTCAATATATTTAGATAAAAAGGTTTATTATTTATTATTCTTTTAAGATAATCAAACAAACGCGAACGAACGTAACCGAATATATTACAGAATGTTCACGAACGCAGTCGAACGAACGAGACCTTTGTTCGTATTTGTTGGCTAAGCTAACCGAACTAATTTTTTTGTTCGTGTTCGTTAGTTAAGCTAATCGAACGAACATAGTTCGGTTCGTTTACAGCCCTCTATACGTGATAAAACCGGAAAATATGATGTTAATATATGTGTATTATGTTGTTATCTATTTTTCATACCAAACACATAATAATGCCACTGATTTAATGTTCTAGGTGTATTAGAACAGTTCAGCTTTAGAAGTTTATCAGATAATCACTAACTTTTGTTTTGGACACTTTTAGCGTTACGTGATAAGACGATATCTAACGCTTATCAAATGCAGACCCATGCATTTTCCTTGACCTTGCTAGACTTTATGGAATCAGTTAACATTAATTAAGTCCAATTGCACAGAATTAATACATAAACATATGATTAGGATGTAAGAATTAACCTGAAAATTTGCCGGTTGTCACACAAAGGTTCAAGAGAGAAAAGAATTGGTACTACTATTGTAGTATTCATTAAACATTCTTGTATGTAATTAAAGATCATTGTCAAAGTTAGTGAGAATAGTAGGGGTGACCATCACCTATATTAGCGAGATATAAGAGTAGAGGTGATGACTACCTAAACTAGTGAGACATTCAAGTGGTGATACTACCAAATAGTGAGATGTAAAGATATGATCACTACCTTGTTAGTGAGACGGGAAAGGTGATTGCTTCGTAATTATCATAATGGAGAAGTACTAGTGATATTATCTTAGGGGAAGCTTGTAAAGATGATCACTACCTTGATTAGTGAGATATTCTTAGGAGTGTTTTGAAAACCAGACCAGACCGGTCGGTCGGACCGTCAAATGGGAATTTGGCCGGTCTGGTTCACCCTATCAAACCTAGTTTGAGTCGAACAGGCAGGTTGGACCAGTAACCAACAGTAAGACCGGAAACCCAGGTTCCTGAACCGGAATTTGATTTAAGTTTTTCTCTTTTACCTTATTTATTTTTATTACATTTACATCATCACTTGGTTCTTACATCTGGTTCGACCGGACCGATAAGTGGTCGGTAATGGGATTGATTCGACGTCCGATGCGGTCCTGAAAACATTGTTTCATAGTTAAGATAAACTTTTGGTGAATACCATGTAATGGATATAAGACGAGTTATGAATATTCAGGTTGAGTTATAGTACAAAAAGATTTAAAAATAAGAAGTGTAAGAAGCCACGATAGAGTGACAATTGTCTAAGGAGAAATTAAGTGGGAAGGGAAATTTTGTGCAAGGGAATAAAAAAAGAATATGCACATGCAAGTCACATGCTATTCCCCTTGTTTTTAAACGTACGTAACTTTTTATACGTCATTTGTTTTAAAAAAATATATACCAAAAAAAAATCGAGTGTTTTTATCTTTAATATGAGTACTCTGTTTTTATAATTTTTTTTAGAAAAGAACTCGAAATCCAGTTGCATATTGCACAATGGACATATGTATAACACAACGAGTATCAAACAAAAACACAATAGAAAGTATAAACCAAAAACACAATTGATGACAACAAATAAAAGAAATAATGAACAACAGACTAAAACACAATAGACATAATATAAAACACAATAAGTATCAAAGTAAAAACGCAACGGAAAGTAGACTAAAAACACAATTGATGACAACAGATAAAAGACACAATGAACAACAGCAAAAAAAACACAATAAATAACAGCCAAAAAACACAATAAATAAAAGAGTAAAAACACAATGAACAACAGACTAAAAACACAATGAACAACATAATAAAACACAATGAACAATAGACTAAACACAATGGACAAACTATAAGTTTTGATAATAACACAATGTATAGAAACCCTAGTAAAAACGTAATGACCAAAATCCAGTTGAAAGACAAAATAACCTTAACTTTTAACACAATGCGAAGAAAACCCAGTAAAACAGAAATTATTTATTTTATTTTTATATAGCAATATCATACTCATATTAAAGATAAAAAACGCTTGTTATTATGGTAAACTTTTTTTGAAAAAAAATGTCGTACGAAACAGTTATGGGCGTTTTAAATTGATGGGGAGAATTGAATTGTGCATTGTATATAGAGAGAGAAAGTCAATAAATGTAGAATTCCTTTTATACCATTCCACTATTTTATTTTCTCTAAAACTAACACAACCCACAAATCTAAAATTAATGGACTAAAATCTTTCTTACCCATCTTAATTATTTTTCCTTTGATCCTAAATCCTAATCCATTAACATTCACCCAAACTTGATAAAATATATTCTTACCAAACAAAAGATTTTATAAAAATAGCTAGTCACCCCAACTTATTACGTATACTACATTATTTGAATCAAATCTTATTCTTAACAAACAACAATTTTATAAAATTGGTGGCTATTGGGCTGGCCAAGCCGAGCGACAGCCGGACGCCCAAATTTCTAGAGGGCCCGAAAGTTTTTAAAAGGTGTTATATATTATACATACTATAAATAATTTTTTTTTTATAATCACCTACAATTGCTCAATTGGTAATCACACTGCATTTTATATTTGAAGTCTACGATTCGATTCTCTCATCTTGCATTTCCGTCTTTTTTTTTTATTTCCAGAATTTTATACGTCAAAAGGTTTTATTTCTTAGACAATTAAACGATGGTCTTTGGTCTACTGGTTAACTACCTAAAAAAAATATGGGCGCAATTTCGATCCTTCCTTTCAAACAATTTTTTTCTTAATTTCACAATAATTGATGCACATTGGACATATATCTTTATATATAATATTTTATTATCTATTGTTTTATCCTAGTTAAAGTTATACCTTCATTTATAAGCGACTTTTATCGTAACACGAAGAAATAATAAGAATGTTGGATATGATAATGTGATATTACGACTTTAGTATATTAAATTTTATACTTATACTTATAAAAACCAATTGGGCATAATATTATTTTTATCGAGTACCCATTTCGTATCACATCGAACGAAACCAAGATTCAATCAATACCAATTATAGGGAGGGGCCCCTAATTTTTTGTCTCGTACAAGGCCTAAAATTTTTTATCATTCTCGGGACAACCCTAAATATAACAAATTGCTATTCAACCCAACTTATTACATATACTACATTATTTGAATTAAATCTTTTTTTGTAACATTGTTATTGTTAAATATCATAAATATTTTTTCCCAATTAATTATAGGTTAGTTTGCTAGTTTTAGAATAGTGAATCTTACATAATCCAATAAATAGTAAACCTTAATTTTCTTATCATAAAAGAGTTTGTTTGTGTTTATTTAAACTTAATATGTATGACATTTCTATAAAGTAATACTGCCAAGGATGAGGATCGAAAAAAGGTCTACACCCAATTACTTATTTGATATCAAGGGAAAAGATCAAATAGGAAGTTAATTTTCGCTAGGAAGGATAGGAAGTCATAGGATTATGACATGTGGCAAATTTTAAAATAAAGAGAAAGGGTATTTTAGTCAATCCAACTCCTTCTTCTTCCTTTTTCAAAACCCAGTAAATTCAAAAACCCACCATTTTCAAAACCCACCATCTTCAACTATTTCTTCACTTTCTATCTCAATAATCACTACATTATAGTGCGATTTTCATCACCAATCAATGATTCAGAACCCGATCAACGTGTTCTTTAGCTTTTTTTGAAGAAAACCCAGTTTAATTTCATAAAAAAATCTCGTTTTTTCCGGTGATTTTGGAGATAATCACTCGATTCGTTCGATTCGAGCGTTGATAAGTGTTTCTATCATTCAAAATTTGTCAATTGATGAAGAAATCGGCTTCGATCCATGTAAGAAATTCTTTAATTTCATTTTCATGATCTGGGTTTTTGATTTAGTCATTGCGTTTTACAATCTTTGCGGGGGTCCGGGGGCGGCAGCCCCCGGTAGCGGGGTCCCAGGGGCGGCAGCCCCTGGCGGGGTCCAAGGGGCAGAGCCCCTGGCTGGGGTTGAGCTGCGTTTTAGAATGAGTCATTTTTAAGTGTTTTCTGGCCATTGCGTTTTACATATAAGACATTTCTTTGTGTTTTTGGTGCATTGCGTTTTAGGTAAAACACATTTTTATGTGTTTTCTGGCCATTGCGTTTTACAAATAAGACATTTCTGTGTGTTTTCTGGCCATTGCGTTTTACAAATAAGTCATTTCTTTGTGTTTTTGGTGCATTGCGTTTTAGGTAGAACACATTTTTATGTGTTTTCTGGCCATTGCGTTTTACAAATAAGACATTTCTGTGTGTTTTCTGGCCATTGCGTTTTACAAATAAGTCATTTCTTTGTGTTTTTGGTGCATTGCGTTTTAGGTAGAACACATTTTTATGTGTTTTCTGGCCATTGCGTTTTACAAATAAGACATTTCTGTGTGTTTTCTGGCCATTGCGTTTTACAAATAAGTCATTTCTTTGTGTTTTTGGTCCATTGCGTTTTAGAAAAATGTCATTTTTTAGGTTTTTTTTTTCATTGCGTTTTACGTAACTAGTGGTTTTCTATTGCGTTTTACGCAACTGGGTTTTAAAATTTTTTTTTTTTAAAATATAGCAATAGTATACTCGTTTTAAAGATAAAAAAACGCTCGTTTTTTTGGTGCAATTTTTATAAAAAAATAATGTCGTATGAAAGAGTTATTAACGTTTAAAAAATGGGGGGGAATTGGAGGAGAGAGAAACTATTGGCTTGGATTGACTAGAATACCCTTGAACAAACTCACGCGCCTCTTTTATTCCTTTCAATTTCCCTGATTTAATCTTAGCCCTTGATTAACTTAATGGATGGTCAAGATCACTTCCTATCCTTCCTAGCCAAATAAACTTCCTATTGTATCTCCACCCATAATAGTATTACTAGGTTATAACCCCGTGTATTACACGGGTTAAATAAATGAATTTTATATACCAAATAATAAAACATTATCTTTTTAAAAGCCTCATTTATTGTACGAGTTGAAGAAATGTAATTTTATATATTAAATAATAAAATAAGTTATATCTATAAGAACCATATGTATTGTACCGGTTGAACAAATGTAATATTATATACCAAATAATAAAAAAAATTATATCTTTAAAACCATTGTATTACACGGGTTGAATAAATGTAATATTGTTTACCAAATAATAAAAGAAGTTATATTTTTAAAAACTCTCGTGTATACATGGGTTGAATAAATATGATTTTATATACCAAATAATAAAAAAATATATTTAAAAAACTAACGGATTTTTTTTATATTTAAAGTAGGATAAGATTGAATATTAATCTGAACTAACGGATTTTTTTATATTTAAAGTAGGATAAGATTGAATATTAATCTTTATTTATTTAGTTAATATAAGATTGAAAAATCATATCATTGAACAGGTGAGAGGTTGTATGATGATAAATTGGTTAACTGTACTGAATGATAAATATAATAATGATTGTTGAACAAATTAATTAATCGAATTTAACAGAAGCATCTGTGATGTTAGGTGGATTTTTTTTAATTATTTGAAAGTTAATATCAACTTTGGAATTCGTATGAATTCTTATTAGATTTGATTAAATATTATTGATAATAAAAATTTGTATTAGATTAGATTTTAGATTTGATTAAATATTATTAATAATAAAAATTTGTATTAATTTAGATTAAACTAGGGTTAAGACCCGCCCGCGTTGCGGCGCGGGTACATCGTAAACATTGAATGGATTAGTCCAAACGGTATATGATACATTCACCATATGAAAACACACATTCGACGTGTCCAGTTAAACTCGGTGTAACCTGTATAAGCATTGTGATTGGGTCAAACGTAAAGTAAATGGAATTCATATCGAACAATCATAACTTTATACGAAAATGTACCTAGAAATATGCACGTAAAAATGGTTTCTTTAAACGAAAACGTATTATATTTGACCTGACTCGCCTATAAAGAGTTTACGTCGGAATGTAGAAGAAATCATATCTACACATACACGTACATAAAATATGCACGTAAAATATAATTTTAAAGTAAAGGAAGTATAGGGGTAAACCGAAACAAAAAATTAGTAAAAAATTTAATAGGTTAAAAACGTTCGTAAAATCGTGCCAAGTAGCACCAATGCCACAACCACATTGACTCTCAACATCGTAAAAATAAAATAGATAAAATGGTAAAAATTACCTTGAACGAAAAGCAGACTAAAATCGTTGAACCACACACACCCGTTACAGTGTCTTAATACGAAGAAATTAACCAGAAACGTAAAACGTAGAAAATAATAACTTAGTCGATCTACAACCCACCCGTTGCGGCGAACTTTTCAAAAGGGGAAAATGGACGCGTTGCGACGGGTCAGTCAAATATGAAAAAATAGAGCAAAAACGTTGAACCTCACATGCACGGTACAACATGTTAACTCGCAAAATTTAGAACGACGCAAAAGATAAATAGTATGGGGTACGAAAGTTGTAGATAATAAAGTGTTGTGTTAAATTATAAAAGATGGAAAACTTAGGTTAAAAGTAAAAAAAAAAATAAAAAGGGGTTAAAATGTAAAATATGAAATGTTTGGCTTAGATGTGGAAAAATCAAGTTTTTTTTTTTTGAATCACTCCCTAAGCCAAAGGTACAAGTGATAATGCATATATAAGTTGCTTATTAATATATGAAATAATATTATTATTAAGAATTAATTCGAAAGATAACTTTGGGTACTTTTTTTCTGACCTAATTAGACGATCCCTATACCCATGGTCAAGCTAATAATTATTATGCATTTGTAAGAGAATCATAAGAATAGTTTTTTTCCTCTCGTTTCTTATACCATATATTCATGTTAAAATAAACCTATACCTCTAGTCATTTGACATGTAAATTCTCGGTTATATGTTGCGTATTATAATTTATAGGTGCTAAAATGCATATTGAATATATAACAAATTGATAATACATCATTCAAATCACAATATATTTTAGATTTGATTAAATATTATTGATAATAAAAATTTGTATTAGATTAGATTTTAGATTTGATTAAATATTATTAATAATAAAAATCTGTATCAATTTAGATTAAATATTATTATTATTAGTATTATTAATAACTTTAATCAATTAAATGAGAGAATGACAAGTGTTCAAAAACAGGTTTCTTTTATTATATAGTATAGATAAAAGCGCTATCTTTCAATTTCAAGATTTTTGTTAATAACTAGGATTGTGACCCGCTGCAATGCGGCGGGGAATCTTTAGTTATAACTAAGTCGATCTAGGACTCGCACGTTATGTTAAACTTGTCAAACGCGGAAAAATAGACGATGTAAAAACGTTCACCCACACACGCACGCTGCGTCGTTTTAACTCGCAAAATTAGAACGAACGTAAAACCGTTAAACCAAAGACGCACGTTGCGATGTGTTAAGTCATAAAATTTAGAACCAAGCATAAAGCGAAAAATTTGCGGAAAATGAAAACTATAAAGGACCAAGTTGAAAGTAAAAAAAAGTTATGATAATAGATTGCAAAAGATAAAAAGTTTTGGGTTAGACGTAATAAAACAAATAGTTTTGGGTTAAAAGTAATTTATGAAATACTTTTGGGTGAAAAGTAAAAAAAATCATTTTTTTTGGAAAACCCCCAAAGCCAACGTTACGACAACCATATGCATGAGTATTTTTTCTTTGAAAAACCCCAAAGCACACCCCGCGTTGCGACAGGACGTAAAACATTGTCAAATAGTACTAATGTCACACAACCGTCATCGACCACCAACACTGATTCGACCTAGGGTATGTGTGTTGCGACGAACCCGTCAAACATGGGAAAATAGAGGTTAAAAACGTTGAACCACACATGTATGTTGCGTCGTATTAACTCGAAAAAATTTAGAACTATACGTAAAACGAAAATTTGCGAAAAATGAAAAGTATAAGTGACAAAACTTGCGAAGTTAAATTGCAAATAATAAAAAGTTTTGGGTTAAAGTTAAAAAACAAATTATGTAGGGTTAAAATTGAAAAAGGTAAAACCTTTGGGTTAAAAGTAAAAAAATCAAGTTTTATTTTTGAAAAACTCCCAAAGCTCAATGTACAATTGATGATGCACAAAAAACTTGCAAACTTATATATGGAATAATATCTGGAAGACCGGAACCGATCCATAACGTAAAAAATTATAAAAAAGGATAAACCCTTTGAGAAAAATATTGATATATTACGACATCAAACCTTCTTTTTATATCGTCCGTAAAGGTTAATGTCCATTAAGCGACATTTTTTCGTTAAATTAGCATCAAAACACCCATTCAAAAAATGTTCAATAGTTAACACCCAATGCCCTTTCAATTATTTTTTTGAAAGACAAATTTATTTTACTCTATATTATTTGTGGGACTTGAATCCAAGACCTCTCACGACTCACGCACAAACCCACGTGTTTTAAAAGTTTTGCGTATGTCAATGGACTACCACCCCATTGGCGCCCTTTCAGTTATTACTTTTCTAATTTTTTTTCTCCTCATTTGGCTTTATATTAGAAACGGCCGTCATCATTCACGTCCCTATAAGGCGACGGTGTTTGGGGTGTTATGCCCCCTTAACACCTCTGTAATACTTATTACGCATGATTGATGTTACCATAAAATCTAAAATTTCAGGATTTACCAAAAATATCGGAAATGGCAATTGACAACATAAATTTAAATTTAAACTACCTACTAAACTCGTGAACTTATAAAATCTAGCTTTTCTACAATCAAAATTTAACAAAATCAAATAAAGAAAATTAGAGGATAATCTTAATATTAAAAAAACAAGGACCGACGTCCCATAGGAAGGAACTTGTTCAAAAGTTTGGCCCTTCAGGACGTTTCCTCGATATAATATGAGTCCTTAGTTACAAACGTAGCAAAACTTAAGTACGACTTAAGCTGGTTCCATTTCTAACCCTCTTTCTTTGTTTGATTGATCCAAATACGAGTATGCTAATTCCTGTATTAGGAGAAAACGAGAGAATCGACATTTGAATATAATCCAAACTTTTTTCTTGTTTCTATGTCATTTAAAACACATACAACGTGCCCACATTTGTCGACTTCTTGCTAGGTTGAAGACTGAAGTCACTATAATGCAAGTTTAATTCAACATATCATCAAAGACAAATAAGTACCATTCAACCGAAGCCCTTTAGGTAGTGGGAAAATAAGGAAAATATGAGGTATGTGATTGGACCGGAAATGTAGAATTAGTTGGTCAAATATACTCTGGATATTAATTATTCCAATTGTTGCGCTGTCATTGACCATTGACATTTGTTCAAGTTTTCTTACTTCAAACTGGTTAAGCATTATTCTATTTTTCTGTCCCGACACGTATTTGAGCGTGTGATGCGTGCCTTCATTGGGGTAGAAAAAAAAAGTGTAGTGGGTGTTATCCACATGCTATCTCTCACCAACTTTGGGCATGACACACTGCTACACGGGCGCTATTGGGGGCGTTACTGGGATAGGCCTTGCCCCACTCACGGATGCGATTGATTGGGGGTGACTGTTAGGTGTGTTTCTCAAGACTATCTTAGGTACATTCTATCGTTCAGACTATCTTAGGTACATTCCATCGTTAACTAAATATGCCTCATTCAATATAAACAACAATAAGAATAGTTAAATACCATCATTCATCATTGTCAAATATCATCAATCATACATCATTGTTACATACCCAAACATGGGTTACCCCTGACCATTAATCCAACATACCCGAAAGCCCTTTCCCGTCCACATCAAGACCCGGTATTCGATCCTGATGTGCTGCCTGGTCACTTGGACCCTTATTCCAACTAGAATTCCATGAAAAACAAACTACATTTCAGATTTTATACATGACACAAATCACGAAATCAAAGTTTAAAACCAAATTTCACATAATGGCGTACGGATAACGTGGAAAGTAATGAGAATGACAGCGTATTGGCTTAACCCGTCGATGATTGGACTTGATTTTAGGGTTAGATGGCCGGAGGTGTGATGTCACCGGTGGGGTTCGTCAACGCGGGATGGTTTTGGGGAAACAAGGATCAAAATTTTGGTTATGAGAGATGTTTAAAGATTAAAAAGGTGTAGAAGGGTTAGATTTGGGTGAAATTACCAACATGCCCTTCACACCGACAAACAAAATGGACGATCAACTAACATAAGTTTGAACCAGGGACGTTATTGATTTCAATTGACAATTACAGGGCATAGAATGACCATTTTTTTTTTCAAATTGGATTTGTATGTGAGAATGGGTGTAAACCATAGAGACGGAAATTGTACTTTACTCTTTTTTTTTTTTTTTAAAGATGTCTAACTCTCTAGCAAATTTGTCTCACATTATCGGTTCTTTTTTTTCACAAAGGAGTGATTATGGATTAATGTAATTAAATATTTCTTGTTTGGGCTCACAGTGCAAGTATGGTCTTTTTTTCTTTTGGTACAATATCCATTTCAAGAGGCAATTGGGATCTTGCTTGCTAATATTCCTTTTTATCCATTTAAATGAGTGTTGCTATATGAACCAATTGCCAACGTGTTCTGGTGTGAAGGTTTGGTAGTTATATTGAGAGTGTTGGTGGTAGTGAAGGTGGAGGTTTGCTAACAGTGGTTGTGTGGTGGTGGTTATTGGTGATGGAGGGAGGGGTAGAGAGAGAGAGATAGAGGATCTTATTTTATATATAGATAGATTTAAATGATCAGATAGTCTGATAGTCTTTGTGGTTTGCCTTTTTTTCACCTTTAGTCCTCAACTTTCTAAAATTATAGCTATGGTCCCCAACTTTTGCAATTTCGTTCCCGGATAGTCCCTAGGCCTAACATCAGTTAGTTTCTCAGTTAAAAGGATGTGAAATGATAAAAATACTCTTACTATAAAACAAAATAATTTAACCTATTAAATAGATTTATTTATTTGTGGAACCCCCTCCTTTATAAAAAATTAAAAAACAAAATAACAACCCCACCCCCACCTTCCTCTCTCTTTCTTCTCTCTATCATCTCACTCCACCTGCAACATGAAGAAGATCTAGTTGAAGATCACCAATGAGACCACCAGCAACATGATGAAGATCCAGTTGAAGACAAGATTGAGAACACGAGAGTTAGAGAGAAACGAGATTGAGAAAACAGCGACCATGGTGGCGGCTAAAGTTGACGGTGGTGGATGTAGGTGACCGTTACCAGGGTTTCGGTTAGAGAAGCGACCATGGTGGCGGCACAGTGACGGATTAATGGCGATGATGCCGGACACCAGCTATAACGGGAACCTAATCTGGGGTTCCGGCCAAAAATCAAAGTTTCCGGTGAGCTTCTCCACTTTCCGATTCAGGTATAGTTACTGTGTTTTCCTTTTGAAATTTCTAAGATGCGTGTTACATACGAATCCCTAATCTTTGTCTAGTTATATGAATTATAAACCTAATGGAGCTTGCCCAGATGATTGGAGTCTTGGACAAAAGTTGATCTTTGAAAGGGTGTGAGCCTCTGCCAAGAAGAAGATGCTTTGCAAAAGTTATCCCTAAGGTTGTTCTTCACCCTTTTCCTCTTTCACTTTGGAGAAATGTTGGTGAAAAGATTTATAGTTGGAGTGGGCTTGGGTGCAACCGCCAACCCTTTCTCTCTTAATCATCCCATGTTGCCGGAAAAATTGGGATGACGGAGTTGCAGGGGGAAGAGAGAAGAAAGAGAGAGGAAGGTAGGGGAGGGTTGTTATTTTTTTTAAAGGAGTTGGTCCCATAAATAAATAAATCTATTTAATAGGTTAAGTTATTTTATTTTATAGTAATGGCATTTTTGTCATTTCACATCCTCTTAACTGAGAAAACTAACTGATGTTAGGCCTAAGGACTATCCGGGAACGAAATTGTCACACCCCGGCCGCGTGTAACATGCAACCGCGGCGGAAACGCCGGGGAGTGTCGTGGACAGAATTAAATTGTTACATAACCATGGCATACAAGTTGTATTTTATTTATAAACAAGGTGTTACATTGTCTTAGAAAGAGAGTACGGAAATCAAAACATAATTAAGCTAGTTCAAACTTCATTTTTAGGCTCTAAGGCACAGGTCCGCCCTAGAATCATGATCATCGTCCTATGGAATAGCTCCTGAAAACACATGTGAAAGTAGGTACGTCAGCATAAAAATGCCTGTGAGATACATAGGTTTTGTGAAAATGGGGTTCATGACTTGAGTTTTGAAGAATGTTTAATAACAGTCAGTCATGAACCTTGTAATTTGTTTTGCTTTGTAAATCATTTGAAAAACGATAACATCAACGATATGTATAGATAAGTGCAAGGTTAAACGAATAACCAAGTAAAATGAGTTGAATAAGATAAGTTGTTTGTGAAAATAATGTCTTGTGAAGAAAATGTTATTTATGTAAAATGTGATGTGTCTAAACTGAAATGACTTAGACAACGCCACGATATGTAATATTATACAAACATTTATATATAGGAAGTACCAGCGGCGTATCCACCATGTTTGTATCATATTACATACGCCACGTTACTTAAATCATTTACCCAAACCAATCCACCATGTAAATTGTTCATGTGTAAACCAAATGTCAAGTGTTATTGTAATCCATGTCAAGTGTTTATGCTCAAGTGTAAACCACCAAATGTATATGTCAATGTCGACGTGTTTATGTTCAATGTAAATCATGTAATGTGTAATCCCAAAATGTATCATGTATGGTAAGCGAAATGTATCAACTTAAACCATATGCACAAAACAAGTCGTTGAAGTAAAACGTGGTTTAAATCAGCGTTATGTTCTGCGGGAAATGCATGCTCTATTGATATTAACATTTATGTGGTATTGTAAACTATGCATACATCCAAGCCTTGAGACTGCGGCGATAAACCCTTAAACAAATTAAAGGTTTATCTAAGTTATGTATATCGAATTCGGTCATTCCTTCCAGTCCTATCAAACCCAGGACTTCAGGAATGGGAGTTGTCAATTCCTATGGTACCACTACCTACTAACGAACGGCGTAGCTAATGTTAATGAATGTATTGTCCCATGTTAAACAAACCAAATGTCATAACAAAATGAAGGCATGTGCCCATATGCTGAGTAAACATATGCAGCAGAAATGTTCATGTAAATCAATGTGTCCATATGCTGAGTAAACATATGCAACAGAAATGTTTATGTAAATCAATGTGTCCATATGCTGAGTAAACATATGCAACAGAAATGTTCATGTAAATCAATGTGTCCATATGCTGAGTAAACATATGCAACAAAAATGTTATGTAAATCAATGTACTAAGTACGCACACAATGGGCATACCTAGCATAAAATGTAATGAAATCATGTACTATAATGTACTAACAACATAGCAGGCATATGATGTGAAAACATGGAAAGCATGAATGTAACAGATAGGCACATGTGTTTCACCCCCAAAACAGTTTGGAAAACAGTAAAAGAGGGGTTCAATGTACTCACCTGAGATTGCTTTGGAGTTCTTGTATAATAACCAGATAATGCTAGAGGTCACGGGATATCAAACGGCACCTAATAGGTAGCTATGTTAATATACCGGACCAAATCGGAAGGATCGGATAGTACGCGGGTTCGTAAACCAAACGAGTATGGAGACTCGTGTAATATGGTTTAACAAAGCCTACATACTAAAATGAAACTTAACCTAAGTGCTTACGGTCCATCACGACCCGTTTAGGTAGCTTACGCTACCCTAACGCGTCGCTCGCGTAGAACGCGTCTGGAACGCCTAACATCGTGACCACAAGGTATAACCTCGGAAGGTTATAGCTATGGTCACCTAATGTGTTTGGTCAGGTCCTAATGACCGACCAAATGGGTCGGGTTCGAAAGCATAAGCGATGGTTTAGATCGCTTACCTTACGACCCTATATAAGCACTAAACTAAAAGTGACGAGCTAAGCATGTTAGAACATGCTTAACTAAGTTTAGAAACAGGTTTGACATCAAAACAAACGGCTTTGATGCCCACGAGTAGTTTGGTTACAAAATATGCAAGAATGCACATTTTGGCCGAAACTACGACTCGTCACCGAGCCTAGATAACGTGGTGATCAGTAGGTATGGTCACTACGGACCATGACCATCGTGATCACGCTCACGTTATGAAGTTCCATGAACTTCGCATCGACCATAAGCTGGTCAATGCAGAAAGTCAACAAAACGTTGACTTTCGGACTCGAAAAGCGAATAAATGAGCGAAAGAAGACTTACGGAGGGTCCCCGAGTGCTAATCAAGACCAAATAGCTCAGGTATGAAACAATGGTTTCAACTTAGAGCTTTAGATCTGATTTTGTGGGTTTTTACTCAAATGGGGGGGGGTATTTATAGGAAAGGTGGAACCGTTAGGATCGTTTTATCGAATATCGTGCCTTGATCTCATGCGTACATGTGTCCAGGGGTTAGATTCAGTGAACTTGACCCTTGGCCCTTCATTTGGGTGAAAAGGCATCGCCCTTTGATCGAACGAAAGGCCAGATTCTGCATTAAATGCAAAATCTTCTGTCAGACATGTTCACGCGGCCCGCCTCATGTTTTGGGAAATCCTTACGCGGGCCGCCTGGCCCCTCTGATCTGCACCACTTGCAGAATTTACACTTTTGGTCCCTGTTGCGTGTTTAAGCTATTTCCAGCCCTTCTAAGACCTGTAAAGCCATCTTTAAGGCCCTAAAATGATGCCTAAACATTGTGGACATGAAACATGCCCAAAAATATGTCGGATGTCGGTTCGTTTGGCCGTACGATCGAAATGTTCGCTTAATTACGACGGAATGCGCATAAGCGTGAAAGACGATCCAAATGACGCGACGAATGGATTTTTCTCATGCCAAACACTAAGGCATAATATAAGGATGCTTACATAAATTTTTGGATGTCCGGATGTATTCAGAACGTAAGTTATGCGCGAAAGTGCAAACTTATGCACTTTTTGACACTTTTAGTCCCTGAATGATCCAAAAGTTTGTTTTAGCATACCAAACCCCTCAAAGCCTATTTCTAAGCTATGTAAAGGATATTTATGGTATGTTTAACTTATGGACATCTTCCGGAATGTCCGTTACAGTTCAAATTGGCATACTTTCGCAGTTTGTCAAGTTTAGTCCCTGTAAGCGAATTAACTTGTTTTTGCTATACCAAAGCCTTCAAAACTTATTTCTAAGTTATGTAAAGGTTATTTAAGGTATGTTGAGTATATGTTGATGTTCCGGAGTATTTGTCGCATAAAACTGAGTACGTTTACGCACCAGTTTGCGTATAATTCTCCAGAATGCGATGTAGAGTTTGAATTTGAACAAAAGTCAAAACATGAAAAATGCAAAACACAACCAAACAATCATTGGGATAAAATAACATTGTTTTATTGATAATTGAACTGTTCATAATGATTACAAGCACAAATGTTACAGTCTCCCCTACTTGTGGAAATTTCGTCCCGAAATTTATTTAGAGGAAACTGATTGAAAAAGATGCGGATATTTTGCCTTCATTTGATCTTCACGTTCCCAAGTAAACTCGGGTCCATGCTTAGATTCCCAACGAACCTTGACCAAAGGAATGCGCTTGCGTTTGAGCCACTTGACTTCACGTTCCATGATTTCTACCGGTTTCTCAACAAATTTCAGTGTTTTATCAACACGAATTTCATCAAGCGGTATGTGGGGGTTCTCATCGGCTAAACACCTCTTGAGATTGGATACGTGAAAGGTTGGATGAACATTTCCAAGTTCAGGAGGTAACTCAAGTCTGTAGGCTACCTTACCGATTCTTTCGACGATCTTGAATGGTCCAACATATCTAGGTGCAAGTTTTCCTTTCTTTCCGAATCTGATCACACCTTTCCAAGGTGAGACCTTAAGTAATACACGATCACCGACTTGAAAATCCAAGGGTTTGCGTTTTAGGTCCGCGTAATTCTTCTGACGGCTTCTAGCTGCCTGAAGGTTATCACGAACTTTCTTTACCTTATCTGTTGTCTCTAAAATGAGGGCAGGTCCAGTAAGTTGAGCCTCGCCAATCTCATTCCAGCAGACTGGTGAACGACATTTTCGACCATAGAGAGCCTCGAAAGGAGCCATGTTGATGCTGGAGTGATAACTGTTGTTGTAGGAGAATTCAATCAACGGAAGATGTGAATCCCAACTACCACCAAAGTCGATCACACAAGCTCTAAGCATATCCTCCAGTGTCTGGATTGTTCTTTCAGATTGACCATCCGTTTGCGGATGATAGGCCGTGCTCAAATTGAGTTGAGACCCCATAGCAGACTGCATGGTTCTCCAAAAATGAGAAGTGAAACGAGCATCTCTGTCAGAAATGATGCTCAAAGGAACACCATGTCGAGCTACAATTTCATCTACGTAGATTTGAGCAAGTTTGTCAGCCGAAAAATCCTCACGGATTGGCAAGAAATGCGCTGACTTGGTAAGACGATCAACGATTACCCAGATGGCATCGTGACCTTTCTTTGTGCGCGGGAGTTTAGTAATGAGATCCATAGTAATGTTTTCCCATTTCCAAACTGGGATCTCTGGTTGTTCCAATAATCCGGAAGGACGCTGATGTTCAGCCTTAACCTTAAGACAAGTAAGGCATTTGGATACGTATAAGGCAATGTCTTTCTTCATACCAGGCCACCAATACTGAATACGAAGATCCCTATACATCTTATCTGAGCCAGGATGAATAGAATAACGAGACTTATGGGCTTCATCCATAAGCAAGGTACGAAGATTATCTTGGCTCGGGACCCACAAACGGTCCATGAAGTAATATGATCCATTGTCCTTCAGTTCTAGAGCAGGTGTTATGTGATAAGGAAATTCCTTATCCATTAAACCTTGTGAAACACAAGCTTGTTGAGCCTGAGAAATACGGGCTTGGATATCGGTTTGAATAACAGATTGGACACGTACACAATGAAGCTTAATACGTTCCTTGCGACTCAATGCATCGGCTACGACATTCGCCTTACCAGGATGGTAGCGAATCTCGCAGTCGTAGTCGTTTAGAAGTTCAACCCAACGTCTTTGCCTCATGTTGAGTTCCTTTTGATTGAAGATATGTTGAAGACTTTTGTGGTCAGTGAAAACCACACATTTTGTTCCGTACAAATAGTGTCTTCAGATCTTAAGAGCGAAGACAACTGCACCCAACTCAAGATCATGAGTGGTGTAGTTCTTCTCATGTATCTTCAACTGCCTTGATGCGTATGCTATGACTTTGTTTCTTTGCATCAGGACGCAGCCGAGACCTAATTTAGATGCATCACAATAAACGACGAAATCATCGTTGCCCTCAGGCAATGTTAGGACAGGCGCGTCGCAAAGCTTTTGTTTCAAAGTCTGAAACGCTTCCTCTTGTTTGACTCCCCAATCAAATGGCTTGTTGTTCTGAGTTAGAGCAGTTAGAGGAACTGCAATCTTCGAGAAATTTTCTATGAAGCGGCGGTAATAACCCGCTAGACCAAGAAAAGAACGAACTTCAGTAGGGGTAGTAGGAGTATCCCAATCCTTAATCGCACTGATCTTGGAGGGATCTACATGAATACCTTGTTCGTTGACAATATGTCCCAAGAATTGAACCTCTTTAAGCCAGAATTCACACTTGGAGAATTTGGCGAAAAGTTGTTCTTTCTTTAGGAGTTCCAAAGTAAGACGGAGATGTTGCTCATGATCAGCTCGCGTCTTAGAATATATCAAAATGTCATCAATGAAAACAATGATGAACTTATCTAAATAAGGCTTGCAGACCCTATTCATTAAGTCCATGAAAACAGCAGGAGCATTAGTCAAACCGAATGGCATGACTGTGAACTCGTAATGTCCATAACGAGTACGGAACGCTGTCTTGGGAATGTCTTCTTCATGTACACGAAGCTGATGATATCCAGATCGTAGATCAATCTTTGAAAAGTAAGATGCGCCTTGTAATTGATCGAAGAGATCATCAATGCGAGGTAGGGGATATCGATTCTTGATGGTAAGCTTGTTAAGCTCACGATAATCGATACACATCCTAAAAGATCCATCCTTCTTCTTTACAAAGAGAACGGGAGCACCCCAGGGTGAAAAGCTAGGACGGATAAAACCTTTGTCGGAGAGTTCCTGCAGCTGTTTGGACAACTCTTGCATCTCGGACGGTGCAAGACGATATGGAGCTCTGGCAACGGGATTTGCACCAGGTACGAGATCAATACGGAACTCGACTTGGCGTGCTGGAGGTAGACCAGGTAAGTCTTCAGGGAATACTTCGGAATAATCCCGAACGACAGGAATATCTGAAATAGACTTACCCTTGCCTTTATCTGCTGTAACATGTGCTAAGAAAGCCACATAGTGCTTTCGCAGATACTTCCGTGCTTTAAAACAAGACATGAGTTTGAGACCACCGGCAGGCTTCTCACCACGAACTTGTAGGATCTCGCCTGTCGACAGCGGTATACGAACAATCTTCTCAGAACATACTATCTCTGCGCGATGCTTAGATAACCAATCCATTCCCACAATAACATCGAAGCTTCCAAGTTGCATTGGCGTGAGGTCAATAGGAAAAATATGGTCGTTAAGGTTCAACTGGCAGTTGCGTAGAACAGAATTAAGAACGATGGGTTCACCACTGGCAACCTCTACTGTCAAAGGTTTACCTAGTTTCGTTCTAGACACGCAAAGCATTGTCTCAAAAGACAATGACACAAAGCTCTTGTCGGCACCTGAATCAAAAAGAACAGATGCTGGCTGATTATTAATAAAGAACGTACCGTTCACTACTTCGTTGTCTGCTTGTGCTTCTTGTGCATTCATGTTAAAGACTCGACCTCGAGCCGGTGCCGGATTCTGGTTTGCATTCTGGTTCTGGTTGACTAGTCTTGGACACCGATTTCTGTAGTGGGTCAGATCCCCACAGTTATAACAAGCACCTGGTGGGTAGTTTGGTCGTGCAACCTGACCTTGTTGTTGAGCAACTTGTGGAGCAGGGTTCTGTACTGCGCGGTTCTGAGCAAACCGACAAACATTGGCAAGATGACCTGATTTCCCACAGTTAGTACAGAAACGGCACTGATATTGCGGCTGATGGTGACTGTTGCATTGATTGCACAAAGGTGCACTTCCTGAATAGGGTTTCTTTGCTGGAGGCTGGTTGGGAGCTGCCTGGTTAGCTTGGGCAGTCACAGCAAAATTTTGGGAAGCCTTACGCTTCCTTGACCCCCTTGAGGAACCAGAGTCCTTTCCCTTCTTGTTCTGACCTTTCTTACTATCCTCCTTGTCAGCCGACTGCTTCTTGCCCTTGTCACCCTTCCTGTGTAGTTTATTCTTTCGGATCTGCGACTCAGTCAGTGTCGCTGATAACTCGATTGCCTGACGAAGTGTGGTAGGGTTGCTACCAGTAAGGATATCTTGTACTGAGTCAGGTAGGCCGTCGATGTATCTTTCGATGGCCTTATCGAGTGGGGTAACCATAGTCGGGCAAAGAAGACTCAGCTCCTCAAACCTATCTGTATAAGCCCTGTGCTCGCCACTATCTTGCTTCAACACATCAAATTCCTTCTCCAACGCTCGTTGTTCATGACGAGGACAAAACTCCCTCATCATAAGAGCTCTCAGTTGAGCCCATGTCTGAGCTAGAGCAACTTCTGCACCTTGATCTCTCATAACCCCATTCCACCATGTAAGAGCCCTCTTCTGAAACACGCTCGAAGAAAACTCGACCTTGCGATTATCCGGACACTGCACATGGCGAAAAGTGTTCTCGATGCTCTCGAACCACTGAAGAAGCCCAGTTGCTCCTTCAGAACCACTAAACTTGAGTGGCTTAGCCTGGTTAAAATCCTTGTATTTGCATGTACCATTGTTGTTGTTGGCCTGGTTCCATTGAGCAAAGAGATTCGGAAATTGAGCAGCCATCTGCTGTGCAATAATCTCCGCCAGCTCGGCAGTAGCTATCTGGTTGTCGCGTCGAGGAGGCATTCTAGAAGAGAAAAACATGAAATGAAACGAGTGAGATGATTGGATGAAGAGAATGAGATGAAGCAAAAGCAATCAAAAGCAAAGATGGCGGTTATGCATCGCAAAGTAAATAAGCGACGTGAAATGTCTAGTCAAAGTAAATGGGTCAGAATTAGTGTATCGCGAAGACATGCTCGCCTATAAGTGAACACTCACCCCAAGAGTTTCCCAGGTAGGAGTGACTGGTCCGATTATGTGGATTTGTACGAACACTCTAGCCTTAGACAGAAAACTCAGGGTACAGGCATTCACCCTTCCAGTTCGCACGTGTTCACACTATTAACCCAACACTTTGACGGGATTTTTTTTTGAAAACCCAAAGGGGTTCAAAACCTTATAATAGAGGTTTCAAACCTTATAACAGAGGGTTCAAAACCTTATAACAGAGGGTTCAAAACCTTATAACAGAGGGTTCAAAACCTAGTAATCAATCATCCTAGAACAGATGATTAATTTTCAAAAGCGGATTCGGAACCGAAGTTCCCGTTGTGGTTATCACCTAAGGATAGGTGATGTGCATGTTTTAAACTCTAAACACAAGATAACTTGTGTTAGGGTCCTAGAAAGTTATAGTCTAGGTCAAAGCATTACTAATAACCTAATTCCCTATAACCAATGGCTCTGATACCAACTCTTCTGTCACACCCCGGCCGCGTTGTAACATGCAACCGCGGCGGAAACGCCGGGGAGTGTCGTGGACAGAATTAAATTGTTACATAACCATGGCATACAAGTTGTATTTTATTTATAAACAAGGTGTTACATTGTCTTAGAAAGAGAGTACGGAAATCAAAACATAATTAAGCTAGTTCAAACTTTCATTTTTAGGCTCTAAGGCACAGGTCCGCCCTAGAATCATGATCATCGTCCTATGGAATAGCTCCTGAAAACAACATGTGAAAGTAGGTACGTCAGCATAAAAATGCCTGTGAGATACATAGGTTTTGTGAAAATGGGGTTCATGACTTGAGTTTTGAAGAATGTTTAATAACAGTCAGTCATGAA